>NC_054474.1:3932853-4267019 GCF_017639515.1 Carcharodon carcharias
CTATTTTTTAGGTTTATTAAACTTTCAGCACTCTCCCTGAGGCAGCACTTAGTCTCAGGGAGCAGTGCGCTCTTTTGTGCGCATGCGTGAAAGAGCGCACTTTGACAGGTGGGGAATCCCTACCCCCCAGCGTACAGGAAGTGCATAACACTTCCCGTCGGACAGGCCACTGGGTGGGCCTTAATTGGGCCGCCCACTCAAAATGGCAGCAGGGCCCATTTCAATGGCAGAGTTTGGCTGTTCACCCACCGCCCAGCTGGTGAGGCCCGCCCGTCCATCAAGGGCTAAATTCTGCCCTATGAGTTCTTGCTCATGTCTACCTCTGCCAATTTGATTTTCCAAATCTACATGAAGATTAAAGTCATCTATGATTAATGTAATACCTTTTTTATGTGACTTCATTATCTCCTGATTTATTTTGTGTCTTACAGTATAGTTACTGTTAGGGGGCCTATAGACTACTCCCACCTGTGTCTTCTTCCCCTTGTTATTTCTTACCTCCACCCATATGGATTCTATATCTTCCAATCCAAGGTCCTTTCTTTCTATTGTACTTATTCCATCTCATACTAACAAAGCTACCCCACCACCCTTTCCTTCCTGCTTGCTCTTTTGAAAAGTTACATACTCCTGAATATTTAGTTCCTAGCTTTGATCTCTTTGTAACCATGTCTCTGTAATGGCTATAAGATCATACCCATTAACCTCTATTTGTGCTGTTAATTCATTTATTTTGTTCCGAATACCACGTGCATTTAAGTGAAGAGCCAACGATTTTACCTTTTTACCACTTTTTCCCCTTTTTACCCTATTTGCTGCTTTTTTTTATGTTTGTACACTCTGTCCATTCCTGTCACACTCTGGATATCATTACCTAAAAAGCTGCCCTGCAAGACTGCCATGTCCTTTTACTTTGTCAGCCTATATATCCCCTTTCCAGAACCCTCCCCCCTTAAAGCTATAATTACTACCTTCCTCCCCCTTTAAATTTTTTGGACAGTTTTTATTTACCAAAACATCAACCTTCATGACATTACAAACATATGCACAGGTCATGAAATGTAAGTTCAATCTCTCGGGTGGTTTCTGATCTGGGTGGAATGTCTTTCCCTCCACGACTTTCGAATCTCTTACAGGACCCACATTACCCGAAACCGCAGAAACATCAGGTACCTCTTTAGGCACAAGCAGTTCAGCGTTATCTACTCTGACAGATACATCAGGTATATCTATTCTTTGTTGAACAAGTTCAGCAGGGATCACGGGCTCCACAATGGTTACAGGTGAAACATCATTAGGTTGGGATATCTCCCTTCTTCTCAAATGATCCACGTGTTTGCTGGTGATCTGGCCCTCCACTTCTATGTGATGTGACAAGGGTCTGGTCACAGATATTATTACACAGGTAACCACATGCAAATTGATACGGTTTTTCTTTTCAATGCCTCTTTAACTTCATTCAGCTGATTCTTCAGCTCTTTGCAAAACAGCTAGCATCACTGAGCTGGCACTACTTTGGAGTTTCTCCTGTCTCCTGGCTATATCCAGCTATATACAATTCCCAGGGCTTCCTGTGAAACCTCCCCGATTACCAAGGATTCCCCTGAGTCCTCTGTGAGTTCTGCCACTCTGCTTCTATTCTGTTGCTTAAGACAGTCTTTATTTCTTCAGATTGCTGAATGGTTATACATTCCTTTTGCATTTGATCTTGCAGGACAAGCAACTATTCTTTCAACAGTTTGTTTTCCTGTTGCCCTCCCTCTGGGGCCTTCTGTTGCCCCCGGTGGAATAGCCCTCTCTTTGGAGATTCTTGTTGCCAATGGACCTGCATTGAGACTTGCCCTCTGTCTGGGGTCTCTTCTAATTTTCTGTCCATAGCCATTTAGCTTGTATTTACTGCTTTAAATGTATTGCCGCTGTAAGAGTGGTCACTGTTTATGTTTTAAATTCAGGCTGCCTCTGCAGCTGTCGGCTTTTCTGTGCTGTTTTGGCAGGCTCACTGGCTAACGTAGCTGCTTTTTTTTTAAACTTTGTTAAACTTCGTTCCTGTTTGAAAAAGAAAACACAGCAGCAATTTTGTCTCCCTTTCCTGAGCAATTCTGCAGGCTTCTTTATTTCCTAACTCCACAGGTTATTTTGATATTGGATGTCCCATGACCCAGCAATTTGATCAGGGCTGGCTTTTTATATATATTTAAAATGGCAGCACTGCTTTCTGTTCTGATTACCCTTTTCTTTTTTAACTTGCAAGCTGCCAACTCTGCACTCGGCGTTTTACCTTATTTTTAACTCTGCAGTCTTTTATTTTTCACTGTGTACTGTGGGTCATTTCTAACCCGTTCTTTATTTGCAGCTGTGTTCCAGTTTCTCTAACCTACTGAGCCTGCAGAGCTGCTGCCTATTTTATACCTGAAGCAGAGATTCTCTTTCTATTTCGTTTCACTTTTGCCTCTGCAAGTCCTTTTTTATTTAAATGCCGGGAGTGGTCTGAGAGATTTCTCAGCCACTTGGATTGGGACCCATTTTCTTCTCTTTAACTTAAAACAACAGCACTTCTGATTCTTTTTTTGAATTCTGCAGTATACCTGATGAGTACATTTTTCTCTTTTTTTTGTTTAAACAAGATATTCATGGTCAGTGGGCGAGGGTCAATGCCAGACCCAATTCCTTCCTCATCGTCGGTTTGGAGCCATGAGCCCTCTCCATTCAGACTACTGCCAGATTACCACTTGTCATGTGGGTGGTACTTCATGCTGGCAATGCTATTACCCCAGTCCCACATTAACTCTTTCAGTCCTGAACGCCCTAATGCTGCAGTAATGGAACAACATCTGTCTTTAAAGAGGAGATCATTCAGTATCGCTGGCAAAGAGGCAGCATGAGAAGAGACAAAAACAGAAAATGCTGGAAAAACTCAGCAGGTCTAACAGGATCTGTGGAGAGAAAGACAGAGTTAACGTTTCGAGTCCGCATGACTCGTCTTCAGAGTATGAGAAGAGACTGGCAACTAACATAAAAGGGGATCTAAAAGGTTTTTATAGACATATAAAATATAACAGGATGCGAAAGGGGATTTATGCGTGGAAGCAAGAGGTAAGGCTGAGGTATTAGATGAATACTTTACCAAGGAAGGAGATGTTTCACAAGTCAGAGTGAACAAGGAGATAATTGAGACACTGAATGGACTAAAAATTGGTAAAGAGCAGGTATTAAATAAGCGGGCTGCACTTAAAGTTGACAAGACCAGATAGGATAGATCCAAAGAAACTGTGGGAAGCAAGCGTGGATATTGTGGAGGTACTGGCCATATTTTTCCAATCTTCCCTAGATACAGGGGTCGTGTCAAAGGACTGGAGAATTGCAAATGTTATACCCCTTTTTAAAGGATGTACAGATAAGCCAAGCAAGCACCGGCAAGCTTATCCTGGTTTATCCTTGGCGGTGGGAAATCTTTTAGAAATGTTAATCCAGGACAAAGTTAAAAGTCATTTGGACAAGTGTGGATTAATTAAGCCAATGTGGAAAAAACTAGCTTGCTTGAGCTTATTAAAGAGGAAACAGAAAGAATTGATTTAGGTAAGCTGGTCGATGTGGTGTACATTGATGTCCAAAAGACATTTGATAGAATGCCACTTAGGGGGCTTATCAGAAAAGTTAGAACTCTTGGAATAAAAGAGACTGTAGCAGCACGGATATGCAATTAGTTGAGTGACAGGAAACATAGTACTTGGTGGACAATTGTTTTTCAGGCTAGGATATTGGCACTGGTGCATTTCTTGATATGTATTAATGACCTAGGCTTGAGTGTACGATGAACAATTTCAAAATGTGTGGATGCCACAAAACTTGAAAATATTGTGAACTGTGAGGAGGGTAATGAAAAATTTCAAGGGGACATAAACAGTCTTATGGAATGGTTGGGCAAATGGCAGATGAAATTTAACAAAGAGAAGTGTGAAGTGATAGGAAGAACAGGGAAAGACAATATAATATAAAGGGTTCAATTCTAAAAGTGGGTACAGGAGCAGAGGGACTTGGAGATTTCTGTGCACAGGGCAGATTAAGAAAGCAGTTAGTAAAGCATACAGGACTCTAAGCTTTTTAAGTAGGGGCATTGAGTATAAAGGCAAAGATCTCATGATAAACCTCTATAAAACATTGTTTCAGCCTCAACTGGTGCAATGTGTCCAGTTCTGGGCATCACACTTTAGGAAGGATGTGAAGGATTTAGAGAAGATGCAGAAAAGATTCACGAGAATGTTTCCCGATGTGAGGAACTTCAGTTAAACGGGCAGAATTTTGCCCTCGTCGGGTGGGCCCAGTGGGTGGGCTCAGGATCAGCCACAAAGTCCCCCGCCACCCACAATCCGGCCCTGACATTGATCTCATGCTGGCTGGCCAATTAACGGCTGTCCAGGGTGAAACGTCGCTGCAGCGCTGCTGGGGTTGGGGCAGGGGGAGTGCGAGCGCTGAAGTGTGCTCCTGCGCAGGGGGTGCGGGCAGCGAAAGCTCCCTGAGGCTCAGGGCTGCTGCAGGGAGTGGGAGATTTTTAGCAATAAAAATAAACGCATTAAAAATAATGAAAACATGTCCCCTCATGTGACCCCGTCACCTGAGCAGAGAAGTGTTAAATATGAGTTTTAAAAGTTTTGATTTGTTTTTAAATCACTGGTCGAAATCTCACCCAGCCCATGGATGAGGTTTCACCGAAAATGCAAAGGCCGCTTGGCCTATTCGCCCGCCTGCCAACCGAATAGTTGGACGGGCAGTGAAAAGTTCGACCCAATTAATTGGTTAAGGGCCTCAATAGGTCGCTTAATTGTTGGTGAGCGCACTGCCACCTCTCGTGTGTGCCCGCCGAGTGAAATATCATGAGAGTGAGTGATGATGTTGGGACCCTCGCCTGGAATCATTGCGCACTATTGTACTCTGGTTCAGGTTGGGCATGTACCTGTCCAACAAGATAAAAATTCAGCCCATGGATAATTTGGAGAAGCTGGGGCTTGGAGAAGAGAACAGGTTTTCAAAATCATCTCTCACTGATGGAGCATCCAATGTTCACAATCATGAGTGACCTGGATAGAGTAGGTATTAAGAAACTGTCCCATTAGCCGCCGAAGGACTGAGAGGCAGAGGACAGTGATTTTAGGTAATTGGCAAAATAAGCAACAGTGAGATGAGGAAGAAGTGTTTTATGCAGTCAGTGTTAGGGCCTGGAATACACAGCCTGAGAGTGTTGGTGGAGGCTCATTCAGCTGTGGCTTTCAGAAGGGAATTGGATGATGATCTGTTCAGAAAAGTCAGGAAGTGGCACTAGTTGAGTTGCTCTTGCAGAGGGACTCACAGGTATGATTGGCTAAATGGCCTCCCCCACACTGTAACCATTCAGTGACTCCGTGATTTTATGATGTGGGATTAAGAGTCCTGCTCATGTGGAGGTTTAGCCTCATTCTGGTAAGGCTTTTTTTTTGCACATCTTGATACTCTAATGTGATTTCTATGTTATTCTATGTGAGAAGAAAATATTTTCACACGATTCCTCTTTTAGCTCTTTTTTCATGAATTTTTGACGCTGATCCCCTGGTACTAGAACCCTTTGCCCAAGTGAAATTTTACCAGAGCCAGATCTGCTCAATCCCTTCGCAATCTTGAAAGATTTCACTAGGTCATCATCATGTCTCTTCCTGAGTGAATAACAAGGCCAAATTTCGAAAGTATATCCTCACGAGTGAAACTCTGAACATCCAGAATTAACCATGCTGGTTGCCTCTGCACTCCTTCATCTGCAGAAATATGCCCCTCAGAATGATTTCTTTTGATCACGTCATCATTAGGGGGAGAATATTCTCCCTGTTTGGGTGGGTGGTGTGGGGGGGGGTGGCGGAGTTGGGTGGGAGTGGGCACGGGCAGGCGCGCAGCTGATAACCACCTACGATTGGCCGCGTGCTGCCATTTTATGTGGGCGGTCCGATTAAGACCCACCCAGCGTGACATGCACCCAGATGCGGTGAGCGCTCCCTGTGCGGGCAGGCGGAGGGAGTAGGCTGATTCGGGGCCTGTGCCCTGTCGCACATGTGCGCAAAGGAACACAAAGATTTCCCTGAGGCTGATTAGTTTTATTTGTAAAACTTTTAATAAAGACAAGAAAAAAAATTAAGACATATCCCCTCATATGACAGTGTCACACGTGCTGGGACATGTCAATGAATTTTATTTAAAAATGTTATTAAACTTTAAAAACCTTTATAAAACCTCATCCCGCCCATGGAGGAGGTTTCATGATAAATGCGAAGGCTGTCTGGGTACTTCGCCCACCCGCCAACCTTAAGGTTGGATGGGGCAGCTCAGTTAATTATTTCAATTGGTATTTAAATGACCTTAAGAGGCCTTTGACAGTTTGGTGGGAGCGCAGCCGACTCCAGTGCGCGCTCACCAAGCTCAAGTAAGGTCATTCAAATAAATTGTGGCTGATCTGTATTTGCCTTTGTTCCATATGCCTTAATAACTTTACCTAATAAAAGTCTATCAATCTTAGTCTTGAATGTTCTAGTTGTCCTCAAGTATCTACAGTATTTTGGGGTAGAGGTTCCATATTTATTGTGTCCGTTGTATGAAAAAGTGCTTCTGTTTGGCTGGGCTCAAAGGTTATTTTTTCACTTATACTACACCTTAAACAAAGGAAACATCACAAAGTTCTTCACTGAGGCTAGAAGATGAGCAAGTGCTGAATCAAAGAGAAGCTGATTACAACGAGGGAACCAAAGGCTAAGCCACAGTGGTGAGCTTTTATATAGGAAGGGAGCAAATTGAAAAGGAGCAAAGAATTTTAAAAAATTCATTAATGGGATGAGGGCTTCGCTGGCTGGGCCAGCATTTATTGCCCATCCCTAATTGCCCTTGAGAAGGTGGTGGTGATCTGCCTTCTTAAACCACTGCAATCTATGCACTGTAGGTACACCCACAGTGCTGTTAGGGAGGGAGTTCCAGGATTTTGACCCAGTGACAGTGAAGGAACGGCAATATATTTCCAAGTCAGGATGGTGAGTGAAATGGAGGGGAACTTCCAGGTGGTGGTGTTCCCATCTATCTGCTGCCCTTGTCCTTCTCAATGGCAGTGGTCATGGGTTTGGAAGGTGCTGTCTAAGGAATCTTGGTGACTTCCTGCAGTGTGTCTCATAATTCCAAAGGGCAACAATTGTTTCAACTCTTAAACACAAATCGATTTAATCTCTGTATGGGTATACACAGGCAACACAAATTGAATGTATTCATCCTTACATATCACTAATTTAAATGTTTAATTTTCTCACCAAAATGGCCAGTTGTGTCCCTATACCTCTAGTACCCAGAAGAAAAGAGTTCCAGACCAGGCTTTTTTCAAAAACCCGGAATGATTAATTTAATTTAAAACAAAACGTTGTTTAACAAGCTGCAAGTATTGGTTAACACACAATTATAATTGAAAGTATAACCAACTATCTTCTTAAAGAATCCCCCCGGCACACACACAGACAAATAGAGGACAAACGGATAGAGCCTCTTTGCAGAGATGGGCTTTGGAGGAAGGACATTATACAATAAAGGATAAAGTCCACAGGGTCTCGACGCTTTTGACCTGGAGATTTCTCATGCGAAGATGGGCCGCTGGTCCCGGTGGGCGCCTAGAATTTCTCACCAACTGGTTTCAGCTTTGATGGTCCAAATGCAGACAGGTTACACTCAGTTGAGGTTCTCTGGCTACAGGTTGATAGTCACACACAATCTTAGGCAAGGTAGAGTGAGAGGGAGCCAGTCAAGATAGCCTTCTTTCCTCAGCTTGTTCTCCAACAAGACTGCCTTCAAAACAAGCAGATTCACAACTATTTTTTTTCCTTCTGTCATGTGATTGCCTTTTTGTCTCCCAGATTCACTACTTAAAATGCTTTGCAGTTCAACACAAATAAGCAACTCAACTACCATATAGGTCAGGTGATTTCTTGGAAGAGGCCTGATTGTTTACAGTTCCAAAGCAAATTTATGACATTCTTTAAAAAAAAAAAAATCACAGGTTAGCATCTAGATGACCAGTTCATGTCAGGTTCTTCCATTTTGTAGAGGAAAACTTCAGTCTGGAGCGATATGATTCTAACAAGAGGCAGTCTATTGGCCGGGTATGAACAATGACATGAATTGTCGTCAAAAAGTGTGAGACATGTCAAGAGCACATGCCAAGTCAGCACAATACACCATTGATTCTACATGGATTTCCTGCCCATCCTTGTTCCAAAATGTCATCTGATCTCATTCATGTCCATGGCACTGACTGCATTGTCATCATCGACCACTTCACCAAGTACCCCATTACTTGACAATTCCATAATAGATCAAGCACAACTGTCATGCATGCTCTGAGTGCTATTTTCAGTTTATTTCCTGTGCCTAAAGAGTTCATTATGGATAACAGTCCACAATTTATTGGTAAGCCATTTCAGGATATGTTTGAGAAGTGGAATATCAATTACACTACTTCTTCTCCTCATTACCCTAGATCTAATAACCTAGCTGAATGGATCATTTGCATGATGAAATCACTAATTTTCAAAT
The DNA here is from genome assembly GCF_017639515.1 of Carcharodon carcharias. Lineage (NCBI taxonomy): Eukaryota > Metazoa > Chordata > Chondrichthyes > Lamniformes > Lamnidae > Carcharodon > Carcharodon carcharias. Next base: position 3,941,437 of record NC_054474.1, read on the forward strand.
GTAGACAGACCAAGCAAGGTCTACATATTGCAATGTTGCATTTGAGAGCAAAACCTGAATTGCAAATATTCCATCATTGGCAGAGCTCATGTTTGGCAAACCAGTGCCTCCCAATTTACTTATTCTTACCCATTCTACTCTCTCAAAAGCTAGAGAGCAATTTTTGAAACTACAGTAGAAGATGACAAATGTGCATGATAAAAACCCAGGAACAGAATTGCCAAGTTTACAGGTGCCGCACAGGTTTGCATCCAAGATCCTGCAGAAAGTATGGGCAAGTAGTCGAGATGACAAGGGTTTTTTCACAATCAAGGTCGTTTGGAGGCATTACACAAAGCTGCAATGATGGATGAGGCATAACCGAGGACAGATCAGATCCATTCCAGCTCCTCAACGGCCACATAGTCCTATTGCATCTAGGACAAGGTCCCAAAAGCAAACAAGAACAACATCCAAGAACAACAATCCAACAGGTCACTGTGAGCAATTAAAGAAACCTCCAGACAAGGTTACCAATACAAGATCTGGTGTACCAGTAGGTTACCCTTTTGCTTTAGGGACTCATTGATTCATCAGTTCTATATACTTATATTAAGAAACACAAATACTTACCTTGATTTATAGCCAGAGGTTGGGACCTCCAGTTCGCAGTGGGCCTTGGGCCTTCTGCACATGTGTCAGCCATGAACTGCCTCACATGTGGAGTTCGAGTTGTTCAGACGGGAAACAGCCCCGCTTGCCTTTGCAAAAACAAAGAAGCAAAACAATATGAAGCTGCAGGTCAGGTAACCTGAACTGGAGCACCTTTCCAGAGAAAGTGTCCCAGGGTGCAAAGCACAGGGAGGGGGATCAGGGAGAGGTCCCAGAAAAAAGATCCAGGCAGGGACAAAGACAGGGATTGGAAAGAGGTCCCAAGGAGAAATCCCAAGTAAGGGACAGAGGCAGGGATCAGAGAGGTCAGGTTAAAAGAAAGGAGAAGAGCAATGGGCTCTGAGTTAAAGTGAGAGGTGCAGGGATCAGACTTGAAGCAAAGTGGACTTGAGAGAAGCTCTGATGACCTGAGGAGGCAGCTGAAGGGCAGTGACTCCTTACTGTGGGCTTTTTGGAGCAGTAGTGTTCTGCTTGTCACAGTCAAGAGTCTGAAATTATTCTTTGAAGGTGAAGCTTTAGTGTATTGGTCCTGGGAAAGGAATCTTGAAAGGCAAGATTGAAACCCTGTGAGCTGAGCCATTGATGCAGCCATCCAAGTGGGAGCGATGTTTGGATAGAATTCCAAGGTGATTTCTTCAAATGTGGAGATTGGAAACCCTTGTGAGAAAGACAGAGTTTCAGTGACACCCATTGGCTCACAGTGTGACAAACATCTGGGAGAGTTGTGGAGAAATCCATGGAATCAGCTTTGGTTGCACCTGTCATTTATTTTGGAGTATGATGTGTCTGACCACAGTTCGGTGGGTAATTCATATGTAACTCGTGCTTACCTTGTATGTTAGGGTATAAGATAGTATTTATAAATTGTTTATCTGCCAAAATTTGTACATGTCTATAAAGACATTGCTCAGTAAAGGAATAGTGGAAAATTGAATCATCTTTTTGTGTTTGTGCTCAGATCTTTCCAACCTTTGTCTTGTTTGCTGTAATATAGTTCAATTAATGTTTTAGTTTTTGTATTAAAAGTTTATCAGCAGACTCCTGTGCATTTGTTCAGCAACTTTCCTCCACAGTTTCTAAAAAAGAATAAAGTTACATTCTATCAAGCCACATTTTATTCTGGGATCTGACTTGTCCAGTACTAATATCAGCCAGGGCCCTTACATTTATGTAATGGTAGCTAAACCATGAACTTGCATTGCAAATAGTTTATACTACTTTGGAAGTGGGGTTAGGAGGTGGGGGAAGGGGAAGGCTCTTTACAAAAAAGAGGGATGTTGTAAAATACCTTTAAGGGATAGCAGCATGACATCACTAGGAGGAGAGTGTATCCTGTGACACAGTCTCAGTTTCTCAGCAGAGCAGGACAGAGCACACAGCTCTGATGTGTCCTCAAGCTCTCTATCCAGGTATATATGTTTCCACGCGCCTTGTCTAAATAATGAACCCACAATGTGTTTACTCAATCCTTTATGAGCGATTGGTGATTATATAATTTTAATAACATGACATTGTGCATCCCCAATTTTTATTGTTCCACCATTAGTGGCCATACCTTCTGCTGCTTCGGCCATAAGCTCTGGAATTTCCTCCCTGAACCTCCCTGGATTTCCACCTCTTTCTTCTCTGATAAGATGCTCCAAAAATCCCATTTCTTTGACCAAGCTTTTTGCCCTAATACCTCCTAATGTGACTCAGTGCCGAACACAGTTCTTATGAAGTACCATTGGATGTTTTAGCACATTAAATACACAATATAAATGCAAATTGTTGTTGAATTAAAATTTATGATAAAACATCTTTATAATGTCCCTATGTAATCTAAAATTGGAATTGCAGATTTACCCTGACATTCAGTACATTCTTGCATTCTAACAGCAAGGCCTTTGAACTCAGTATTGATGTACAGACTGCAAGAAATGGAATCTCAGGCAAGAGCAATGTTAACTACAGGTTCTCTGATGCCAGTTACATAATCGCTTAAAAAGATGAACGTGAAAGACAAAAAAGGAGAAAACAAGTTGCATAGGATAAAAAGTAAAAATTGTTGTTTCATAGTTCTTAACAGCGGCATCTTCAGAAATTAAAAAAAAAATTCTCAAGGAAACTGGAAAATACAAAAGAATACAAGGCTGCTGAAACAATAGCAGGTGTTCAGAATCACAAGGTGACGAAAACTCTTGGGACATTGAAAAGATGAAGAAAGAATCTGCATTTATTTTCCATTCCTAGCCTTAGGATATCCCAAAGCACTTAACAGCCAATAAGGCACAGAAATATGAAGCTGCAACATAAGAAATGCAGCAACCAATATGTGCACAGCAAGATCCCATGAACAACAATGCGCTAATGATTAGATAATTCTGCTTTTCGTGATTTTAGTTGAGGGATAAATTTTGGCCAGGGGACCATGGAGAACTCCCCTCCTCCTTTTCAAAATAATGTCATGGGATTTTTTTTGTCATCCACCTTAGAAGTCAGACAAGACCTCGGTTTAACATCCCATCCGAAAGATGCCACCTCTGACCGCACTGCACTCCCTCAGTACTGCATTGAAGTGTTAACCTAGATTTTGTCCTCAACCCTCTGGTGTGAGGCTTGAACCCTCAATCTTCTGCTGATCCGAGTTCCAAAATTGGCTGAATGATTTCTAGCGCAGCCTGTCCTATATCAATAATGGTAAGGTCGTCTATAGATTTAAAAAGGAAGTTGTCCCTTGGGGCATAAAACCCCAGCAAGCTCACTTTAAGAAATGCCATCATCCAGGGCCATCAGTGCAGCAGCACCTTCAGAGTTATGGATTTCATTCTCATATCTGAGAACAGAATTTGTGAAGGTGCAAACAAAATTGAGAGGGTTATGAAATGTTGAACTTTAAAAAATACATTCCTGAAAGCAATTTTACAAGAACATTTTAAGGTTTACATCTAAAGAATCAGTTTGAACTCCTGAAGTCGCCGAGGCTAAATTGCATGTATGGAATTTTTTTTTCCCTATTCAAGCATTATCAGCTCTTCCGCAAGCCCTCTGAGGTTTTGGCTATCAGATACTTATTTTCTTTGCTACTCACATTATAAATCTTGCTGTATCTGCAAAGCCTCACCACTATTTGTCACATAATTTCAGAAGCTAGGACTCACTGCCTGAGTGATTGTGGTCCAGTTTATTTACTGGTCCTGTCAGCAATTATTTTCTCCTCTTTCATTCTCGCAGTTCTCTCTGAAAAAAATGCCCCTGTAGGAAGTTCTCCCTTTCTTTTTCTGTGCTTGAAACTCCTGTGTTTTTTTCACAAGTCAGGTTTCACCTCAGCAACATTGCTGGAGCAATAAACCACACAGGTGCTAATTATTCTAGCAAGAGGACGGTGCCATACTATATATCTGGAAAATAAATGACTATTAATTTGGACACAGTTCAGAAGAAGCAGCTGGTGAATCAGGCTGCTATGAAATGAATCAATGCAACAATTTTAAAAAATATATTATATTGAAACACTTTCTTCCTTCAGTAAATCTGGCAGCATATTAAACTTTTCATGAGTGAAGCAGATGTATGCAATTCAGTAATTACTGAAATTAAACTTTACAGAAAAAAAAAACAGGACCCAGTGAATTGGCATTTTGATAAGTGTGATCTAATAAATGAGAGGCAGCACAGATTTATTAAGGGCAAATTTTGTTTGACTAAGTTGATTGAGTTCTTTGAGGAAGTGTTGGAGGGCGTTGACAAGGGCTGTAAAGTTAACGCTGCGTATAGGGACTTTCAAAAGGCATTTGGCAAATTACCACATAATAGATTTGTTATCAAAATTATCAGGTCAGTAGCAATGTGGATATAAAATTGTAGGAATAGAAAGCAGAGAATAACCATTCCTTCAACTGGACAGTGGCGTATCCCAGGATCTGGAATGGGGTCACCGTTCTCTTTGATAAATGTTAATGACCGGAACTTGTATATATAATTTCAAAGTTTGCAGATGACACAAAACTCAGTTTAAGCAGTGAGGAGGAGAGTAACAGACTTCAGGAGACAAACTGGTTCATTGAGAAACATGGGCAGGTGAAATTTATCGCAGAGGACATCAAAGTGATCCATTTCGGTCAGAAGGATGAGGAGAGGCAATATAAACTAAATGGTGCCATTTTAATGGGGCTGCTGCAAAAGTGAGACTTGGGAGGGGTGGTGGTGCAGGTAAGTACACAAATCCTTGAAGTAGGCAGGACATGGTGAAAAGAACAACATATATTCATACAAAAAGCACTGCGAATGTGGGATATCTGAAAGAAAAGCAAAAACTACTGGAAACACTCAGCATGTCATGCAGTTTCTGTGGAGGGAGAAACACACTAAGGTTGATGTTCCTGTGCATCTACTTGCCTTTCTAGGTAGTAGAGATCCATGGGTTTGGAAGAAGCTGTTGAGGAGCCTTGGTGACTTCCTGCAGTGCATCTTGTCAATGGTACACATTGCTGCTACTGTGTGTCAGGGCGTGAATGTTTGTGGACGTGGGTACCAATCAAGTGGGCTGCTTTGTCTTGGATGGTGTCGAGTTTCTTGAGTGTTGTTGGAGCTGCACTCATCCAGGCAAGTGGGGAGTATTCCATCACACTCCTGTCTTGTGCCTTGTAGATGGTGGACAAGCTTTAGGGGGTCAGGATGTGAGTTACTCACCACAGAATTCCTAGCCTCTGATCTGTGCTTGCAGCTACAGTATTTATATGGAGGATCCAGTTCAGTTTCTGGTTAATGGTAACACCCATCAAGTTGATAGTGGGGGATTCAGCAATGGTATGCCTCATTAAAGCCTTGGTCCAAACTTGGAAAAAAATAACAGAATTCAAGAAGCTTGGTGAGAGTAACTGTTTTGGACATCAACTGAATGCCAAGGGGAGATGGGAAGCTTCTCTCTTGTTGGAGATGGTTATTGCCTGGCACTTCTGTGGCAAGAAAGTTACTTGCTACTTGTCAGCCCAAGCTTGAATGTTGTGCAGATCTTGCTACATATGTTCACAGACTGCTTCAGTATCGGAGTGGTCACAAATGGAGCAGAACATTGTGCAGCGGACATCCCCACTTCTGATCTTATGATGGAAGGAAGGTCATTGGTGAAGCAGCTGAAGATGGTTGGTCCTAGGACACAACCCTGAGAAACTCCTGCAGCGATGTCCTGGAACTTAGATGACTGACCTCCGACAACCACAACCATCTTCTTTGGTGCTCGGTATGACTCCAACCAGTGGAGAGTTTTCCCCTTGATTCCTATTGACTTCAATGCCGGTCAAGTGTTGCCTTGGTGTCCAAAACAGTTACTCTCACCAAACTTCTTGAATTCTGTTATTTTTTCCAAGTTTGGACCAAGGCTGTAATGAGGTCAGGAGCCTGGTGGCCCTGCCAGAACCCAAACTGAATATTGGTGAGCAGGTTTTTGCTGAATAAGCACCATTTGATAGCCCGTCGATGATGCCTTCCATCACTTTATTGATGAACAAGAGTAGGAACTGATCAGGAGGCAATTGGCCAATTTGGATTTGTCCTGCTTTTTGTATACAGGACACAATTTTCCACATTATTGGGTAGATGCCAGTGTTGTTCCTGCACTAGGACAGCTCATGGCTTGGGGCCCAGCACGGCTGGTTCTGTAACACAAGCCTTCAATGCTATCGCCAGGGCCCATTGCCTTTGCAGTATCCATTCAAGGCTGGGCTCACATTTATTGCCCATCCCTAATTGCCCTTTGAGGGCATTTAAGAGCAACCACATTGGGGTGGGTCTGGAGTCACGTGTAAGAATGCTAGAAAGGACATTCGTGAACCAGATGGGTTTTTACAACAATCAGCAATAGCTTCACGGTCATCATGAGGCTTTTAATTCCATATTTTGTATTGAATTCAAAATTTCACCATCTGCCGTGGCGGGATTCGAACATGGATGGGGATATTTGTGGAGCTTCCTCCTCTGGTTGGTTGGTTAATTGTCCATCGACAATTGCCATTCACGACAAGATGTAGTAGGACTACAAAGCTTTTAACTGATCCTTTGGTGTGGGATCGCTTAGCTCTGTGTACCACATGCTGTCTCCATTGTTTAGCAAGCATGTACTTTTGTGTTGTAGCTTCACCAGGTTAGCACCTCACTTTTAGATATGTGTGGTATTGCTCTTGCATTGTTCATTCAAACAGTGTTGATTCTGTAGCTTGATGGTAATGATAGAATGAGGAATATGCCGGGCCATGAGGTTACAGATTGTGAATGAATACAATTCTGCTGTTGCTGATGTTCACAGCTCCTCACGAATGCTGTTCCAAAAGCTGCAAGTGGGTTGAGAAGGGCAGGGAGGGCAAGTTTACCTCTGTCACTGTCACATAGGATGTCATCTGTGACTTTGATAAAAGCCATTTTGGTCTTAGTGAAAACCTGATTGGAGGGGTTCATAAAATCATAGAATGGCTAAAGCACCGAAGGAGGTCATTCAGCCCATCAGCTCTGTACCAGCTCTCTGCAAGAGCAACTCATCCACTTCCACTCCTCTGCCCTTTTCGCCAATTGAAACATGGACGTCTGGAAAATGGGCAGAGGTTTGGGAGACGACAGCATGTTCAAGGTGAGGAAAGAAAGCCTCCGTGCAGAGGCTGAGGGAGGGTAAAGCAGCAAAGAGATCTGGGTGAGAAAACTTTTCATTATATTTGGGAGAGCGATACAGAACAATGATTTTGAAAGACTGGTGGTGGGGAGGGTGGGGTGGGGAGAATGGACTACGGCAAAATACTCAAAGGAGGAGAGTGTGTCAGGGGAGTAGTGGGTCAGACAAAGGGGTGACCTGTTGATAAGTGCCACACCACCTGCACAATGGTCTTGATGAGCAAATGGCAGAAGGTGTCTCTGGGTGGCGAGGCTTCGTTAAGGGCAAAGGTGTCATTGCTCCTCAGCCTGGTTTGCATTAAGTTCATGATGTTGATGCAGTCATGGATGGCAAGGGCCTTTTTCACAAGAGAACAGACATTCTGGAGGGAGATCTGGAGAGGGGTGATGCGAGCTGAGCCACGGGCAGGGTCCACAGGGTCAGCAGTGGGAGGGCTGAGTTAGATAGGAAGGAGATTGGCAAGGTTAGAAGGCTGTTCATAAAGGATATGGGATCCTTGGCCTTATTAGTAAAGGAATTAGCCCCATTATTGCCTGGGCTGGATTCCATCGGGGGCTGGATGGTAGTTTTGTTTTAAATTCACAACATGTGCCCTTTGTCCCAGTGTGTTCTGCACCTGCAAGCTAACTTGATTGACAGCCTTGGGTGCCCATCAAGTAAGGGGTGCTCTACAGCAGGGTGGGTGTGGGAGTGCTGCGTCGGGGTTTTTGGGCATAGCTCAAGGAGCAGGTAGAGAACCTTCAACTGCTTAAGTGAGGACAGAGGCGGGAATGCTGGGATCTACCTTGACCCACAAGCAGTGCTGCCAAGGCACTTATCTCTTACAGGAAGCAGGTTTTGTCTCCATTCAGTTGTTAGGCTTGACCAACACACTGACTGTCCAGGGTCAATCCTGAACGCCAGGTTAAATATGAGGCCCACAGCCTCATTGCAATATTCCACTGACCAACATACCACCTGGCAGCAGGCTGTTTGCCCGAACTCCTATCTCACTGAAAGCAGTAAATGGGCAGTCTGAGGTTAGGTTTGAGGCTTTTTAAAATCTTACCATCTCTTACCAACCCTGACCTGCCTGCTTTCCATGAGTCATCGGAGCACAAATCCAGGAAGTTGTGCTAAACCTTCACCAAATATTAATCTCAGCTGGGGTATCATGTTCAATAGTGGGCATCAGAAGAATGTCAAGACTTCGGAGACGAAGTAGGAGCTATTTGCTAGAATGGTACCAGGGATGATAGACATTAGCTATGTGCAGAGACTGGAGAAGCTGGGATTGTTCTCCTTATGGCAGTGAAGGGTGTTACAAGATTTAATGGAGGCATTCAAAAATGTGACTGGTTTGGAGAAAGGAAATAAGGAGACTTTTTTTTTCTAGTGGTAGAAGGGTCAGTAACCAGAGGACACCGATTTAAAGTGATTCATAAAAGAATCAGATGCAATATGAAGAATTTCTTTTGTACAGTAACTTGTTGCATTCTGAAATGCTTTACCTAAAGATATAGTGAAAACAGGGTCAGTCTTGATGGGAAACAAAGTTGATGGTTAGGGTTATGAAGAAAGGGTGAGGCCAGATGATTAGCTCCCCCATTGAGTCAGCACAAACGTGATGAGCTGAATGGCTGTCTCATTCTATGATAGAACAGGTTTTTTAATTATATTCTGGCTGGCTCTGAGACTTGGGTGTGAGTGGAGCCTGTTGAGAAAGGGGATAAGCATGGGTTATACTCCAGATGTGAAGATACAAATTTTGTTGCAGAAGAACATAGGAGCACCGGTAACAGGAGAAGACTTTTAAACCCTTGAAAGTGTTCTGACATTTTTCTTTAAGTTCATTCATGGGATGTGGGCATCACTGGCTAGGGCAGCATTTATTGCCCATTCCCTTGCATTTAAGAGTCAACCAGATTGCTGTGGGTCTGGGGCTGGAGTCACATGTAGGGACAGAAACACCAGCAGATTTCTTTCCCTAAAGGACATTAGTGAACTGGGTGGGATTTTACAACAGTCAACAGTGGTTTCATGGTCCCTCAGTAGATTTTTAATTCCAGATTTTATCAGATTCATATTCTACCATCTACTGTGGCAGGACTCAAACCTGGGTCGACCTGGAGCTTTACCTCGGGTCTCTGTATTACTCATCCAGTGACAATACCATTGAGCCATTGCCTCCCCATTAGACCAGGGCTGCTCTGTACCTTGATCACTCCATTTACATTCGATACCTTCATCCAACAAAAATCTATTAACTTCGGTCTTGAAAGCATCAATTTTTCTAGCATCCACAGTCTTTTGGGAAGGGAATTCCAGATTTCTACTAGTCTTTGGGTAAAAATGTGATTTTGATCCAGAATGGCCTGTCTCTACTCTTAAGATTACACATCCCTGCCCTTTCATAGCCACAGGATGTTCCAAAGTGCATTATATCCAGTGAAGTACTTTCGAAGTATAGCTATTGCTGTAATGTAGGGAAATATATCAAGCAATTTGTGCACAGCAAGCTCCCACAAACAACAATGTGATAATGACCAAATAACCTATTTCTTCTGGCGTTGATTGAGGGATGTATATTGGTCACAACACCAGGGAGAACACACCTGATCTTCTTTGAGATAGTACCATCAAGCTTTTATGTCTACCTGAGAGTGAAGATGGAGCTTTGATTTGACATTTTACCTAAATAAACAACACCTCTGACCATGCAGCATGCCCTCAGTAGTACACAGGAATGTTAGCCTAGATTCCTCAGGCTCCATCTTCTGTGTGTCAACAACACGTTTAAGTCCCAACCTTAAACTGGGGCATAAAGAAAGGTTCTGCCGTGTCTTTCAAATGACCTTTTGACAGAAAATGGCCAATTTAAGAATAAATGGAATGATATTGTTGAGAGGGACAGAGTTTTCACAACAAGAACACATGGTATTAATTGGTGCTCTGTTGATTCTTAACCTGCGCAACTTTCGGTTCTTAAAAAGTTTGCAGTTTGTGTGTCCATTGTACTGATCTTTGAATTCCTATAGAGTAAGACTCTCTTTTTTAATTATTTGTTCATGGGATGTAGGCCTTGCTGTCTGGTCCAGCATTTATTGCCATCCCTAGCCACCCTTGAGAAGGTGGGGGTGAGCTTCCCCCTCGGACTGCTGCAGTCCATGTGGTGTAGGTACACCCACAGTGCTGTTAGGGAGGAAATTCCGGGATTTTGACCAGCGACAGTGAAGGAACTGTGATATATTTCCAAGTCAGGGTGGTGAGTGGCTTGGAGGGGAGGTTTCAGCTGGTAGTGTTCCCATGAATCTGCTGTCCTTGTCCTTCTAGGTGGCAGAAGTCATGGATTTGCAAGACACTGCCAAATGAGCCTTGGAGTGTTGCTGCAGTGCATCCTGTAGATGGTACACATTGAATGAAGATGAAATAGATATAGGATGGAGATCACTATAGTGCTGAATTTGTTAAAGTATTGAAATATGACAGTAGAGGCAACTGGCACTGTGTGCCAATGGTGGAGGGAGTGAATGTTTGTGGATGGGATGCCAATCAAGTGGGCTGCTTTGTCCTGGTTGGCGTTGAGCTTCTTGAGTGTTGTTGGAGCTGCACTCATCCAGGCAAGTGAAGAGTATTCCATCAACCTTTAGACTTGTGCCTTATAGATGGTGGACAGGCTTTGGGGAGTCAGGAAGTGAGATACTTTGCAGGATTCCCAAGTTCTGGCCTCTTCTTGAGGCCATGGTATTTATACGGCTGGTCCAGTTCAGTTTCTGGTCAATGGTAGCCCCCAGGATCTTGAAAGTGGGGGGTTCAAAGAAGGTAATGCCAGTGAATGTCAAGGGGCGATGGTTGGGTTCTCTCTTGTTGGAGATGGCCATTGCCTGGCACTTGTGTGGCGCAAATGTTACTTGCCACCTGCCAAGCTTGGATATTGTCCAGGTCTTGCTGCATTTGGACATGGACTGCATCAGTATCTGAGGAGTCGCGAATGGTGCTGAAGATTGTGCAATCATCAGCGAACATCCCCACTTCTGACTTTATGATGGAAGGAAGATCATTGACAAAGCACCTGAAGATGGTTGGACCGAGGACACTACCCTGAGGAATTCCTGCAGCGAGGCCCAGAGATTGAGAAGATGATCCATGAAACAAACATCACTTGGCTGATTTCACTTACAGCCCTTCAGCCACTAGTGAGGAAAGGTTTTCACCCCAGCAATCAAGTTGGACAGTGATAATCATTTTAAACCATTAAAAAGCAGGGGACATGCTACCAAAGGTCCATTTGCAAAGTGTTGCCGATTACAACTTTCTGTTCAAGGGTACAGCACTGTTGAATACGCTGATGTATTGGGACTATCAGAGATGCCAAACAATTTCTTGGTTGATCAGCCAGATGTTGTAGGCTCCCCTCTGTGAAAAATCCTGAAATCAGGAGGATATTTTTCCAGCTACACGAAATTTCACCTTCACAGATAAACACCATTATCCATTTATCAATAAATAATGTGTTGACTTTTCCTGTGATGAAGGATGTTAGCGCTAGTGAATAGAATACATTCCGTTTCAAGCACTCGGATCAATATCAAGTTCTCCCAGGCCAGTCGCAGCACAGATCATATAATTGATATTCATTTTTGAGATATGGGAGTATGGCAAGGCCCACATTTATTGCCCATCCCTAATTGCCCTTGAGAAGGTGGTAGTGAGCTGCCTTCTTGAACCACTGTAGTCCATGTGGTGTAGGTACACCCACAGTGCTGTTAGGGAGGGAGTTCCAGGATTTTGATACAGGAACTGTGAAGTAACAGCGATATATTTCCAAGGCAGGATGGTGTGTGGCTTGGAGAGGTATCACTGTGTAAAACTCCATCTTCACTACTCCATCAATGTATCTCAGTGTTTGCAGCCATGTGACATTTTCCACTTATTCTTGGCATTCCACAGGGTGATTTGTAGTTAATGCCATTTAATGTCAGGTTTGCATTGTGTTTGTTCTCAGTACATATTAGGAACTAGGTTCAGACAACCCAAAATAATTTCATGTTCAGCTTGTGCAGCTGAGAGAGAATTTCACCTCATCCGTTTGGGCTGGTTTCAAACCCTTGGGCAGAATTTCCCCACCCCGCCTGCATTGGGTTTTGGGCGGGCAGGGACAGAGAATTCAGCGGCTGGCAAAAAGTCAGAAACCCGCCGGTGTAAACACAGTTTGCAATTCTCCCGATGGCGTATTTATGGGGAGTCGGTTATCCCACTGACTAGTGGCATGAATGCCATTTGCATTCATTAGCATCTCAAGAATGCTTTTTAAAACCTCATCACACCTTCTAATCTTGCATCACGCCAGCAGGAAATTACATCTGCCTCAAACACATTTGAAAGGGGTGGCGTTTATACATCAGACCTCAGTTCGTTCATGACTTTGAGTTAAGAACAACATACACAGCCCACCTGCCAAAGCGCTGTGCCTGTCTTGTTGCGATGAACGCCATACTGCTGGGCTGTCGGGTTGATCTGCTCCTTCTCTTAGCCTACATTGCCCTGAAGAACAACACTGTGCAGTGGTACTCAAGCAGGCCTCGGCTTTCAGACTGTGGCCAGTCCTGCGACCAGGGTTGGGAGTGCAGTGTTCTTCTGCTCCCTGTGGCTGAGACCATTGTCCACAGGACGTCACTGTGCAGTGGTGTCAGGCAGAACTCCACTTTCAGAAACTAGATGTGCTATGGTGAGGGTGGGGATGATGAGCACAAGTGTACAATGGGGAAGGAAGGCAATGGAATGGCAGCAAAGGGGAAGGGTGAACACAATGGACATTTCTGGGGCAGCCCTCTAACCTCTGGTTGCCTCAGGAGTGAACATGAGTCTGCTTAGAAAGAATGGAGGAAGTCCTCCTTGCGATGAAAGCCATTGAAAGCCAATGGCTTCATTAGCGCTGTTAAAGGGCTATTCAAAACTCAGTGGCTTCACATCACAGTCGCTGCATCTCAAGTGTAACACACAGGAATGTAGAATTTGGGAATGCAGACAATAGTGAGGGAGGCACAGCCGTATCATATGTGGAATTCCATCAATGAAGGCCTGTCACATGTTGACCAGATTTGACACTCCTAGCGGGCCAAAGGGCATCCACTCATTGACCATGAGCAACAGATTGGTCATTACTTTGACACATCAGAGATTGGAGCACAGAGCTAGGCTGGGTCACTCAATTAATCTTTAGCATCTCACGCAGGGCTCGAGATGTTACACATCTGATATGCCATCTTGATCACCTCGATGTGTGTGCTAGAGTCTCAGGGACAAGGCGGCATCAGCCACCATACATGTCACCTTCTGACCTTCACTTTCTTTTCCCTTGAATCATTAATGTCTTCAATGTTTCCTTACAGAGAGAAGGCAAAAGTAGATATGCATCTAGGGCTCAATGCTGCCTTTGCCAGGGTCCTAATGCAATGGAGAAGGTGAAAGAGGGAGAGTCAACTCCGCGTGCAGTTCCAGCAGGAGGCCATGCCTGAGGGACATAGTCAAGCAGGGCCAGCACAGGAACAGAAGGATAAGCAGAAGAGACCCAGGCAATAGAAGTGAATAGCCAGGCCTAGGGTTTTTCATAGAAGAGTCTTCTATTTACAAATGAGTGAGAGGCAATCCTGTGCACGTCTGCGCTTGTCCCAAGCTCTGGTACATCACATATGCCACATTCTTTATGAAGACCTGACACCATGTGGAGTTGGAGGGTACCCCCAGCCAGTGGCATTGAAGGTGACCGCAGCACTCAATTTCTTTGCCTCTGGGTCTTTCCAGGAATCAACAGGTGACCTCTGCAGCATCTCTCGGTCCACTACACATCAATGCATAAAGGAGGTCTAAGGTGCCCTTTACAGGAGGGCCCATCATTATGTCAGGTTTGCTCTGGTCGAAGATAGCCAGGCTATGAGATTCACTGACTTTGCTACCATCTCAGGCTTCCCAAGAGTGCAGAGCGCAATAGATGGCACCCATGTGTCTGTATGGGCCCCATGGCAGCAGCCCCTAACGTTTATAATCCACATGGGCTACCATTCCTTCAAAGTACAATTGGTGCCTGAATATTATCAATTGCAAGCGCAGCACAATCCTGACACTGAGTGGCATTAACTACAAATTACCCTGTTGAATCTCACAAATAAATGGAGTAATGTCACATTTGGTGCAACACTGAGATGTATTGTTGCAATAGCAAAGATGGAGTTTTACTCTGTGATACTCTTCCAGGCACACACCATACTGGCTTGGAAATATCTTACTGTCTCTTCATTGTTGTTGGGTCAACATCCTGAAATCCACCCCCTACGAGCTTTATAGCTTTGCAAATGACACTGAAATCTTTAATTCTATACCTTACTGCTATGGCAACAGCAACTTGTATTTATATGATACCTTCATGACATAGCAAAATATCCCGAAGAACTTCACAAGAGCTTTATCAAACAAAATTTGACACAGAGCCACCTGAGGAGATATTAGGCCAAGTGTCCAAATGCTTGATAAAAGGGATACGTTTTAAGGAGCATTTTAAAGACGGAGAGAGAAGTAGAGAGGCCAAGAAGTTCAGGGAGGGAATTCCAGAACTTAGGACCTAGGCAACTGAAGGCACGGCCACCATTGGTGGAGCAATTAAAATTGGGGAATGCTAAAGAGGCCAGACTGGAGGAATGCAGAGATCTCAGAGGATTATTTTTGCTGGAAAAGGGCTCTTTATTTCTTCAGAATTCCTAAAAAATGCTCTGTGCTTTTTAAAACCAAAGACAAGTCAAGTAGATAATAATTGCACTGGAATATAATCCTCCCCTGGTCTCTGAATCTATCACTATAACCCTTTTATTTCTCCTGTGACTTCATATATTTTATATATTATATTTCATCTGCCACTATTAATAACTGGAAAAACACATCAGATGGAAAATATTTTGAGGTTTAATAGATAAAAAATGCTTTGAACTGCAATCTTGTCCAAAGTGTCAGTTAATATGAAGGAGCATGTTATGATGTTCATCTCCTAAATGGAAATGTACAAACCAACCTCATAATTTTCATGGTTCTCCACAACACAGATATGCTTTATGTGAGATAATGGTGCCACAGAAAGCTTTGAGCCAGTTATTATCTGGGAGTTACCATGGTTACAGCTGGTATTCAGTAGTACTCTTGAGGAAGTAGTTCTGGTTGGCTTGTTATCACATTCCATTGGATAACACCCATTTATCATGTTGTGGTAGTGGCCACATATGTTGCATGATTGTATTTTTTCCCAGCAAATTAGAATGTTGTACGAGAAGAATCACAGAAAAGATGTGTTTAATTCTTCCGATGAATATATACTCAATTGTCAAGTGCGCCTGCTACAAAAATGCCTTTCTCTTTGTGCAACATTCTTACATTCAATCAGTTTGTAACGAGGCTTCACACAGGTCTTAATTTTTAGTTTTACAACACCCATTGCCATCTTGTTTTCAGATCAAGAATTATTTGTTCTGTAAGTTGAGTACCCCCTCTGAACAATATATTTTGAGAAGTCACTCTCTTCATTTTATATTGCGAAATAGTTAAGGTAAGATTCTGGGTCTGAGATGAATGGCAGTCAATTACTTCGAACTGTGAATTACATTACTGAATCAATAGTTTCAATGGGACCATAATCCTGAGCAGCAAATTACTGCAGGCCCCAGTCTCACAGAGGCAGCATGAAACAATTCTGTGCTTACTATAACTTTTTGTTTTGTTTCGGACACAGTTCTGATCAGTTTTTGGGCCTTTCCCACTCTTCCATGAAAGTTGTGCTAAACCCTTACAAATCACTGATTAGACCTCAGCTGGAGTGCTATGCCCAATTCTGGGAAACATACCCACGGAAGGATCTTAAGACGTTGGAGAGGGTACAGAGGAGATTTACCAGAATGGTATTAAGGATATCAATTACATAGAGAAATTAGAGAAGCGGGTATTGTTTTCCTTCAAGCACAGAGGTTAAGCGGAGACTTAATAGAGGTGCTCAGAACTTTGATAAAAGCAAAAAACTGCGGATGCTGGAAATCCAAAACAAAAATAAAAATACCTGGAAAAACTCAGCAGCTCTGACAGCATCTGTGGAGAGGAACACAGTTAATGTTTCGAGTCCATATGACTCTTCAACAGAACTAAGTAAAAATAGAGTGAGGTGAAATATAAGCTGGTTTAAGGAAGGGGGGTGGTGGGACATGTAGAGCTGGATAGAGGGCCAGTGATAGGTGGTAATATCCAAAAGATGTCCCAGACAAAAGGACAAAGAGGTGTTGAGGTGGTGATATTATGTAAGGAATGTGTTAATTAGGGGTAGAAAGCAGGACAAGCAAGGTACAGATGGCCCTAGTGGGGGTGGGCTGAAGGGAAGGGATTGAAATAGGCTAAAAGGTAGAGATAAAACAATGGATAGAAATACATTTAAAAATAATGGAAGTAGGTGGGAAAAGAAAATCTATATAAATTATTGGAAAAAAATGGGGTGATCAGAAAGGGGACGGGGATGGGGGAGAGAGTTCATGATCTAAAATTGTTAAATCAATATTCAGTCCGGAAGGCTGTAAAGTGCCTAGTCAGAAGATGAAGTGCTGTTCCTCCAGTTTGCAAGGCAACATGGCACCTTCCCATGCAACCGCAGAAGGTGCAATACCTGCCCCTTTACTTCCCCTCTCCTCACCGACCAAGGGCCCAAACACTCCTTCCAAGTGAAGCAGCATTTCACTTGCACTTCCCTCAACTTAGTCTACTACATTCATTGCTCCCAATGCTGTTTCCCGACATTGGAGAGACCAAATGCAGACTGAGTGACTGCTTTGCAGAACTCCTTCGGTCTGTCCGCAAGCATGACCCAGACATCCCTGTCGCTTGCCATTTCAACACTCCACCCTGCTCTCATGCCCACATGTCTGTCCTTGGCCTGCTGCATTGTTCCAGTGAAGCTCAACGCAAACTGGAGGAACAGCACCTCATCTTCCAACTAGGCACTTAACAGCCTTCCGGACTGAATATTGAGTTCAACAATTTTAGATCATGAACTCTCTCCTCCATCCCCACCCCCTTTCCGATCCCCCCCTTTTTTTCCAATAATTTATGTAGATTTTTATTTTCCCACCTATTTCCATTGTTTTTAAATGTATTTCCATCCATTGTTTTACCTTTTAGCCTATTTCGATCCCTTCCCTTCACCCCACCCCCACTAGGGCTATCAGTACCTTCACCCCACCCCAGCCCCACTAGGGCTATCTGTACCTTGCTTGTCCTGCTTTCTACCATTAATTAGCATATTCCTTAGAAAATATCACCACCTTCAACACCTCTTTGTCCTTTTGTCTATGACATCTTTTAGCAATCTCCACCTATCACTGGCCCTCTATCCAGCTCTACCTGTCCCACCCCCCTTAAACCAGCTTATATTTCACCTCTTTTCTATTTTTACTTAGTTCTGTTGAAGAGTCATTCGGACTCGAAACGTTAACTGTGTTCCTCTCCGCAGATGCTGTCAGACCTGTTGAGTTTTTCCAGGTATTTTTATTTTTGCTCAGAACTTTGAAGTGTTTTGAAAGAGTAAATAAGCAGGAAGACAGTAACCAGAGCACACAGATTTGAGAAAGTTGGTAAAAGAACCAAAGGGGAGAATAGAAGTTTTTTTAAGCATTGAGTCATTATGGTCTGGAATGCGCCACCTGAAAGTCTGTTGGAAGCAGATTCAATAGTAAGTTTTAAAATAGGATCAGATAAAAACGTGGAGGAAATACATTTGCCATGATTTGGGGGGGGGTAGCAGGGGGTGAACAAGGGAGTAGGACTAATCTGTGATAAAAGCAAAATACTGCAGATGCTAGAAATGTAAAATGAAAACAGAAAATGCTGGAAAATCTCAGCAGGTCTGACAGCTTCTGTGGAGAGAGAAATGGAGTTAGCGTTTTGAATCCACACGACCTTTCTTCAGAGCATTTCTAATTCTCTTTGGCTCTGAAGAACGGTCATACAGACTGAAAATGTTAACTCTGTTTCCCTCTACACCGATGCTGTCAGACCTGATGAGTTTTTCCAGCATTTTCTGTTTTCATTTCAGTACTAATTGGTGTTGTTTTTTTTCCAAAGAGCTGGCACAGGCATAATAGGCCAAATGGCCTCCTTGGGCTTTGTAGAATTCTTTGATGGTGATGTACACATCTGAATCAACAAAAGCCTACCCACTGTGTGGAATTACATTAGGATGCAGCACAGAAACAGAACATTTAACCCTGGAAGTCCACCTTAGTGTTTATGCTGCATTAGAGCCTCATCTCACTCTGTCAGCATAACCCCCTATTCCTTTCTCCTCAGATGCTTATCTAAACGTATCAATGCTATTCGCCTCAATCACTCCCTGTGGAAGTGACGTCCACATCCTCACCGCTCTCTGGGTAAAGAAATTTCTCCTGAATTGTTAGAAAATATCAAGTCGATCATTTATAATGCACCCGGTGAATTGTTTTGTCTTTTAGTGGACAGCTTTAATCACATCCAAAATGCAATAATTTACTGAAAGGTAACATTCTGTTTGAGTTGTGATGTTTGGAAGGTTTTAGTGATATAGAATTTCAACAACATATCTATAGACAGCACTGTGTCAGCTGGATTTATGACAAGACTCCCAGCAAACAATGTATCTTGCAGCATGCAAAGTCTATTCACTCAGCAAACTGAATCTGTTTAAATAGCTCACTACAGCAAACAGTCTACAGTGTCTATTTAGAAAGAGTGTTTATGAGATACAGAAAGTAGAACTTATGACTGAAACTGCAGCAAGATTATCTGATGAGGTACGGTGATTAATTTAATTTGAGTGGAGGATAGTTACATAATATTGTTGATTATTTCTCAAAGAAAAGGCAGAGAATGGGTAGCAATATTATTTGATTATTTATTTAGCAAAATATAATGCATTTCTAGGATAGTTACTATAAATTATGTGCTTAAAACCAAACCTAGTCATTTACAGCATTACTTTTTTTTATATTCATTCATGGGATGTGGGCATCGTTGGCTAGGCCAGCATTTATTGTCCATCACCAACTGCCCTTGAGAAGATGGTGGTAGGCTGTCTCCAGGTGTGATTGGCAGAAGAATATGCATTCTGATTGAGAATAGCAGTGTCAATATATGAAACCAAAATTGAGAGCAGTGATTATTTTAATTTTCACTGACAGTTTTTAAAAATTAATTCATGGGATGTGGGCTTTGCTGGCTGGGCCAGCATTTATTGCCCATCCCTAGTTGCCCTTGAGAAGGTGGTGGTGAGCTGCCTTCTTGAATCGCTGCAGTCCATGTGGTGTAGGTACACCCACAGTGCTGTTAGGAAGGGAGTTCCAGGATTTTGACCCAGTGACAGTTATATATTTCCAAGTCAGGGTGGTGAATGACTTGGAGGGGAACTTCTAGGTGGTGGTGTTCCCACCCATCTGCTCCCCTTGTCCTTCTAGATGATAGTGGTCGTGGGTTTGGAAGTTGTGGTCGAAGGAGCATTGGTGAATTTTATATAGCATGTTATGGATGCCTCCTGCTGCAGATCTTCCTGCACCAACCTGCATAGCTCAATGACAGTTATTTTGGTCAGGTTGAGTCTTGTCAAGCACCGTTCCATGTAGATATGTGTACTGTAAAACTAGCTCAGCCTAGTGGTTACAGTGCTAAGCTGATTGTTTTTTGAGAACGTAGACCATAATTGGCAGCAGGGCACATGTGCGAGTGCCAGAAGGTGTTGAAAAATAGCATTAAGTCACATCTCTCTGAGAGAAAGCACCTTTATACATTGCAGTCAAATGAGACAACATGCCCTCTGGGAATAAATTAGAAGCCAATTTGCACACTGGAGACTAACCCTGTGAATTAGTTTCAACTTCAGAAATTCACCAACAGTTTCTATACAAACAGGTGAAGAAAATAGACATGATCAAGTAGTTGGTAAACTCTTAACAAGCTAATTTAATCTCTTCACGCTCATTATTTTACAAACTAGTTTACAGACCTTTTCATGAAATGATTCCACCTTAAGTTAAGTAAATGCCCAAACCCCTTAATCCTTTCTTGCTCCAGAAACAAACTCCTTTTTCTCTGGGTATCAGTTATATAGTATTTTACCTTTGATAACTAGTCTTCCAATATCCTATTGTTATAATCCTCTATGTTGAAGAAGACCAGGGATTTTTTTCATGTCATCCTGTCCAATACTTATCCTTCAACTAAAGTCACCAAAAACAGATTGCCTGTTCAGTAAGTAGGAACTTGCCATGCATAATTAGCTGCTGCATCTCTTACATCACAACAGTGACTATATTTCTAAAGAACTTCATTGGTTGCGGAGCATTTTGGGATGCAATATCAATATAATCCCTTCTTCTCCTCATTTCCAAGTTTTCTTGCAGAGGAAAGGAGTGAATTCATTTTCAAAACAATACACTTTCATACCAATCAAATTGCCAATGAGCAGAACCAGGGACCTCCATTCGCATCACAGAGATGGTTACTGGTGATCAAGACAAGTTTCAATACAAAAGCAAAATACTGCAGGTGCTGGAAAGCTGAAATAAGAATGCTGGAAATACTCAGCAGGCCGGATAGCATCTGTGGAGAGAGAAACAGAGCGAAATATTCAGGTTAATGACTTTTCATCAGAACTGGGAAAAGTTACAAGTATAAAAGGTTTCGAGCAAGTGAAAGTGGGAAGGGAGCAAGGAAGGCAAAAATGAAGGTCAAGGGTGGAGGGCAGGAGAGATTCAAAAGGTTTCATGGTGCAAGGCTATAAGGAGTGGTAATGGGTCAAGAAACAAAATGTGAGTCCAGAGAAGGTGTGAATAATAGGATAGCCACCCTCGGAGCTCAATATAAGGAAAATAAGAGAGAAACAAGAGAGAAAAAAAAAAACAGAAAAGAAATATGCAATAAAATGAGGGAAGAAGTTATGACCTAAAATTGTTGAGCTCAGGTTTGAGTTTAGAAGGCTGTAAAGTGCCTAATCTAAAGATAAGGTGTTCCTTCAGCTCTCTGTGAGTTTCATTGGAACCCTGCAGCAGACCAAGGACAGAAAGGTAGAGAATTAAAATGATTGGTGATTGGAAGCTCAGGATCATGTTTTCAGACTGAATGGAAGTGTATTGCAAAGTAATCACCAAATCTATATTTGGTCTCCCAAATGTAGACCACAATGCGAGTAGTGAATACAGTATACTAATTTGTGAATACAGTATACTAATTTGAAAGAAGCACATGTAGTTGCTGTTCCACGTACCTGAAAGGAATGTTTGGGGCCCTGGACAGTGAGAAGGAAAGAGGTAAAAGGGCAGGGTGTGGGCGTGGTGGTGGTGGGGGGTGGGGGGGGTGGTGGCGGTGTGATTCGCTGATCTACTGATTTGCTTACTGTTTACGGTTTTTGAGGAAGCAACTTCAAAGACTCCCTCAGAAACATGCTAACTACCTACCACATTTTTAAAAAGTGTGATTACACTTCACTTTAAATTGCAAGATTTAAAGGTAACAGTTCTTTTTCTCCAAATCTTTTCTGGGGAAGAATTCCAAAATGTAATGCTTCTAGGGCTGGTTTAAGTTGGTAACACAAGATGAAGTGCTGGGAAACGGAGTAGGGTCTAAAATGCTATTGATTCACCATCACCCATTCTAGGTCTACAACTGAAGGACCTAGTCATTCCTTCAGACTTGAAAGGATGGATCTCCCACCCCTCCCCCAGGAAAAAAGTCAGCCATGAACTTTAAATAAGGCTGCCCTGCAGCCACAAGGCACTCCCGGCAGCCTCTACAAGGTGAGGGTCGGACTTCTGCCCATCAGTGGGAGGAAGTCCGGCCCTCGAGAGCTGCTGGTCAATCTGATTGAGTAGCTCCGGCAGCACCAGAGTTGAGCTGCTGGGACTGTAAGCAAGCCCCAGGAAGGAGAGTATGTGGCCTCTGGACTCAGGTAAGTTTGGAGTTTTGAATGAGGGAGGATGAGGGAGCCTATTGGGAGGAGGGGCGAGGGGGTTGTGGGGAGTGGGTTGTGAAGGCCAGGCCGGAAGGTACAAAGGGGGCTAAGATCGTGGGGGAGGGATGTGCCCGATGTGCACAGGGCACACCCAAAGCTGGTTAAAAGACGGCGTGCCCACCCTAGGCTGTCATCAACTGACCAGTGTATTATGGCAGCAGAGATGGATTGAAGAACTTAAGTGGGCATTAACTGGCCACTTAAGGCCCTCAGTAGGCTTAAGGGTGGGGGCCTAGTGGGCACCTCACCCTCCATCCCCAGCCAACACCCCACCCGGCTCGCCGTGTTATGGGGGCCAGATCGGCAATGGACAAGCCCCCTCGCCTAAAACACACCCAGTGAGGGGCCATAACATCCGACACTAATTGTCCAAGTCACCATGATAAGGAAAGTTTTGCCAGAGGGCCAAAGTCTGGCAATTGTGGCTGCAATCTTCAAAGTAAGGAGGCCACATATAAAGCCAGGAAATTATAAGCCCATTAACCTTATATCAATTTCGAGGAAGATTAAATCTGGATTTTCCAGTTTTGGACAGACCAATACCAGGTGTCCAGCCCACAAACTCACCAGTGGATTTTCCTCCAGACTTGCAAGACTGATGGAGGTTTTTAGCTGCTGCATCCCTGACCCATCACATATAGCGATGGAGCTGAACTGGGTTATAGCTAGTGGCCCACCTTTCCTGCAGCCACCAATACTAAAGAACACATCAAGGGAAGAGGTGTTGGTGCCTCTTGTATCAAACTGGATGCAATTTTTACCTGAAGGCCACACGCAGCAGCTAAGTAAGTTTTCCTTAGCATTATTTAAAGTTGGTTTTAATTGTTTTCAAGCCTGAGTCACTTAAGTTTAATTTAAGGCTCCTTATGGTTTTTAAAGTTTCTTTAAATTTCTTCAAAGTATTTTAAAGTAAGGATTTTAAAATTATTGAAAAATATTTTGACCATGCATTTAAACATCAAGCCTGCAGGCTGACCTGTGGGAATCAATGCAAACTCCTTTTGACCTGCCCTGTCCCTGTGTACAGTGTAGAAAGAGGAGGGAGGCAGAAAGCCCATCCCATGGATTCCAGGTTGAAGATCACCATAGGTGATTTCCGACAAATTTGTGCTCATAGTTCTCTGTTAGTAGAGGCAGGTAGGCTATTTCATCAAGAGGTTTGTCAACTCTTCAGTACATTGTACCTTCATCATGAAGCAACAGGTCTGTGTAAAGCAAGTTGTGGTATTTTATTAAGTGAACTCTAACTCTAACCCCTTTTTGGGAGGTACTCCAGATCAGGAGCGCTCCCTCACTTGAGTTCAAAATAGTCACTTCCCACAGACACTTGTTTTTGGGTCTGAGCAAGTGAACCACTCTAACCCCAAGGAAGATAACTATCAAGAGGAATTCCAGATAGCCTTTAATTGTTGAGGATGGCCTTATTATGTGAACATTGTGAAAATGTATCTGGTCAATAGATGTTTGTGATGTGTTCTAATATTAATCCTAATTAATTTAATTTGCTTCTATCTTTTCATATAGCAGAACTTTCTGGCTGGCAGGGGGAGCGGAGCAGGAGCAGGTATGGACCCGAGGAGGTGGCAGCACAGTGGAAGGTCCTGGTACCCCAGGACGGGAGGTGGAGACCCCCCTACATGAAGAAATGTGCCTCGGAGGAGGTGGCGGAGGTGATGAGCTCCCGAAATGTGGTGCGGAGCACCTGGATCCAGTGTCCCAAGCGCTTCAATGACTTGTTGCACTCTGGAAGGGTGAGGATCATGTTGGCATTGGTCACTTAAAGCAGGTAGGCTTTCCCCCCCGCACCACCCCCCCCCCCCACCCCCCCCGCTGCATCCACCCCTCCATCCCCAAGTCTGAGTGCCGTGACTGCATTGAATCATTGGCAACATGTGTCCTTTGCTGGGTGGGCCAGCAGATATTGCCTATGCTGAGGTCACCCTGAGAGGGTGGTGAAGAGATGGGTTCTGCCCCCGCAGCATGTGGTACACTGAGACCCACATGACTGTTCTGGGGGTAACCTGGAGGAGCTGTACCTGGGCACAGAGCTGGAACTCCAGGACATGTCAAAATCAGGGTGATGAGATGCTGGGAGGGGGGCTTCAAGGTGGCGTTGGCACCGATCGATCTGCTGCCCTCTGCGCTCCACGTGCTTGTGCCTCCTTGTTATGGAAGGATAGACCGTGTGGTGCCTAATGTGATGTAGGCAGCATTTGGCCAAGGGGGTGGGGGGCTGAGGGAATAGGCCCAGCATCTTTGTGTGTGTTTGCAGCAGCAGCGGGGTGAGGAGGCACTGGAGCCCTGCAATGTCCCACTGTGGTTGGGGTGGGCCGTCCGCAAAGAGAGTCCAGGTACAAGTAGCGCTAATCAATGCTCTTCTCTCCTTTTCAGGAGAAGAATGCACATAACGCAGCCGAGCGGGTGAGGACTGGCAGTGGCCAGGTGCAGTTGGTGATTCTCAGCCGTTTTGACCAGGAGGCCCTGGATTGGAGAGGCGCCTTGCACCCAGGTCCACTGGTGTCAGTGAGGCTGGGGTACCACAGGCAGGTATGTGAGGTCACCATTGTTCTCCCAACAGCCATGGCAGTGCTGAATGTTCAGTGATTGAAGTTTGCAACATGGCTTGACCATTGCTTATGGAAGGATGAGCTCATAATGATCCGGGGGACAGGGATGCCCATTGCCATTGTCTCCACATTAACTGTCCCACTGTCCTTGTTCTTCCTTTCAGCATCAGTGGAGCAGGGCCAGGAGGAGGAGCAGCAGAAACCCCCCTCTCACACCTGAGGACCCTGAAGTCTCAGACTCACTAGCATCACACCATCTCTGCCAGGCAGGCACCAGTGTAGATACTAGCACCCCAGTGTCTTGGGGCACAGTGGAGAGGGCACTTCACAGTCACTGGAGCTGCTGGCAGAGACTGAGAGTGCCCATGGCGCCAGCAGACGGAGGACTGCAGGGGACCAGGTACATGCTCAGTCGGTGCCTGATGATGTGCCTCTGGAGTTGTCCGTGATGCAGCAAGAGCAGGAAATGCGGCCGGGTGTGTGGGAGCATCTGGGAGTGATACATGAGGCTGTGCTGGGCTTGGTCTCCATGGTGGAGGAGTCTACGTGGATGATCGCTGAAGCAATGAGCCTCATGTCCGAGCGTTATGCATCCTCCATGGAGAGAGTGGTGAGTCTCGTGGAGAGGATCCTCCAGGAGACCCATCAGGGATTCCTGGGGATGTGCTTGGACCAGCAAGCCCTCACATTGGCATTGACCTCAGCTGGTCAGTGCCATTGTGGGAGATGGTGTGGGCACCAAGATTCCCAGCCCGGTGCCCATCCATCCACGGTGAGCAGGGAGGTCCGAAGCGACCTCACGTCGGTGCAGCAGCTGCCTGTCGTCTCTGTGGGCACCTCTCAGGGCACTCCGGATGAGGGTAGCAGCTCCTCCGCCCCTCTCCCAGTGACCGTTGCATCCGGTGAGGCTGCGGTGACTGGGGAGATGCCAGCTGTGGAACTGGCAGCTCCCTCCCAGGCGGGACCAGCACAGGCTCCACAGGCCAGAGGACAACCACCAAGGTCATCGAGGCCAACAGGACAGCAGAGTCAGCAGCTGTCTCAGATACCACTCCCAGCGAGGGGGCAGCACCAAGACGCAGCACCCGGAAACGTAAACATAAGGTACCTTAGGCACACCACGGGTTTCTCACTGGTGCTTTTGTGTTGGTCCGAAATGAGGTTTGATGAGTTGTTGTGATTTTTAACACCTTTTTCATTTTGTTTCTTTCGTTGCAAAAATAATTTCAGACATGTCACCATGGCTGTGGGTGCCTCTTTTCTTCTGCATGTGGATGGTTTCCAATACTGTAATGAGTGTTTTGTGGGACCTTCAGCTTCATTAACAAGGACCTTAGTTAATGTTCCTAACCTGGCAGATTTTGCACTTAGGTCTTGCATACGGAGCCTACAGCCAAGGCCTGTCCTGGAGGTCTATCTGTGGTGTGCTAGTTGAAGGTTCGTTGGTTTAAAGCCTCCCGGGTGTCCCTGCCTCCCTGGAGTATGCCCGGGTCAGCGTCTACCCCCTCAGCATTTCCCTGTGTGTGCTCATCCTCGGACTCACTGCTGGACTCATCGTGTGCAGCCGCAGCCACTGAGTCAATGTCTTCATAATCCACTGCGTCCCCCCTTACAAGTGCCAGATTGTGGAGAGTGCAGCATGTAACCACTATCACCGAGACATGATCTGGGGGGTACTGGATTGCGCCCCCTGAGCGGGCCAGGCATCAGAAGCACATCTTGAGAAGACCAATGGTTCTCTCCACCACAGCCCTTGTGGTGCCCTGGCTCCTATTATAGCGCTGCTCAGCTTCTGTTCTTGGATAAAAACAAAAACAGAATTACCTGGAAAAACTCAGCAGGTCTGGCAGCATCGGCGGAGAAGAAAAGAGTTGACGTTTCGAGTCCTCATGACCCTTCGACAGAACTTGAGTTCGAGTCCAAGAAAGAGTTGAAATATAAGTTGGTTTAAGGTGTGTCGGGGGGGGCGGAGAGAGAGAGAGAAGTGGAGGGGGGTGTGTGGTTGTAGGGACAAACAAGCAGTGATAGAAGCAGATCATTAAAAGATGTCAACAATAATACAACAAAAGAACACATAGGGGTTAAAGTTAAAGTTGGTGATATTATCTAAACGAATGTGCTAATTAAGAATGGATGGTATGGCACTCAAGGTATAGCTCTAGTAGGGGTGGGGAGAGCATAAAAGATTTTTTAAAAATTTTAAAAATGATGGAAATAGGTGGGAAAAGGAAAATCTATATAATTTATTGGAAAAAAAAAGGAAGGGGGAAACAAAAAGGGGGTGGGGATGGGGGAGGGAGCTCACGACCTAAAGTTGTTGAATTCAATATTCAGTCCGGAAGGCTGTAAAGTGCCGAGTCGGAAGATGAGGTGTTGTTCCTCCAGTTTGCGTTGAGCTTCACTGGAACAATGCAGCAAGCCAAGGACAGACATGTGGGCAAGAGAACAGGGTGGAGTGTTAAAATGGCAAGCGACAGGGAGGTTTGGGTCATTCTTGCGGACAGACCGCAGGTGTTCTGCAAAGCGGTCGCCCAGTTTACGTTTGGTCACTCCAATGTAGAGGAGACCACATTGGGAGCAACGAATGCAGTAGAGTAAGTTGGGGGAAATGCAAGTGAAATGCTGCTTCACGTGAAAGGGGTGTTTGGGTCCTTGGACGGTGAGGAGAGAGGAAGTGAAGGGGCAGGTGTTGCATCTTTTGCGTGGGCAAGGGGTTGTGCTATAGGTGGGGGTTGAGGAGTCGGGGGTAATGGAGGAGTGGACCAGGGTGTCCCGGAGGGAGTGATCCCTACAGAATGCCGATAGGGGGGGTGAAGGGAAGATGTGTTTGGTGGTGGCATCATGCTGGAGTTGGCGGAAATGACGGAGGATGATCCTTTGAATGCAGAGGCTGGAGGGGTGATAAGTGAGGACAAGGGGGACCCTATTATGTTTCTGGGAGGGAGGAGAAGGCGTGAGGGCGGATGCGCGGGAGATGGGCCGGACACGGTTGAGGGCCCTGTCAACGACCGTGGGTGGAAAACCTCGGTTAAGGAAGAAGGAGGACATGTCAGAGGAACTGTTTTTGAAGGTAGCATCATCGGAACAGATGCGACGGAGGCGAAGGAACTGAGAGAATGGGATGGAGTCCTTACAGGAAGCGGGGTGTGAGGAGCTGTAGTCGAGGTAGCTGTGGGAGTGTGTAGGTTTGTAATGGATATTGGTGGACAGTCTATCACCAGAGATTGAGACAGAGAGGTCAACAAAGGGAAGGGAAGTGTCAGAGATGGACCACGTGAAAATGATGGAGGGGTGGAGATTGGAAGCAAAATTAATAAATTTTTCCAAGTCCCGACGAGAGCAAGAAGCGGCACCGAAGTAATCATCGATGTACCGGAGAAAGAGTTGTGGAAGGGGGCCGGAGTAGGACTGCAACAAGGAATGTTCCACGTACCCCATAAAGAGACAGGCATAGCTGGGGCCCATGCGGGTACCCATAGCCACACCTTTTATTTGGAGGAAGTGAGAGGAGTTGAAGGAGAAATTGTTCAGCGTGAGAACAAGTTCAGCCAGACGGAGGAGAGTAGTGGTGGATGGGGATTGTTCGGGCCTCTGTTCGAGGAAAAAGCTAAGGGCCCTCAGACCATCCTGGTGGGGGATGGAGGTGTAGAAGGATTGCACGTCCATGGTGAAGAGGAAGTGGTTGGGGCCAGGGAACTGGAAATTGTTGATGTGACGTAAGGTGTCAGAGGAATCACAGATGAAGGTGGGAAGGGACTGGACAAGGGGAGAGAGAATGGAGTCAAGATAACGAGAAATGAGTTCTGTGTGGCAGGAGTAAGCTGAGACGATCGGTCTACCGGGGCAGTTCTGTTTGTGGATTTTGGGTAGGAGATAGAAGCGGGCTGTCCGAGGTTGGGTGACTATCAGGTTGGAAGCTGTGGGAGGGAGATCCCCAGAGGAGATGAGGTCAGTGACAGTCCCCATGCCCACGCAAAAGATGCAACACCTGCCCCTTCACTTCCTCTCTCCTCACCGTCCAAGGACCCAAACACCCCTTTCAAGTGAAGCAGCATTTCACTTGCATTTCCCCCAACTTAGTCTACTGCATTCGTTGCTCCCAATGTGGTCTCCTCTACATTGGAGTGACCAAACGTAAACTGGGCGACTGCTTTGCAGAACACCTGCGGTCTGTCCGCAAGAATGACCCAAACCTCCCTGTCGCTTGCCATTTTAACACTCCAACCTGTTCTCTTGCCTACATGTCTGTCCTTGGCTTGCTGCATTGTTCCAATGAAGCCCAACGCAAACTGGAGGAATAACAGCTCATCTTCTGACTAGGCACTTTACAGCCTTCCAGACTGAATATTGAATTCAACAACTTTAGGTCGTGAGCTCCCTCCCCCATCCCCACCCCCTTTCTGTTTCCCCCTTCCTTTTCTTTTCCAATAAATTATATAGATTTTCCTTTTCCCACCTATTTCCATCATTTTTAAAAATTTTTTTTAATCTTTTATGCTCTCCCCACCCCCACTAGAGCTATACCTTGAGCGCCCTACCATCCATTCTTAATTAGCACATTCGTTTAGATTATATCACCAACTTTAACTTTAACACCTATGTGTTCTTTTGTTCTATTGTTGTTGACATCTTTTGATGATCTGCTTCTATCACTGCTTGTTTGTCCCTACAACCACACCCCCCCCACCTCTCTGTCTCTCTATCTCTCCGCCCCCCACCCCCACACTCCTTAAACCAGCTTATATTTCAACTCTTTCTTGGACTCGAACTCAAGTTCTGTCGAAGGGTCATGAGGACTCGAAACATCAACTCTTTTCTACTCCGCCGATGCTGCCAGACCTGCTGAGTTTTTCCAGGTAATTCTGTTTTTGTTTTTGTTTTGGATTTCCAGCATCCGCAGTTTTTTTGTTTTTATTTCTGTTCTTGGATAGCGGAGAGGCGTCATGAGCCACCTTCTGAGGGGATAGCCCTTGTCACCCAGCAGCCATCCATCCAGCCGGGCTGGAGCACTGAAGAGCCCCGGCACCTGGGAGTGTCTGAGGGTGTAGGTGTCATGGGAGCTGCCTGGGTACCTTGCACAGACTTGTAGAATCAGCATCCTGTGGTCACACACTATCTGCACGTTCAAGGAGTGGAAGCCCTTCCTGTTGACGAAGGCACCGGGCTCACCTGCTGGCGCCTTGATGGCCACATTTGTACAGTCTATAGCACCCTGGACACAGGGGAAGCCAGCAATGGCCATGAAACCTCTGGCTCTCTGTGTCTGGCTGGCCTGGTCCCAATGGAAGCGGATGAAGGTCAATGCCCATCTGAACAGAGCGTCTGTAACCTGCTTTACACAAGTGTGGACAGCTGATTGGGAGACACCGCAAAGATCATCCACCGAGCCCTGGAAGGAGCCAGAGCCATAGAAATTGAGGGCAGCTGTGACCTTCAGAGCTGCTGGCATGGGGTGTCCACCCAGACAGTTAGCGGAGATCTCAGGGCCAATCATCTGACAGATGTTGTTGACTGTCTCCCTTGAGAGATGGAGCCTCCTTCAGACATATTAAGGTAGCTGCTTCACCACCTGTAAACCCTGGCAGTAGGACAGTGGCGTCTTCTGCGGCCCCTTCTGCCTTGGACAACCTCTTGGCCCTGCACCACTTGTGCGCCTGATCCCCCAAAGGTGGCTCCCCGGAGGCTGAATGTGCACTCCTGACCTCCTCCCTTTCTAGCTGTCCCTTCCTCCTCAGAGGAGGTGCCTCCAGTTGAGAGCTCAGCTCCCATTCCCAGGCTATGGGAAGGCTTCCTGAAACCTGCAGGCCCAAAAAAGATTCCTCCCTGAAGAGTGCTGACCTGAAGGTTGTGAGTCCAGACCAAGCAGCTGGTAAACGTTTTGAAGTATTGCAGATCACACAGGCAAGTGTCAGTAACTTTGGAACATCAATATTTGACAGGGCACACTCACAACCCCACTGAGCCCTCTTACCCCGCCCGTGGATGAGGTTTATACAAATGTGTCCTATCCACCTGCCCGTTGTGCCCATTGCGCTGACCCGAAGATCGCACGGGTGCCGAAAAATCATGGTCGATTGGTGCCTCAAGGGCCTTAAGTAGCCCATTAGTTAATGGCGAGCACACATTGGAGATCATCGCGTGCCCACCCAACGAAATATCACGCTGGCGCGTGGTGATGTTGGGACGCTCGCCCATCATTTTAAGTGTGTACAGGGCGCTCCCCCACACGCCAATGGGAAAATTCTGCCCGTAAAGTGATTTAAAATGTTTTACACAGAAATAGTGACACTTAAAGTTGCTCTTTTCTAGCTCAGTTAAATGAACCATTCTTATAGCATCTGCCTTGTGTACAAGGTATCTTATAATGTTCAACTCAAACTTTTAGAAGACCACTAGCCAGAGGTAAATTTTAGCATTCTTAATGCATTCTTAATAGGTAACAACGCAAAATCCAGAATGAACTACCATTATTAGGTATTACCACCTTTTTAAAAATTCCTTTGGTAATGAATAAAGCATTTAAATTGTGAAAGGATAGTCCTTATTGAACCTATTTCCAAAAAAGGCAGGAGCACTAGAAATCCAATGGATGCTACTAGCATGAAGTAATACAAAAACAGAATTACCTGGAAAAACTCAGCAGGTCTGGCAGCTTCGACGGAGAAGGAAAGAGTTGATGTTCCAAGTCCTCATGACCCTTCAGGGTCAACTCTTTTCTCCTCCGCCGATGCTGCCAGACCTGCTGAGTTTTTCCTGGTAATTCTGTTTTTGTTTTGGATTTCCAGCATCCGCAGTTTTTTTTTATAGCATGAAGTAATGTTGCTTGTCTTTAATTAAATTCAGAGCTGTTTTAATTAAGTTCAGTGCTGCCCTGTACATGTATGAAATGGGTTTCTGGGTAAGATGGCTGTCTCTTAACCTGTAACCATGTTCTCAATTGTAAAGTATACATAATTATATATGAATTCTACCTAATATCTATATTTTACCTAACTATCCCTGTAATCCATCACAATTAAAGATGCTTTTTCAATGAATGTTACTCTATGAAACCATTAAGAATGAATCAGCAATAAACCAAATCCAAAAGTCAAGGAATATTGGAACATGAGACCATCATAACCTAGGAGAAGCTCTACTGTGTTCCTAACTGTGTTTGCACTTCCTTCTCTGATGGCAAACCTTATACTTTAACTTTTGGGAGATTACATTACTTTTTTGATTGTTTATAAAGTGTGATTTGGATCTTTGAATGCTGCCTAGAGCCTAAAAGATTATATAAGTTTCCAAATAACTTTCTTGCTGTGAAGGTCTTCAGCATTTCAGAAAAAATGTCCCTTCAAATTGGCATTGCAACATGTGACATGCGGCTGAACGACATCCCAAGTTTTGAAATCTCTCCTGCATAGAAGCACATTATGTTTAAATGTTTAAATCCTGTTGATAAGCTTTCATCTGCCGTGTGTCGTTTAACTCATGCTGAATATTATAGGTGGAATTGAGTACTTGAAATAGTTCATTTTGTACCAATTGTTTCACTACAAGATGGTGCTGTCAAGACCACGGCTGGAGTTTCCGGTGCCTGCTGGCATTGGGCGTGCTCGGTTGCACGAGTGGACAATATGGCGAGGAGGCCAAAAATCGGTTTCATGACATGGTGAAACTAGTTTACGATTGTCGGCTCGGTGCTGGGATTGGGAAGATGTGACGTGAGAAGCCACCATTGCAGCCGACATGTAAAATGTTTTTTTCCCACCCGTTCTGGCACCTAGTGCAAATCTGTGATGATTCAGCCCCACATCTGGATTACTGTGTACAGTTTTGGTCTCCTTATTTAAGAAAGGATATAATTGCATTGGAAGCAATTCAGAGTAGGTTCACTTGACTGATTCCTGGGATAAAGAGGTTGTCCTATGAAGGAAGGTAGGACATTGGAGTTTAGAAGATTGAGCGGTGATGTTATTGAAACGTATAAGATCCTGAGGGGGGTTGGCAGGATAGATGTTGAAAGGATGTTTCCCCTTGTGGGCGAGACTAGAAAGAGGGGACGCAGTTTAAAGCTAAGGTGTCTCCCATTTAATGCAGAGATGAGGAGCTTTTGTTTCTCTCAGAGGGTCATTAATCTGTGGAAATCTCTTCCCAAAGAGCAGTGGGGGCAGGGTCATTGAATGTGTTTAAGGCTGAGGCAGATAAATTCTTGAATAAAATGAGATTCAAAGGTCATCGGGGTTAGACAAGAGAGTGGAGTTGAGGCCACAATCAGATCAGCCATGATCTTATTGAATGGTGAATCAACTAGAGGGACCAAATGGTCTACTCTGCTCCTAATTCATATGTTTGTATGTAACTGATCCATTGTAAAAGAAATTGGATCAGCACCTGTTAAGAAAAGTGATTTAGAGTACAGGAATATTAACTGATCTGCTGGATCTACATAGGGGTTAAGAAAAAGTAAGGACTTTGGAATAGTGGGAATCCATGAATAAAGTGGCCAATTAAAGTAAATTAAAGTAAAATAAAGCAAAATCGAAAGTATTTGCTTTGGGATAATTGGGTTCTAGGGAGACGCAACATTTAATAAGAATTATCCACAAGATGGATATAGGAGGAGGAAGAGTTGGATAATCTTTTAAGTCCATGCATAATCTGGTGCTTTAACTTTATGTACTTATATGTGAATATGCTAGAAATTAACAGCACTCCTGAAAAAGGACACACAATATCATTGAGTGAAGTGATCTGAAGGTGGGGAGTGCCAATCCAAATAGATAGAAATCACATAATTCAAATCGATCATCTGTGAAACCACCTATATTTTCTAAATTCATTCAAGGGATGTGGGCATCGCTGGCTGGCACAGCGTTTTTTTCCCATCCCTAATTGCCCTTGAGAAGGTGGTGGTGAGCTGCCTTCTTGAACTGCTGCAGTCCATGTGGTGTAAGCACACCCACAGTGCTGTTAGGAAGGGAGTTCCAGGATTTTGACCCAGCGACAGTGAAGGAACGGCGATATATTTCCAAGTCAGGATGTGTGGCTTGGAGGGGAACTTCCAGGTGGTGGTGTTCCCATGTAACTGCTGCCCTTGTCCTTCTAGGTGTTAGTGGTCATGGGCTTAGAAGGTGCTGTTTAAGGAGACTTGGTGAATTCCTTCAGTGCATCTTGTAGCTAGTGCACACCGCTGCTACAGTGTGTCGGTGGTGGAGGGAGTGAGTGTTTGTGGATGGGGCGCCAGTCAAGTGGGCTGCTTTGCCCTGGGCGGTGTCAAACTTCTTGAGTGTTGTGGGAACTGCACTCATCCAGGCAAGTGGGGAGTATTTCATTACACTTCTGACTTGTGCATTGTAGATGGTGGACAGGCTTTGGGGAGTCAGCTGATGAGTTATTTGTCGCACGATTCCTAGCCCCTGACCTGCTCTTATAGCCACAGTATTTATATAGCTAGTCCAGTTCAGTGTCTTTCAATGCTAACCCCCAGAATGCTGATAGTGGGTGATGATAATGCTATTGATTGTCAAGGGGTGATGGTTGGATTCTCTCTTGTTGGAGATGGTTATTGCCTGGCACTTGTGTGGTGTGAATGTTACTTGCCACTTGTCAGCTCAAGCCTGGATATTGTCCAGGCCTTGCTGCATTTGGACATGGATTGCTTCAGTATCTGAGGAGTCATGAATGGTGCTGAACATTGTGCAATCATCAGTGAATATCCCCAATTCTGACCTTATGATGGAAGGAAGGTCATTGATGAAACAGCTGAAGATGGTTGGGCCTAGAACACTACCCTGAGGAACTCCTGCAGTAATGTCGTGGAGCTGAGATGACTGACATCCAATAACCACAACCATTTTCCTTTGTGCTAGGTATGACTCCAACCAGTGGAGAGTTTTTTCCCTGATTCCCATTGACTCCAGTTTTGCTGGGGCTCTTTGATGCCACACTCGGTCCCTTGATGTCAAGGGCAGTCACTCTCACCTCACCTCGGGCATTCAGCTCTCATGTCCATGTTTGAACAAGGGCTGTAATGTGGTCAGGGGCTGAGTGACCCAGGCAGAACCCATGCTGGGCATCAGTGAGCAAGTTATTGCTAAGCAAGTGATGCTTGACAGTACTGTTGATGACCCCTTCCATTACTTTATTGATGATCTATTGTATGTAATCAAGGAATCAGAGTAATGAGTTTGTAGCTTAGAAAGAGCTAGGTTATTCAGAAGTCAGTTGTAAGAAGTCAAGAAGGACATTTCCTTCTCAAAGGGGAGAACTGTAAGCAATGACACTTTTCAGAATATTCTAGAATTCCTGCTAGCAGATGTAGCACAAAGACACCTGGCAGAAGTTTCTCTCTCTCTGGAAAAACACAGAAACGTGCCTAGCCGAGGTGAAACAAAGATAATGCCTGCAAAGATGTTGCTCTCTGGGAATTTTGTGGCATCTTGTTTACCCTCTTATTTATATAGTGTCCAGCAGGAGTGAACAAATGGAACCTAGTATGAGATTAGCTAAATGATGACCTCAGTTGAAATGATGGGCAGTGGGGAAGGTGATGCTTTTGGTACCTGTCCTGCTGTCATTGGTCAGGGCTATACAAACAGATGATTGACACGGGGGGAACAATTGCTCCTTTGCAATAAAGCATCTTAACGGTGCTCGGGGTTTGATGGGGGCAGTCCTGGTCAGGCAGCTTCCTCCTTCAGATGGAGGGAGGCCAGGAGAGGAGCTTCCTTACATCTCAGTTGTTTCGAGGAGAAAGAGAACAAAGGAGGAGAAGAGAATAGACATGAGAATGCTGCAGCTGTAGATATCGGTTTCATCCATCCATTCACCTTCTGGGATCGGTAAACTGTCCTCACCTGTCACGGGTCATATGCTTTTCCAATCTGTTTGGCTTATGAATCATGCTTAACCTGGTGCTTCTTAATAAAATCACCCATTCCCATTGAAAGTCAATGGACTTTTGACTGGGCCGCTGAATCCACTGGGGCAGGCCCTGCCATGATGGTGCCTAAAAATCCCAGCCAAAGTCCTAGGAACCAGAGATGTAGCTAAATGTCAGGGGTCTCAGGGCAGGGAGGGTAGGGAAGGCCTAGGAGGGCTGTGAGGGGTCGATCCGGGTCTTGCGGGATAGGCCAAGGGGGAAGAGAGGTCTGAAGGTCATCAGGCCTTAAGAGGGGAGCACTCCAAGTCTGCAGAGGGCTTCTGATGTAGGCCAACCCCCCTCCCCGAACCTGTCCACCTTGTCAGGTTTATCCCCTCCATAGAGCTTCAACCCGCTCGCCAGCCTAAAAATTGAGGCTGGGCAGGAAATGGCCCTAATGTAGCCTTTAATTGGCCACTTAAAGGCCTGAATTGGGGCAAGGGAGGGGTCTTCCTGGCCCAAGGCCTCACAGGCCCCAGCGTAAAATCGCTGCAAAGTCAGAGCAGGTGGGAACTGGAGGGAATCCCATCCCTGCAATTTCATGCTCCCCCCGCCTAAAAACCTACTGGAGGCAGGGGGGAACTGTATAATTCTTGCCAATAAATTGCAATGGAATTATGATGACATGACATAATCCCAATAGATTTTCACTACGGATAAAAAAAGAAAACCAGGGAAATGTTATGTACAAGCAAAATCCTAGATACTAATTATTCTGAAGATTATCTTAGTCAATTTTATAGTGATATAGCTGACATGCCACTCATCTTGTGCAACCAACACTGTCTCCATCTGAGTCTTTTTTAATATTGCCCATTGTGATCCATATCCAAATAGCAACAGGCACCAGCAGCCAATAAATAGTTGGCATGGATGCCAAATCAGGACATCCTGGGTTTAGGCTGGCGAGGCTGGTTTGGCCCAGACACAAAGTCCACAGATGGTTTATCGGGAAGATTTGTATGCCATCTGCCCAGTTGGCCTGGTGGCTCAGTAAATATAATGGTTAGACATCTATGATACAGCTTATCATTATTTTCAGATTGATTGGTGTGTCACCAACCACACTTCAGGTAAATTGTTACTATGTTTTTTTTATATATATATATAACCCTTTAACTCAAAAAAAGAAGCCCCATATTGTATATGGCATTTCGAGCAGTGAATTTTGCATGTCAAATTGAACAAAGTACCATCCAATGTCCCAAACACTCCTTCCAAATAAAACAGCAAATTACTTGTATTTATTTCAATTTAACATACTAGATTCACTTCTCACAATGACATCTCCTCTAAATTGGAGAGACCAAATGCAAATTGGGTGATTGTTTTGCAGAACATGTTCAAGCAGTTGGTAAGTGTAACACTGAGTTTCCATTATAATTCTCCACCCAAATCCCACCATGAAATTTTGCCCTCGGCTGCCTGCAGTGTTGTAATGAATCTCAACATATGCTCGAGGAACAGCACCTCATCTTTAAATTGGGTATTTTCCAGTTTTCTGAGCTCAACACCGTGTTCAATTTCAGATCATAACCTCGGTTCTGATTTTTTTCAGGGAGCAGATGTTGGTAATTATTCTACTTTTCCCATTTCTACTTCCTATAGACACATTGTTTTCTTCCTTACTTGTCCCATAATCTATCCTCCCTTCCACTGCATCTCCAACCTTCTCTTTTGTTCTTCCTCTCTCCCCACCTTTCCCTGCCTCTGTACTTGCTTTAAAACCTGGCACTTGTGTGGTGCAAATGGGACTTGCCATTTTTGAGCCTAAGCCTGAATATTGCTGCATTTGTACGTGGACTGCTTTAGCATCTGTGGAGTCATAAATAGTGCTAAACATTGTGGAATCATCAGTGAACATCCCCACTTCTGACCTTATGATGGAGGGAAGGTCATTGATGAAGCAGCTGGAGATGGTTGAGCCAAGGACACCCTGAGGAACTCTTACAGTAATGTCTTGGGGCTGAGACAATTGGCTTCCAACAACCATCTTCCCTTGTGCTATAAGACTCCAACCAGTGGAGAGTTTTCCCTGATCCCCATTGACTTCAATCTTGCTCGGGCTCCTTGATGCCACACTCAGTCAAATGCTGCCTTGATGTCAAGGCCAGTCACTCTCACCTCACCTCCTAAATTCAGCTCTTTTGTGCAAGTTTGGACAAAGGCTGTAATGAGGTCAGGAGCTGAGTGGCCCTGGTAGTTTGGTTGAGTGGGCAGAAAAGAGGCAAATGGGATTCAACCCAGAGAAGTGAGAGATAATGCATTTGGGGAGGGCAAACAAAGCAAGGGAGTCCTCAATAAATGGGAGGATATTGAGAGGAGTTGAGCAAGTAAAGTTAAAGATAACCCAAAGACGTTTTACCAATACATTAATGTTAAAAGGTTAGTTAAGGAAAATGTGGGACCTGTCAAAGATGAAGATGTAAACTTGTGTGTAGATGCAGAGGCTGTGGGAGGGGTTTTGAATGAATATTTTATCTTTGTGTTTACAAAGGAAAGGGAGGATGTAGATATAGTAGTCCAGGAGGAACTGCGAGATATTGGACAGGATAGTCATAAAGAGAGAGGAAGTGCTCGAAGGGTAGAAATCCTTGAAAATTGAAAAGTCACCAGGACCAGATGGATTGTTTCTGAGGCTGCTGAAGGAAGTCAGGGATGAGATAGCAGATGCTCTGAGGATGATTTTCCAATCTTCACTAGATACAGGGGAGGTACTGGAGGACTGGAGAAATGCTAAAGTAGTTCCATTGTTAAAAAAAGGATCGAAGGAAGTGCCAAACATTATAGGCCAGTTAGTCTTACATCGACGGTGAACAAATTAGTAATGTTGTTGTGTCTTTAATGAGCAGACCACAGGAGACTCATGTACCAGTTACGATCGTTTATTCGAGCAATTGCAAGGAGGGCACCATCTCAATGCAGCTTGAGACAGTCCTTTGCTAAACTACAAGTGTTCATCATATTTATACTTTATTGGGCACATACAAGAACCGTTCCCAGATTTCGATCTTGTCAACATATAGGTTTACTTTAAACAGACAAGTCTCTGGTAGAAAGGTACATGCATCATCTGGCCCCACCTACATCCAGGCAGAGACCTGCCTTCCTATCTAAGCTGGGACCATGTCTGTTGAAGAGCACACTTAATCTATGTTATTGTCATTCTCTGACTTCAGTCTAACTCCTCTATCATATTTACATTCTTCTTCATCTAATATGGCCTTGCTGATGCTCGCAAGCCCTAAGGATGTGCAAGGTTCAGCATTCTCTCTGCCCCAGCCTGAATTTTAAATGTTAACTACTTAGCAATTGTGGTTTTGCATGCTGGGATATTTTAAATCACGTCCCTTGACAATAACTGTATTGCTTTATTTCCCCCTAATAGTAGTATCAATCAATCAAATGAGAGATAGGATAAACTGTCATGTAAAAAGGCATGGACTATTCAGGGATGGTCAGCATAGATTTGTTAAAGGAAGGACTTGCCTCACAAATTTGATTGAATTCTTTGAGGAAGTGACAAGAAGGGTTGATGAAGGTAGCACAGTGGATGTTGTGTACATGGATTTTAGCAAAGCATTTGACAAGGTCCCACATGGCAGATTGGTCAGGAAAGTAAAAGCCCATGGGATTCAGGGTAATGTGGCAAACTGGATAAAAGGTTGGCTTTGTAACAGGAAACAAAGGGTAATGGTCGATGGATGCCCTTGCAAATGCAAAGTTGTCTCAAGTGGTGTTCCATAGGGCTTGGCGTTGGGACACTTGCTGTTTGTGTTATATATTAATGATTTGGACGTGAACATGGGGGGCATGATTGAGAAATTTGCAGATGACACAAAGATTGGCCGAGTAGTGGATAGTGTACAGGATAGCCATAATCTCCAAAACAATATAGATGGGTCGGTGGAGTGAGCGGTAAAGTGGCAGATGGATTTTAACATAGAGAAATGTGAGGTCATATATTGAGGGAGGTCAAACAGTTACAGGGATTACACAATAAATGGTAATATACTAAGAGTGGTAGATGAAGTGAGAGATCTTGGCGTACAAGTACACAGGTCCCTGAAGGCAGCAGTTCAAGTAGACAAGGTTGTAAAGAAGGCATATGGAATGCTCTCCATCATTGACAGAGGTATAGAATATAAAAGTAAGGATATGATGTTGGAATTGCATAAAAGACTGGTGAAGGCACAACTGGAGTATTGTGTGCAGTTCTAGTTGCCATATTACAGGAAGGACATAATAGCTCTGGAGAGAGTGCAGAGGAGTTTACAAGAATGTTGCCAGGGTTAGAAACGTGTAGCTACGAGGAGAGATTGGATAGGTTGGGGTCATTTTCCTTAGAACAAAGAAGAAGAAAGAACAAAGAACTAAGAAAAGTACAGCACAGGAACAGGCCCTTAGGCTCTCCAAGCCTGCGCCGATCATATTGCCCGTCAACTAAAACTTTTGCACTTCCGGGGTCCGTATCCCTCTATTCCCATCCTATTCATTTATTTATCAAGCTGCCTCTTAAACACCACTATCATACCTGCTTCCACCACCTCCTCTGGCAGCAAATTCCAGACATTCACTACCCTCTGTGTAAAAAACCTGCCCCACACATCTCCTCTATAGTTTTCTCCTCTCACCTTAAATCTATGTCCCCTAGTAATTGACTCTTCCACCTTGGGAAAAAGCTTCTGACTATCTACTCTGTCCATGCCATCATAATTTTGTAAACTTCTATCAAGTCGCCCCTCAATCTCTGTCGCTCTAGTGAGAACAATCCGAGTTTCTCCAACCTCTCCTCATAGCTAATAACCTCCAGACCAGGCAGCATCCTGGTAAACCTCCTCTGCACCCTCTCCAATGCCTCCATATCCTTCTGGTAATGTGGCAACCAGAATTGCACACAATATTCCAAGTGTGGCCTAACCAAGGTTCTATACAGCTGCAGCATGACTTCACAGCTTTTATACTCAATACCCCTGCCAATGAAGGCAAGCATGCCATATGCCTTCCTGACTACCTTATCCACCTGCGTTGCCACTTTCAGTGACCTATGGACCTGTACACCCAGATCCCTCTGCCCGTCGATGCACTTAAGGGTTCTGCCATTTACTGTATAATTCCTGCCTGTATTAGACCTTTCAAAATGCATTACCTCGCATTTGTCCGGATTAAATTCCATCTGCCATTTCTCCGCCCAAGTCTCCAACCGATCTATATCCAGTTGTATCCTTTGACAATCCACTTCACTATCTGCAACTCCTCCAATCTTAGTGTCATCTGCAAACTTACTAATTAGCCCGGTTACATTTTCCTCCAAATCATTTATGTATACTACAAACAGCAAATGTCTCAGCACTGATCTCTGCGGAACTCCACTAGTCACAGCTCTCCATTTAGAAAAGCACTCTTCCACTGCTACCCTCTGTCTTCTATGACCAAGCCAATTCTGAATCCATCTTGCCAGCTCACCTCTGATCCCATGCGACTTTACCTTCTGTACCAGTCTGCCATGAGGGACCTTATCAAAGGCTTTACTGAAATCCATGTAGATAACATCCACTGCCCTTCCATCGTCGATCATCTTTGTCACTTCCTTGAAAAACTCGATCAACTTAGTGAGACACAACCTCCCCTTCACAAAACCATGCTGCCTCTCACTAATACGCCCATTTGCTTCCAAATGGTAGTAAATCCTGTCATGGAGAATCTTCTCCAATAATTTCCCTACCACTGACGTAAGGCTCACGGGCCAGTAATTTTCTGGATAATCTCTGCTACTCTTCTTAAACAATGGAACAACATTGGCCATTCTCCAGTCCTCTGGGACCTCACCCATAGCCAGTGATGATGCAAAGATTTCTGTCAAGGCCCCAGCAATCTCCTCCCTTGCCTCCCTCAGTACTCTGGGGTAGATCCCATCTGGCCCTGGGAACTTATCCACCTTAATATTCTTCAAGATGCCTAACACCTCCTCTTTTTTGATCTCAACATGATCCAGACTATCTACACACTCTTCCCTAGACAAATCGACCGCTAAGCCCTTCTCTTTGGTGAATACTGATGAGAAGTGTTCATTTAGTATCTCTCCCATTTCTTCTGGCTCCACACACAGATTCCCACCTCTGTCCCTGAGTGGGCCTACCCTTTCCCTGACTACCCTCTTGCTTTTTACATATGTATAAAAGCCCTTGAGATTTTCCTTAATCCTGGTTGCCAATGACTTTTCATGACCCCTTTTAGCTCTCCTGACTCTTTGCTTAAGTTTCTTCCTATTTTCTTCATATTCTTCATCTGTTCCTACCCTTCTAGCCCTTACAAATGCTTCCCTTTTCTTTTTGACTAATCTCACAATATCCTTCATTATCTAAGGTTCCTGAAACTTGCCATACTTATCCTTCATCCTAGCAGGAACATGCCAGTCCTGAATTCTTATCAACTGACGTTTGAAAGCCCCCCACATGTCAGTTGTTGATTTGCCCTCAAACATCCGCCTCCAGTCTAGATTCCTCAGTTCCTGCCTAATATTGTTATAATTAGCCTTCCCCCAATTAAGCACCTTAACCCGAGGACTCCTGTTATCCTTATCCACCAGTACCTTGAAACTTACTGAATTATGGTCACTTTTCCCAAATCTTCGACCACCTGGCCAGGTTCATTCCCTAATACCAGGTCCAGTTTTGCCCCTTCCCTAGTTGGATTATCTAAATATTGTCTCAGGAAGCCCTCCTGGATGCACCTTACAAATTCTGCACCATCCAAGCCCCTAGCACGAAGTGATCCCCAGTCAATATTGGGAAAATTAAAATCAGCCACCACAACAACCCTATTGCTTTTACATATTTCCAAAATCTGCCAAAATCTCCCGTCGGCAATTGGGAGGCCTATAGTAAACCTCCAACATTGTGACTGTACCCTTCCTATTCCGGAGCTCTACCCATATTGCCTCGCTGCATGAGCTCTCCGAGGTGTCCTCCTGTCGTATAGCTGTGATATTCTCCTCAACCAGCAGTGCAAC
The DNA here is from genome assembly GCF_017639515.1 of Carcharodon carcharias. NCBI lineage: Eukaryota > Metazoa > Chordata > Chondrichthyes > Lamniformes > Lamnidae > Carcharodon > Carcharodon carcharias. The sequence continues at coordinate 3,984,250 of NC_054474.1, forward strand.
TCCCCCACCTCTTCTACATCCCTCTCTATCCTGCCTGAAACATCTAACTCCTGGAACGTTTTTCTGTCAATCCTGTTCATCCTTCAACCAAGTGTCTGTAATAGCAATAACATCATAGTCCCAAGTACTAATCCAAGCTCTAAACTCATCTGCCTTGCCTGTTATATTTCTCGCATTGAAACAAATGCATTTCAGACCCCCAGTCCCACTGTGTTCAGTAATTTCTCCCTGCCTGCTCTTCCTCTTAGTCCTACTTGCCATATTCACTGATTCCCAGACATTTATTTCACCTGCTGACCTATTGCTCTGGTTCCCATCCCCCTGCCATACTAATTTAAACTCTCCCGAATGACACTAGCAAACCTTGCAGCCAGGATATTGGTGCCCCTCCAGTTTAGATGCAACCCGTCCTTCTTGTGCAGGTCCCACCTGCCCTGGAAGAGATCCCAATGATCCAGATATCGGAAACCCTCCCTCATAAACCATCTGTTCAGCCACGTGTTTAGCTGCACTATCTTCCTATTTCTAGCCTCACTGGCCCGTGCCACAAGGAGTAATCCTCAACAGAGTCATACGGACTCGAAACGTTAACTGTGTTCCTCTCCGCAGATGCTGCCAGACGTGCTGAGTTTTTCCAGGTAATTTTATTTTTGTTTTGGATTTCCAGCATCTACAGCTTTTTGCTTTTATCATAGATTTAAGGTGATTGGTAGAAGGATTAGAGGGGACATGAAGAAAAACATTTTAACCCAGAGGTTGGTGGGCATCTGGAATTCATTGACCAGATTGGTGGTCGAAGCTGAAATGCACAACTCATATATAAGGTATCTGAATCTGCACCTGCAGTGCTGTTACCTGCAAGGCTACAGACCAGGTGCTGGAAAGTGGAATTAAAATGAGCTTCTTTTTCCTCTTTTTATGGCCAGTGCAGGCACAATGGGCTGAATGGCCTCTTTCTGCTCCATAACTTTTCTATGGTTCTATGGTCCTATGGAACACAACTAAGTGTCAATGAGTAGGTTTTTGCTGATGACGTACCGGTTGGTAGCACTGTTGATGACCCCTACCATCACTTTGCCAATGATTGAGAATAGACCGATGGGCGGTAATTGGCCAGGTTGGATTTGTTCTGCTTTTTTGTGTACAAGACACACCTGGGCAACTTTCCACATTGCAGAGTAGATGCCAGTGTTCTAGCTGTACTGGAACAGCTTGGCAAGGGGCGCGGCTAGTTCTGGAGCACAGTATTCATTACAACAGTCAGGGTGTTGTCAGACCCTTGGCCTTTGCTGTATCTAGTGCCTCCAGCCGTTTCTTGATATTAAATTGAGTGAATCAAGTTGTTTGAATTATGGCACCTATCGTAATGCAGGAAGCTGGAGGGGGCCAAACTGAATCATCCACTCAGCACCTCTCACTGAAGGTGGTTGGATATTGAACCATGTATTTAAATAATGATGCTAAAAGGCTTTCCAGTTTTAGCATCGTGTACTTTTTCATTCTTCTTCAATTCTTCTCCAGGCTAAATGTTGGATATTGAACATTGTTGCTCCAAATGAATCTCTCTCAGGTCTTCACTTTAAAATTGAATCAGAGGCCTGGATTTTTAAAATGACCAAGATTCTCTCCATCATTGTGAAACTGGCAGAGCAGGCCGAAATCCTGAAGTCCTGCTCCAGAACATCATTTTCACGTAGACGGGAATAGGGCCGCGTTGGGATTTGCACATATGCATTTTGCAGAGGCAGCTGCCCAAATAAGCAGCAGCGGCCTCCAGTCATGTCTGACCTTTGTTAGTCAGGAGTGGGAAACAAGAGGAGTGAATGTCAGACCTGGTGGTAACAGTTCTAATTTTGCAGAGCCCTTTGGAAAGGTGGGGTACCGTCTTGAAAAGGTGGTGTACCCCTTTGTATATGGTCACAGGATACTTTTGGGAGAGGTCAGGTGCCCTTTGGGAGAGGTAAAGTGACCTTTGTGATGTTGAAAAGTGGACACGAATGTGCATAAAAAGTGTACAAGCTCATTGAAGCTGTCAAGAGAGCTGTCAAAATCAACTGGCAAAACTGTCAAAAGGAACTGTCAAGCTGTCAATGCGTTTAAAACACCTGCCCTTTAAATCTTTGAAAATATTGTGAAGTATTTGCTATTTTACACTGTTGACATAAGATTGAGGGTTATGAATTAGTACTGCATGACTAATTTCACAACCACCCATTATCACAGTGGGGTGTCTGCCATTTCACAATTTAATTGACAGCTACAATTTCTTATAAACTCTTTGAAGTGGGACTATGAATTCCAATGTATGTTTTATAAAGGATTAAGCACTTGAATAAATTGTTTGTTTTATAGGGGATTGCATAGTTGAAGGAATGTAAAATTGGTGAATGCTTTTTTTATGAATGCGAGTGTTTTTGTTTTTAAAAATAAAGGCTGCAATAGACACATAGAACTTTATTTTACTTACTCTCAGCCTGGCTTCTGAGGTGTGCTCATGAAAGATACAGTGCAAGTTTACATGGATGGTGTAAGGGCAAAAGGTGGTGGTTGGAGAGCATGGGGTGGCCTCAGTTGGCACTGTCAGCATAGGGGCTGTAAAATATTATGGGAATGGGTGGAGGGCAAATGTTGGAATGAAGGGTATAGGGGCCATGGGGGATTGGTAGAGGGGCATAGGTTGGCATGGAGGGTATGGGGGCCATCAGGGTGGAGAGAGGGCATAAAGTGGCATGGGATGGCATGGATGGGTTATGGGGAGAATGTGAGAGGGGATGAGGGTGCATGAGGGTGAGGGCTGTTTTTTTTAAAATCGCTTTTTAAAAAAACCTTGGCCAAATTGCTGGTACACTGAGGTAGGCCTTCTGCCCAGCTCACCTCCACACCCAGAAGTCTCTGCACTGCTTCTGGGATTGCCCACCATGACTCCCATTTTCATCCATGTTCCCAGACTGAAAATCCAACATTGTGAGAGACTTTCACCCTGGTCAGTTTTGCGGAGCCTGGAATTGTCTCTACTCTACACTCCCAACACAGGAGCAAAAATTCTGTCCAGAGGGTTAGGATAACTTTCCAGTCCATTTACTTTCTTTCATTACACTAATGTTAATCAATGATTGTTCGAGAGCAGGAATACAAAGTTCTTGGTGCTTGTGACCATTTGCGACATTGCCATAGAGGCTTACCAGCCACACATAAATTTTAATTCAATGTTCTTACTGATGTGCTTTAATCTCAGATTGTCAATACATTAAGATTTTAGTTCTGATTCACATTTAATCCATTCGAGACAACAGTACTAAGAGGCCTTTCTAAAGTGCTGTTTCTAAGTCTGAGAAATTTAAACGGGTCATAAATAACAGATAGGAAATAATCAGAGGGTATTTATTGACTAAGCTTCAAGGTCTATATCTGAGGCTGGATTTGACCAATGGGCCATACTTTTGACCAATTCTAACTTTACAGGTACATGAGCTCGGATAGTTTGTTGATTTTTAAACCTACCTCGAGTTCAGTTCATTGATCAAAGGCATGGACATTCTATTTGCAGTTCGTCGGCTTAATTTATTAGTTCCTACAGGGAATAAATTCCAAATGCAGATCAATATAATTCTTCACACGTTCTACCTCTCATGCTGACATAAGATCATGTCATCCAATCACACAATAGTAGCGGCTTTGTGAATTACCTAAATATATATTTCTCTTTTATCCATCCAGTGCACTGGCTACCTTTCTTGTTCCTTCTTTCTATATAATTAGGGCCTTGAATAATAATGGACAGTCCCTACTGGAGAAGCTATTCCCTCCAATCCTGCAACTACTGCATGGGCCAATTGAAGAGGAGAAGTTACAATCCCCAATCACACAGTGACCACAGAGATCCAGGCTTCCTTTAACCGGGTTTATTCAAGCATGTGCAAGGAAGCTGCAATCATTCCTAAGAATGAAGGCCCAGCTCCCAGATTGATTACACATCATTACTTTTGTACTTTTTCTTATCATAATACATTTGAGTACATTTGAATACATACAATCGGTAACCGACACACCAGTCCCATGCTAACACTATCCTATTGAGTACATAAACATGTGATTTTGCTAACCAATTATTCTAAAGGATGTATATATAATTATATTATCCAATCAAAATTAAAACACATATGCAAAGACCTTGGTTCTCACAACTCAAGACTGTTTGTGTTTCATCAAAGCCCCTCTTTGTCCATTGTATGTCTTCCCATATCTAAGCTAAAACCATCTGCCCATTCCCTATCTGAGAGAGGAGTACACTTAATCTAATGTTATGCCATGTTTTATCTCCAGTCTAGCTGTCAAAGCTTCACCGCATCATTGCACCACTTGAATTGTTCTGCCTGTTACTGGACATTAGCTCATCACTTGACTTTGGTGTAATCACACAAAAACTCAAAGCCTCTTTGCGTGCAACGTCCATCTGCTTATCCTCAACTGTTAATATGTTTAGCATCAATGGCTGCCTGGAGATTTTAAGTATGTTCTGCAAATTCTTACTGTGTTCTCTTTTAAAAAATATATATATTTAATTCCCCCCTAACAGTCCCCCCTTTTGGCCCTTGGCCAAAGCCCAAGCTGACCACACCTTAAGTTGAGAATTCCTCTTCTTCATTCTTCGGGTGGCCAGTCATCCTGACCACCAGAGGAATCCTAAACCACCTGGTTATACAAAATAACTTTCCCTTTTCCTGTCCTCCCCCTTGAAGTATGCATAGGTCGGGGAGTGGATGCGCACCTTTGGTTTGTTGCTGTCTGTGCCTGGAGAGTCCCTTTCCAGGTTTTATGTTGGTAGCAACAGAGTCCGATAGCCCATAAGAGCATAATTCCTGTGACTATCATATCCATTCTAACAATCTCCCACCAATTCATCAATCTTCTGGCCGTAGCACAGGAAGTAGCTGATTGGGCTAACCTCCTGACTGATTGGGTGGCTAAATCCATTTGTACATGCCCCCTCGCGATTTTCTCTCTAGATGCTTCTACATACGATTGAGCTATTCTTGTGGCTTTGTGCATGGCTTGGCGTGCTATTCTGACAGGAGTTTGATCAATGAAAAATGTGTCATCCCACCAAGGGCTAAACAAGTATCCTGTGGTTCGGCCTGACAAATGGATCAGTCACCTGTAGGCAGAAACTCGAGTTGTTAGCACAAAGTAAGTCCCCATAAAGGAACTCAGCCTCGCTGGTCATGAAGCACCATTGAGTTGAGGATATCTGAATCACCTTAAATGCTTCCTGAATCGGTAAAGCGGTGAATGTAACTTTGCTTGTGTTTGTAAATACCTCCAGTGTTTGGCATGAGCACACAATGTAATTTCTTGATTCTGAACAACAGTCTCTAATACTCATCATTACCGTGTGTTTTACATAGGATATATATCCAGCTAGCCCCACGCGGAATACCAACCCCCCTTCATCTACTCCTAGGGACTCAAACCTATAGCTATTCAGGGAAGCCCCATTTGGATGATGTTCTTGGGGAATGGTCATGATAAATTTTATGACTTCATCCTGTCCTCCACTTTGAGGTTTCGTAATTACCAATTCCAGCTGCTCCTTGTGTAAAGTTATGAGGTTTAACTGGTAAACTGACATGAGCATGTGTTTGGGAATTGTTCCGAACCTGATATCATCAATATCAGACTTTACCCCATCAACTAAATCTTGTGCTAGAATATCGCATGCCCTCCCAGTGGCTTGTGATTCAGCTGTGTCTATTATCCAGTCTGCAGTCTGCCTAAGGATCTGCAGCAGACCCTCTCCTTGTAGCTCCATGGGTGTCAGGGTGTATCCTGTCCCGCGCGCACTATAGTGTAACCCTCGGGCAGTCTCAGCAGCCACCCAGGAGTCATTATCATTTAAGTCATAGATCTGACTGGAATTGAGTGTGGAATTGCTGCTCCCAAATAGCCCTCCGATGTCTCCTAGTATACTACTTTCTAACCTAGCCTGTGCGTTTGCTCTAATTCCCGGAACGATCCAAAATTTATAGTCATTGTCTATCCTCTTCAGTAGGCTTCTAGCCCATTTTATGGAAATCTGGTGGCTGTGACAAGTGGTATGTAACACTGACAGGAGTCCTGAGACATTGTACGTCACTTCCAGAGAGAGCATAGTTACATCATGTAATAGCGGTTTTGACTTTCCTATCCTGACTATCCCATCCAGTGGGGGCTTACTACATCTGGACATTGAGTGGGTCTTTGATATCCACACATAGTCAAAGTAAAACATCATGTATCATAACAATCATGCCTATCCATTACAGATTTACATGTTTCTTGACAATATTGTCCTTCAAGGCCCGGCTCCCAAACAAAGGGAAGTAGGTCTGTCCATCCGGCAGTCACATTAATCTCTTGATAGATCCAAATGCTTGTTGATGAAAAACTGGTACATCCCCCATTCCACCGACCCAGTCCAGTTCTATTGTAAGGGGCGTGTACATTCATCATTGTCCTTAGCCTTGAGTAAGTACCACCATCCCGTGTAGTTCCTGTTGTTACACTCGAGTGGTGTTAATCGAACTGGCTGCCCTAGTGCTGTTAAGTGTAAAGTACTCATAACTTTTTGTGTGATCACATGTGGGGGTCCTGTTCCCAATTGTTCATTTGATGTGTTCATGTAGTGACTTGATCCGTAATCCAGCTATTGAGCTTTCTTATCCATTCCCCACTTCCTCTTTAGGGAAGTAGTACGTACTGTCCAGGGTGAATGCAGGTGTCATTATTGACTTTGACCATTGGTGCTTCCCTTGCCAGCGCTGACACACCCATAGCCAGGATCACGGACCTGTGAAAACATTAACATTGGCTCCCGTTGTCCGGGTTACCGCTTGATGATTCATCATATATCTTTACCTGTGTGGAGTACCTCCATTTATTTCCCATTTTCATATCTACAAGCGTGCACATATCACCTGTCATAATTATCTCATATGGTCCATGCCACCCACCCCCACTAGAGCTGTACCTTGAGTGCCCTACCATCCATTCTTTATTAGCAAATTCGTTTAGATAATATCACCAACTTCGACACCTATGTGTTCTTTTGTTCTGCCGTCTGTGACATCTTTTGATGATCTGCTTCTATCACTGCTTGTTTGTCCCTACAACCACACCACCCCCCTCCACTTCTCTCCCCCTCACCCGACCCACTCCCCCCCACACCTTAAACCAGCTTATATTTCACCCGTTCCTTGGATTCACCTAGTTCTGTCGAAGGGTCATGAGGACTCGAAACGTCAACTCTTTTCTTCTCCGCCGATGCTGCCAGACCTGCTGAGTTTTTCCAGGTAATTCTGTTTTTGTTTTGGATTTCCAGCATCCGCAGTTTTTGGTTTTTATCCCTGTTCGCTCAGGGCTCACCCTGACCATCACCTTATTCCCCACTTAGGGGGTCCGTTGTTGCTTTTTGGATTTGCCTGTTTCCATATCCTTAATCATCTGTCGGTCAGTAACTTCCTTTCTTAACTCATGTAACTGCTTACTTAATTCCCTTACATAGTTCCAAATTCTTCCTTTCAGTGGCCCTACACCTCCTACTATAATGTCTTCAGGTAATTGCATGGCCCTTCCTGTTATCAATTCAATGGGGCAAACCTGGTAGTCCTATTTGGTGTAGCCCTAAGGCATATCACAATGCTGAGCAATACTGTGGCCCAGCTGTTCCTTGTCTCCTGAATTGCTTTGGCTACAGATGTTTTTAAAGTTCGATTCATCCTTTCCACCATCTCTGAAACCTGAGGGTGGTAAGGAATATGGAATTTCTGTTTAATCTCCATAAGTTTACACATTTCTTTAATGACTCTCCCTATGAAATGAATTCCTTGATCTGAATCCATCTGGGTAGGCACCCCCACTTCTCCCATATCGGCCCTCAATTCCTTAAGCTGTCTACACAACTCTACAATGCACCTTCTTATCCTATCTTTCAATGGCTTGCTATCTCCACTTCCAGTGGTGGCTCCCTCTGGGAGCCGCTTAACCCTGTCTGTCATCAAGGTGTTAATCCTGTGATCTTACTCTTTGTAGCTCACAGGCACATTAATATAGTCAGCAATTCATCTATTTAGCCTTTTCCTAGCTTTCCCTTTACCTGTATCCATCTTGTGGTAAATTGTTGTTAAGTATTATTTCTCCTCATCCTTTGATTGCCTCAACTACAGACTCCGAATAGTTTTACCTCTAAGGTTTTTTTTTTCCTGACCACGATTATCCTAAGATTCTCTTGAAGTCAGTTTCTCTATTGTCTTGTTCGTTTAAAATGTTTCCTTACTCTATAGGCCATATTAACTGTTCCATGTCAACGGGATCTCTGTCTCTAGAGCTTTGCTTATCTCCCCCTGTGCAGTTCCAATGTCTCAGTTCTTGACCAGATTATCAAATTCATTTCCCTTAAAGCAGTTTGTACATTATGGTGGCCTCTGTCCCTACTTCTTTTTTCTGCCCTTAATCCTTTCCTCATACCATTTTACATATGCAATAGCTACCATCTTATCTTGTTCAGGTTGTCTGGAGAGACTCTACAGTCCAATAAAGTATTCTCATTACAGTTTTAAAACAGAAATTAGGCAATGACATGTTTTGCTTCCTTATCTTCTTCTCAAACAACATCTTATTGTCCCAAAAGTAACCCACTAAATTATGTCTGACTTTTTTTTTGCATTATCCCAGATTCATTAACTCAAGCTTAACTTCACATTTTGGGAACAGACTTTACAAATACAAAAGCTTGCAGCATTTGAATTAGTGCCAATTGTTATCAAAAGCCTTTTAAAATAAAAATTCTCTTTTGAGAACTTTATCAAGAACCAAACCTCAACATTTTTAACTTTGTAAGAACTGAAATTTACACTATCAAAATTAAAACAATCTCTTTTTCATGAGTAATGATTTGTACCCAGATTAGAATCCCATATGTTTATCGACCCATTCTTTACCTTTGGATAGCATTCTAGTTATCCAAAGTAACCTGCTAAATTACACTGCGCTTTATATCTCAAGATTGTCCCAAATTCAAATTACAGTGCTGTTGGAATGCAGATTTCCTTTAATATTTAATTCATCCCTTCAAAATAAACCCTTTTTTATCTATTGGAACCGCCTAGACTGTGTGCTTATGTCTTTTGGTTTTCCTAGAATCCTTCTGAATTTCAGGTAATTTTTTTTCCCTCAGAATTTTAGAATACCAACTCGTATGTATCAATCCCAATCAGCTCAGAAGCTGGTGATGAGGGTTATTCCCTACTAGTCTGCAAGGGGGTGGTACAAGGGTTGGTTCATCTCAAACAAAGGCAATTCCTGTTTTATCTTTACAATATCTTCAAAATGTGATTTTTGCCAGAAATCTCAACTCAAACCTTATACTCAAAACTTTGGAATGTTTGAGTACACCTTCCCTTTAATCTAATCCGGGGCTTTCAATTCTAAAGTGCTGAACTACACACACAAATGACAATTTAGGGACAAACAGATATATACAGATAAGTATTTATATTCCTATAATATTGAATTTAACTCTGAACGAAGCTTCAATTAGCAGTGGGGGGAATAAAGGGATCTTGGAGGCTCCACCTATAGGGACAGTCTAACTGACTGAAGCTCACATTTTCTCTGCTGCTACCTCTCACTGCTCATTAACCCCCTAGGGGTACCCCCTTTCTCTCTCTCTCTCCTCAGCACAAACAGCTTATGAAACTTAGATCAATTCATTTCTTTTAAGTTACAAAAATTCAGGTCCCCTGCTGCTGTGATTGGTGCAACTTGACCGAGATATTTCTGGATTAGTTTAGTTTGTTGCAGATACAGACTCAAAATGAGTTCTGTAGCTTTGTCAGATTGATCGTTAGTCTGAGCTCTCCACCACTCCTTGGAGCATAATGGCTGCTACCCATGTTGTTTCATTTTGCTGATCAGCTTTTATGCTCCCTGGTTTCTTCACCTCCCCATTCTGCAATGAACTTGAGTTCATCCTTCTCAGTCATACTCACATTCACACATTAAACAGGGACCCACAGTTCCCCCGAGACACTCTGTCTCCACGAGGCTCACTCGCCTCAACTGTCCGCCTGAGTCTCCCTGGTAGAAATGTTCGGATCCGCCCTATTAGACCTCCATTTTAGTCTGACACAAACGACGGGAGAGAATCTTTCAAAATGAAAATGCTCACCAGATCATTGTTCCGCCTTCACAGAGGTCCAGCCAAATCCTGCCAACTAGGCCAATTAAAGACGGTATTCCCTCCCATCCTGCAACTACCACATGGGCCAGTTGAAGAGGAGAAGTTACAATCCCCGATCACACAGCGACCACAGAGATCCAGGCTTCCTTTTACAGGTTTTATTTAAGAATATGCAAGGGAGCCACAATCCTTCCTAAGAATGAAGGCCCAGCTCCCAGATTGATTACATTTCATTACTTTTGTACTTTTTCTTACAATACATTTGAGTACATTTGAATATATCCAATCGATAACCGACACACCGGTCCCATGCTAACACTATCCTATTGAGCACATAAACATGTGATTTTGCTAACCAATTATTCTAAAGGATGTGTACATAATTATATTATCCAATCAAAATTAAAACACATACGCAAAGACCTTGGTTCTCACAACTCAAGACTGTTTGTGTTTCATCAAAGCCCCTCTTTGTCCATTGTATGTCTTCCCATATCTAAGCTAAAACCATCTGCCCATTCCCTATCTGAGAGAGGAGTACACTTAATCTAATGTTATGCCATGTTTTATCTCCAGTCTAGCTGTCAAAGCTTCACTGCATCATTGCACCACTTGAATTGTTCTGCCTGTTACTGGACATTAGCTCATCTCTTGACTTCTGTGTAAAATACACAAAAACTCGAAGCCTCTTTGTATGTAATGTCCAACTGCTTATCCTCAACTGTTAATACGTTTAGCATCAATGACTGCCTGGAGATTTTAAGTATGTTCTGCAAATTCTTTCTGTGTTCTCTTTTTTTAAAAATATATATTTAATTCCCCCTTACACTGCCCATCTGCAGCAAGACCTGGACAACATTCAGGTTTGGGCTGATAAGTGGCAAGTAATATTTGTGCTACACAAGTGCCAGGAGATAATCATCTCCAGCAAGAGACAATCTAACAATCGCCCCTTGACACTCAATCGCATTACCATTGCTGAATCGCCCACTATCAACATCCTGGTGTTACCATTGACCAGAAGCTGAACTGGACCAACCATATAAAGAATGTGGCTACAGGAGCAGGTCAGGGGTTGGGAATTCTAAGGAGAATAACTCACCTCCAGACTCCCTGAAGTGGTGCATCATGAGACAGAATTTTACCCCTTTCGGGCATGCTTGGCAGGAATGGATGGGAGAGATCGGGAAGTTGACCACCACCTGCGATCGGGTCCAGACTGTGATTTCATGCTGGCAGGTCAATTAAGGACCACCCAGCATGAACGCTGTCTGGAGAACCTCCGAAAAGGGGTGGGCAGGAGCGAGGTCCTGTTGTCTGTCTGGTCCAATGGTGTCCCAGTGGCCGGTTCGAAAGCAGCGCCCCGTGGAGGCTGCCCGCTTTGGAGTTGCAGCAGCAGCATGGCTGCAAAGGAAGATGCAGAGACCAGGCAGGAGGCGAGGTTGGCTGTGCACACCCTGTTTTTCTGACGAGTGCCTCGTCACCCTCCTGGGGATGATGGCTGCCGGAAGGGGCATCCTTGTCCCGAGAGCTGGGAGGAGGACGCCACTGCACCTTACAAAGAGGGTATGGGAGGAGGTGGCAGCCTGAGTGAGCAGCCATGACGTGGTGTGGCACACCTGGGTGCAGCGCCGGAAGCACTTCAATGACGTGCTGGACTCAGGAAGGGTGAGCATCGTGATGGCACGGGTCAGTGTGTTGAATTGTTTTGGGCTGGCCATCCCTCTGTGGAGCTCAGGGATGTTAGAGTCTGAGTGCTAACTGTCAATGACACCGGAGCTGGCCAAGGTACTGAACCCTGGCGACTGAGTGCCTTGTGCCTTGAGGGCCATGACTCGGTTCTCTGCTGGGATTGGTCAGGCTGCAGTGGCGCTGCAGGTAGAGAGTGGACCGATCAATGCTCCTCTGTCCTTTCAGGAGAAGACATCCCATAACAATATTGAGAGGTTGCAGACTGGTGGAGGACCCCCATACCTCCTGGTACTGGCAGGAGGGCCTTGGAGCTCAAGAGGCACCATGCACCTTGATCAACTGGCCACTATAAGACTGGGATGTCAGACTAAGGTAAGAGTGCAGTGCACTGAGGTGAGAGTTTTGGATGGTGCAAACATTCTTGTGCTGTCCCTTCATTGATCGGAGACTCCAGACTGGATTCCCCTTTGATCATCAAGAGACGATGGCATCATGATGCAGATCTTCATTGTCTCACCAGGGTGCCTGGCATGCACAGTGACAGTGTGATGACTTAAACTAATGACATGTCATTGTTCTCCCTTAGATCTGCCACCAAGCAGCGAAATGCATGACCTCCAGGAGTTATCCCTGACCTGCTTGAGGTGTAGGGGGAGGCAGAGAGTGCCCAGGGCGCCAGCAGGTAGGGGACTGCTAGAGACCAGGATGGTGCTCAGTCAAAGGCAGGTGGTGAGCCTCTGGAGTGGTCCCTTAGGCAGTAGCTGCTAGATGCCCAGCAGGGTGTGTGGGAAGATCTGGCAGAGATACATGCCATGGTCTCCATTGTGGAGGAGTCCAGGCAGAGCATTAGCATCTCATTGACTCTCAAGGCCAAGCACAACGCCTCCTCCATGGAGAGAGTGGCAACTCTCAAGGAGAGGCATCTCCAGGGACAGAATCAGGGTTCCTGAGGTTATGCTCGGACCTGCAAGCCCTCACACAGACAATTACCTCAGCTGGTCAGTGTCCATGAGTGAGATGGATGAGGCACCCAGTATCAATGCTAGGTACCCGTCCATCAGTGGTGAGCAGGGAGATCCACAGCGACCTCACGTTGGCGCACGAGCTGCTCGTCGTCTCTGCAGGTTCCTCTAGGGCGATCTGGATGTTGGCAGCAGCTCCTCTGCCCTCTGCCAGTGACTGTGGCGTCTGATTAGGCTGCAGTGATTGGGGAGATGCCAGCTGTGGAACTGGCAGCTCCCTCCCAGGCGGGGCCAACAAAGGCTCCACGGGCCAGAGGACGACAGCCAAGGTCATCGAGGCCAACAGGACAGCAGAGTCAGCAGGCTGGCTCCAATGTCAGTGCCAGTGAGGGGGGTGGGGGGGGGGGGTCACCTGCATGGAGCACCCATAAATGTAAGTTTAAAGCACCTTAAGCACAAGAGGGACTTAACACAGATGATCTTTTATTCCCCCATTTTGTTTTTCTTTTTTTGTTGATGTGACTACCAACACCGGATATTTTTCTGTTCAATATCTGTGAGTTCCAACATTAAATTAGATTCCCTTTCGTGTTATTGGCCTGGGTGTGCTTCATTTGTTTTTTGGTGCAGGGTGTGCCAGTGTGTAATGCTGGACATGGGTGGCTCAAAACTTTATTGCACAGGCACTGAGTGCATCTTGGGGGCCAAAGAAATTGTCATTTCTGCGATCCAGGATGGAGGCAGAAGCCCTGGCATGAGGTGGTGGTTCTTATTCTGCAACCTAAATGAAGGACTGTTGGATCAAGGCATCCCTCATGTCCCTGCCTCCCTGGAGGTCACTGAGGTCTGGCTCCATGCCCTTAGAGTTCTCCTCACTGTGCTCCTCTTCTGACTCTCTACTGGATTCATCATCAGTGGCCTGTGGATCTGCGTCAACATCCTCTTCCTCCAGTGGGTCCCACTTGCTAGTGCCGGATTGTGGAAAGTGCAGCATGCAACCACTATCAGTGACACCCGCTCTGGGGGGTATTGCAGTGCGCCCCCTGAATGGTCCAGGCATTGGAAGCGCATCTGGAAAAGACCTATATTTCTCTCTGCCTTGTCCTTGTGGGGCCCTGGCTCCTATTGTACCGCTGCTCAGCCTCTGTTCTTGGATGGTGAAGAGGCGTCATGAGCCACCACCTGAGGGGATAGCCCTTGTCACCCAACAGCCATCCATCCAGCCGGGCTGGAGCACTGAAGAGCCCCGGCACCTGGGAGTGTCTGAGGATGTAACCGTCGTGGGAGCAGCCTGGGTACCTTGCACAGACTTGTAGAATCAGCATCCTGTGGTCACACACTATCTGCACGTTCATGGAGTGGAAGCCCTTCCTGTTGACGAAGGCACTGGGCTCACCTGCTGGAGCCTTGATGGCCACATGTGTACAGTCTATAGCACCCTGGACATGGGGGAAGTCAGCAATCGCTGTAAAGCCTCTGGCTCACTGTGTCTGACTAGCCTCACCTGTAAGGAAATAAAGGAATGTTAATACTTACCTGAACAGAGCTTCTGTCACCAGCTTGACACAACTGTGGACAGCTGATTGGGAGACTCCACACAGATTCTCCCACTGAGCCCTGGAAAGAGTCGGAGGCATAGAAGTTGAGGGCCACTGTGACCTTCAGAGGCACTGGCTTGGGGTGTCCACCCACACTGTTCGGGCGGATCTCAGGCTCAATCATCTGACAGATGGAGGTCACTGTCTCCCTTGAGAGGCAGAACCTCCTTCGGCATTGCACCTCAGACATATTGAGGTAGCTGCTTCGCCCTCTGTAAACCCTGGCAGCGGGATAGTGGCATCTTCTGTGGCCCCTTCCACGTTGGACTACCTGCTGGCCCTGCTCCCCCTGTGCCTGGGCCTCTCCTCCTGCAGGTCCCTCCCCTGGAAGCAGCACTGGGACACCTGACCTCCTCCCTCTTCTGCCCCACATGGTCTGAATCCTCAGGGGCCTGAGTGACATCAACGATTCCTGAAATGAAGACTGGAAACACTAAGAATGCAACACCAATCAGAGATTAAGCTGACAAGTACCAATAAGCCACCAGCAGCAAGTTATCTCCAAAACTCCTCACTACTCACATTGACAGTGCTGCTGACCGTCCTTATCTCGCCCGTGGATGAGGTTTTTCAAATCGTGGGCTGGCGCCTGCCCGTTTTGCCAGTGCGACGAGTGAAAAATCACACAGGAAACGTTAAATCACCGTCATTTGGGTTTTCAAGGGCCTTAACTGGCCTCTTAGTTAATGGCGGGTGGGGGTCAGACACCCACGCATGCCCGCTGAGTGAAATATCGTACAGGCCGCTTGATGACGTCGGGATGCACGCCCAACATCATCAGGCGTCATTTTACATGTGTTCGGGTCAGGCGCATTATGAGATCATCCAGCCTTGACCAAGTTGTGGGTATAAGTTTTAAAAATGTTTGCAGTGAAAAAACAAAATGCTAGAGTGGATGCAGCAGCGAACGTGACCTTTTGGTGATGCCAGTGAAGTTGATAACTTGCCTAAGGGCCAGTCCATGATAAGCTAAGGATTGGGACCATTGGGTCAGAATAGAATAAGTTGATGAATGATCTATGAGTTAGACAGTAATAAAACTTGTTGCCTGATCTCAGGGTCAAGCTAAGCTATGCAGATGGTTGGGCATGCAGTGAAATGTCAGGATAACTAAGCAAAATTTGTGTTTTGGAATGAACTGCAGGCATCATTTGTGCTAAATGCCAGATCATTCCATGATTATTGTGTAAACTCATCCATAATTGCGGACATACCAAACTAGATATACAAGGTAAGAACATTGTGAGTTAATGATGAGGTATCACAAAGTTGATATAAATAATTGATGGAAATGATGGGTAGAGTCTTCGGCTCGGCGAGCGAGGGCAGGGTCCAGTCACTGAGGTGTAAAATGACACGCGGTGATGTCGGGCGTGTGTCCTGATGTCACAGCGCATCATTTAGATTTTCAGTTCGGTGGCCGCACAGCCAACTCGGCTGCGCACTGGACAAACTGTCAAAGGCCTATTAAGGCCATTTAAAAAGCCAATAAAGCAATTAGCTGAGCTGCCCGTCCAGCCTTAAGGTCTGGGGACAGGTGAAGAGCCCAGGCGGCCTTTGCATTTTTCATGGAACCTCATCCACAGGCGGGGTGAGGTTTCATGAACATTTTTAAAGCGTTTGAAAAGTTTTTAATAACATTAATGAGCATGCCCCAGCTCATGTGACAGTTTCACATGAGGGGACATGTCCTTACATTTTTTTTACCTTAATTCAATGTTTTATAAGTGAAAGTAATCTCCCTGAGGCACTTCTCTGCCACAGGGAGATTTCTCTGCTCTTTCATGTGCACTCCCTGACTCAGGCAACTCTGCCTGCCCACACAGGGAGCGCTCAGCGCTTCCGGGCATGCGTCACGCTAGGAGGGCCTTACTTGGCCCGCCCACGTAAAATGGTGGTGCCCAGCCAATCGGGGGCGCCGATTGGTTGCGCGCCCGCCCCCCGCACAACCCTCGCGACGGGGAGAAAATTCTCCCCTTTGTAATTTTGACTTGCCTCTTAGTGCATCCTGAGACATTCCCCTGTATGCGTACTTGTGTTAATAAACTGAACAAACTGCTGTTTGGTTTAGCTACAGCTGACTCGGTGTCGTGTGTCTTTATGTATTCCACAACACTCCCCAAAGTCTGTCCACCATCTACAAGGCACAAGTCAAGAGTGTGATGAAATACCCTCGACCTGCTTAGATGAATTCAGATCCAAAAACACTCAAGAGGATTGACACCATCCAGAACAAAGCAGCCCGTTTGACTGGCACCCATCCACCAACTTCAACATTCACTCCCACCACCACTGAAGCACATTGGCAGCAGTGTGTGTACCATCTACAAGATCCACAACAACAACTCACCAAGGCTTCTTCAACAGCACCCGCCAAACCCCCAACCACTACCATCTAGAGACAAGGGCAGCAGACACCTAGGAACACAACCGCCTGCAAGTTCCCCAAGCCATACACAATCCTGACTTGGAAACATATCGCTGTTCCTTCACTGTCGCTGGGTCAAAATCCTGGAACTCCCTCCCTAACAGCACTGTGGGTGTACCTACACCACATGGACTGCAGCAGTTCAAGAAGGCAGCTCACCACCACCTTCTCAAGGGCAATTAGGGATGGGCAATAAACGTTGGCCCAGCCAGCGAAGCCCACATCCTGTGAATGAATAAATACAAAAAAAAAAATCCTGAATCAGTGTAAGTTGACTGAATGCAGAATTTAGGCCAAATTCTACACCAATCTTGCTAAACATTTGGTACTCATACCAGAATTTCCTGTAAATCTGATTTGCATATTCTGACACATAAAGAAATATATCAGCAAGTGAAAATCAGCATAAATAATTAGGAAATATGCAAAGCTTGCATCAATACCCTCCTTGAAGTCATTCTTTATCAATGAAAATTAAAGTATGAGTCATCAAAAATAACTTATGTACATCAAACACAATTCAAAGTTTAAGTAATATGGAGTCTTGGAAACTTTCCAATTCTTTATCTAACATCTTCTATTTTCAGAAATCATAAATTCAAAGATAAAATAAATATTGGGAAGGTCTCAGGGAAACAAAAGAATCCACAAAAGTCACTGTAAATCCCAGTGTCTTTGATACTTAGTGCTTCTAAATATTGACTTTAATCTCAGGCTGCAGAAAACTTGCATGAGATACTTTTTAACATGGGGATGCAGATCTCCATTAATGGCGTTCCTCACAGTCAGCACAAAACATGGAGGAGAATTGGGTAAGGAGTGAAAACTAGCTGAAGTGATTTGTGCCTGAAATTCATAGGACCATTGGCCATTTATAGCCCCTCACTGGTGCTCACCCTTTGGATTTGAATAGGCGAGCACCATTTTACCCATCTTAATCCACACCCCTTAACACCACAAGCTAATAAAAATCTATCCATCTCTGTTTTCAATCATTCAATTGACACCCAGCATCAAGCAAGAAATTGCTGGGTCAGAATCCTGGAACTCTCTCCCTGACCCTAACTGCACTGTGGGTGTACCTACACCACATGGACTGCAGCGGTTCAAGAAGGCAGCTCACCACCACTGTCTCAAGGGCAACTAGGGATGGACAATAAATGCTGGCACAAAAACCATAACTGTTTTCTGGGGGAAAGTGTTCCAGATTTCCACTACTCTGTGTGAAGAAGTGCTTCCTGACATCACCCCTGCAATGCCCAGCACTAATGTTAAGGTTTACTCCCCTGTTGTGGAGCTCCCAGCAGAGGAAATAGTTTCCATCTGCCCTCTCAGATACCTTAATTATCCTGAATTTGTTCATGCCTTAATGGGTCAAGCCTTTCGTTCTCCGAATCGTAAAGACTGGATGTATGACTGAAAATGCACTTTGGGGCTCTGTGGAAGCCCTGATACATGGATCGATGTTGGAAATGCCTAAGGAGTTTATGCTTCTGATGGGCAATTCCCCTGCTCCCTGAGATCTTCCACAAACATCTCTAATTCTGGGTTGGAATCGGAGACTTTGTGCAGATCCTCAGTCCTTAACTGGACAGTTACCTAGGGAATGTTAGTTTAAAACCTAGTTTAACATTTGGGTAACTACACAACTAACCAACCAATCACCCCTCCCCAACCATCCAATTAACCCCCAACAACCTGACTACCCCACCGACCAGACCCAACTAAACCCCCTGACCACCCATCTACCCACCACCCACCCCACCCCCAGCCAGACCCAACTAACCCAACGAGCAGACCAAACTACCCCTGGACCCAACCCAACCCAACTACCCCCCGATCCCCAGAATACCCTCCCCAACCCGTCCCAACCCAACTACACCCTTGCTCCGACTAATCCCTCGACCACCCGGATAACCATAGTCCTGACCAAATTACCACCCGACAACCCCACCTTGCCCAAAACAACTAACTCCCAACCCAACTACCAACTGGCTACACCCCTGACCTGACAACACCCCCGACCATCCAACTAAACCCCCTACATCTGCTGCCCTTGTCCTAGCTGGTAGAAGTTGCAGGTTTGGGAGGTGCTGCTGAAGGAGCCTTGGTGAGTTGTTGCAGTGCATTTTGTAGATGGTACACGCTGCTGCTATTGTGCACTGGTGGTGAGGGAGTGAATGTTTGTGGATGGAATGCCAATCAAGTGGGCTGCTTTTCCCTGGATGGTGTCCAGTTTCTTCAGTGTTGTTGGAGATGCACTGATCCAGGCAAGTGGAGAGAATTCCATCACACTCCTGACCTATACCTTATCGGAGAGTCTTTGGGGAGTCACACGCTGAAGAATTCCCAGCCTCTGACCCGCTCTTTTAGCCACAGCACTTTTGTGGCTGGTCCAGTTCAGGTTCTGAATAGTAACTCCCAGGATGTTGATAGTAGGACATTCAGTGATGGTAATGACATTGAATGTCAAGGTGTGAAGGTTAGTTTCTCTCTTGTTGGAGATAGTCATTGTCTGGCATTTGTGTGATGTGAATGTTACTTGCCACATGTCAGCACAAGCCCGGATATTGTCCAGGTCTTGTTGCATATGCACATGGACTGCTTCAGTATCTGAGGAGTGAAGAAAGATGCTGAACATTGTACAATCATCTGTGAAAATCCCAACATCTGTCCTAATGACGGAGGAAAGGTCATTGATGAGGCAGCTGGAGATCATGGGGCCTAGGACACTAACCTCAGGAACTCCTGCAGTGATGTCCTGGAACTGAGATGATTGACCTCCAGCAACCATAAACACTTTCCTTTGTGCTGGGTATGACTCCAGCCAGCGGAGAGTTTCACCCTGATTCCCATTGACTCCACTTTTGCTAGGGCTCCTTGATGCTACACTCTGTCGAACACTGCTTTAATGTCAAGAACAGTCACTCTCATCTCACCTCTTGAATTCAGCTCTTTTGTCCGTGTTTAGACCAAGGCTGGAATGAGCTCTTGGACTGAATGGCCTTGGCAGTTGCTCACTGATTGAACCCAAATTGAGCATTAGTTAGTTAGCTTCATCCAAATGACTCAAAGCTAAGAACTTTATTTATGCAACGAGTGATTAGAATTTGGAACGCTTTGCCAATTATTGTGGTGGAAGCGGATTCAGAAGCAGCTTCAAAAGGGAATTGGATACACACTCACAACTCCTTTGCATGGGTAATTAGGAGTGGGCAGTAAATGCTGGCTTTGTCAGTGATGGCAATATCCCATAAATGAATAAAAAAAGTTTGGAGGAGAAAAAAGTTGCAGGAATATAGGAAAGAATGGGACCAACTGGATTGCTCTTCCAAAGGGTGCCACACACCTGAGGGGCCAATTAGCCTTCATTAGCACTCCATTACTCTCTGATTCTATTCTATAGAGTGGCAATTTGTCTCAGGTGGTGATGGAATTGGATTTGCCAGCTGCTGTAGACTGTGCCTGATGCTTAATTCCACTGATGCTTTGATGTTTTCCCAGTGTTTTTTTTTAATCTATGGAATCCTTGACTATTTCTCTGTATGTTTGTTATGTATTGAATGTCTTATTTAGCTTGCTGTACTTTGAAAGCCAGTGCATTATGGGATCGCAGAATCCATGTTGTTTTGTTTGTTCTGTTACTGCAGTAGAATAAACAAGAGCTGCATTGTTCAATCACCTCCACCACTCCGTGATTAGTCTTTAAAAAGATATTGGCCATACCAATATTAAACTTAAAAGTGTTCATTGGTAATTGCATTTTATAGTTCACCTTTGCCTCCCTAATCTTTTACTTTGACTTATTTCTTCAATTCTTCATACTCTCTTTTGTTGTTCCCTCTATTGTCTCCGTATAGTCTTTTTTCTTTCAGTTGTAGCGCCTCCTCTCCTCATTCATCCATGGTTCTTCATTATTATCTGGTTTGATCTTGCTTTTTATATTTTTCATGAATTCTATTTACATATTCCCCACCTCTCTGTTTGTTATTGTTTCGGTCCTAATTCCCTCATAAATATATTACGCTCCAATCTACTATTGTCGTCTTTGTTTCATTTTTGGGTTTTCCAATTGTTATTTAAATGCTATGGGCCAAATTTTGGCCTGAGCTCAGGAAACCCTGACCTGTGACACTTGTGAAGCTCTGAAAATGCACACCTGATCCATGTGTGACTTTATGAGAGATTTTCACCTTTTCACACAGGGGTCAGGTTCACTGTGCATTTTGCAAGCTGTGATGGAGTGGGTGAGGGAAGGTGGGCCTGGAGGTGAGTCAGTTAGGAGACCTGACTCTGTTCTCCAACCTCCAACAGCAGCTCACCCCTCATCCACTAACCCTCTCCCCTAATCCCCACACCACTCAATTCCCCCTCACATTCCACAGGCCACCTCATGTCATCTGTATGACACCCATTTGTCTTCGATAGCCATTCACCCAGTATAAACTATGTACGATTCCCCGCAGCTATACAACAGCAATGGAAATTATTTTAAAAACATTAGAAAATCATTAAATCTCTTAAAATCTAAACAAACACTGAATTCAAACTCCTTATCCTTGATACTGAAAAATCCAAGGGGAAAAAAAAACAGTTGTAATCCTTTAAGTGCCTATTAGATTTTAAGCAAATAAGAAACAACATCAAATACATACTCTATTATTATAGAGTCATAAAAGCTTCAATGGTTTTTGGATTGATGAGACCACCTGCTGAGCCGAAGCTTTTGAAACCCAGCCAAGCATTCATAATGGAAAAGTTACTATAGTTAAAGTTTCAAACTCCATTGACAAAACAGATATCCATCCCCATTTCAAGGCAGAGTGCCTGTTAATCAATAGGGTGGAGGGGGTGGTGGGGGTGTGGAAGAGAGGTGGAGAGCAGATACAGACTATTTTTCTACCTTTGGAAGCAGGAAAGCTGCCAGTCAAATTAAATCAGAGCACAAAAACCTGACAGGAGAGGATATGTTTTTACATTTCTGATTCATTTTGATACTTTATTTGAAAAGCAGAACAATTATGCAGTGCCGGCCGCTGTATAGGTCAACTTACCTTTGCAAGGCAGGTCCCTATGATGAATCACTGCATTAAAAACATATTTACACCACGATGCAGTACCTCATAGTGGCATTTAAAGATGTCAAAGCATTCACACTTACCTTTCAGAATGTTCCTGGCTCCTCAGCAGGCTTTCTATTTTCTTCACAAACTCCCAAACCTGATGTGCTTTTAATGGGTTTCCAAACCCCCCGCACCCCACAGACAGAAATGCTGTGTGGAAGGAAACCCAATTTCCACCCCCCCTCGCAACCTCCCCCCCCCCCCCACCCCTGTGTAAAATAGGGGACCCTATTTTAGTGGGGCTGTGTGCGCGTTTTGAACACTTGGCATTCCCAACCCGCTAAAAATGCCAGAGGACACTGGCAAGAGGTCAGGAATATGAAGGAAAATTGGGTTTCCTCAAAAAAAAATAAGTCCCCAAGTGTGAGCATTTGTGCACTTGCGCAACCAGATTAAAATTTGGCCCATATGTTGTGATCACTGCTGCTGAGATAACTCTGCCTTCATAATTCTTTCATCCACTGTTTCATTTGGTGGGCGGGTGGGGGGCTGTCCTTTGTCCCCTTCGTGGCCAGTACATTCTTCCCGTGGCCCAGAGCTTACCACAACACTCCAGGTGAGGGAGGGAGGGAGGGAGGGAGGGAGGGAGGGAGGCTCGTGTGCCAGTCAGAATCACAATAGTTAGCAAAACATGCTGCCAGGTACAACACTCCTGGGATTACAGGCACTTCCGCATCCTTCAAAACTCAAAGTATAGAGGCTTGGACAGAATTTCTGTAAGAATCAGCAGGAAGGAAAAGGGAAGAAGGTAAGAAAGAAAGAGAATTTACAGTGGCTTATCATGATTGAAGTCATCTCAAAGTGGTTCACACATTAAGCTATACTTTGCAGTGCAGCCTCAATGGGCTCAATGTATTTTTTGCAATTCTTCTTTTTTCTGTGAATCAAAGTGTTCTTGAACTGCACACCTTTCTGGCTCTGGACCATGCTGCTGAGACAGAATTCTTCAGGTGCATCTGCTCAAACTTCTCCAGAGATTATTGGAACCTTTACTAAAAACAAGTGCCATTCATTGTGAGTCTACCGTGTCTTCAAGCATCTGCTACAGCACCTGCAGAATCTCCTTGCCAAAAGATATCTCTGGCAGGCAACAGCCAAGTGGTTTAGGATCCATAGTATTAGCCCAAAAGAAATCAGAACACTTCAGCATAAAAAGCTGCTTAAAGCAGGTTTGATAAATGTTGATAAACTTAATAACTTTTGCATATTAATGTGTAGCATGTTTAATTAATTTTGTGCGAAGTATAGAATCACACAGCACAGAGAGAGGCCACTTGGTCCATCATCCCTGTGCCAGCCCCTTGAAAGAGCTACCCAATTGGTCTCACACCCTTGTTCTTTCCCACAACCGCATTTTGTTTCCCTTCAATCATTTATTCACTTCGCTTTTGAACGTATTATGGTAAATAAGTCCATCCATCCTTATTTTAATGGTAAGTATAAAGATCGAAACCAATGAGGGGAAAGCCAGCCATCTCCAAATATGAAAAGAAAGATGATATAACCTGAAAAATAAAAACTAGGGGCAGAAATTTACATCCAGCATGCAAGGGTGGGCCCCATGTCCCGGTGCCATGGCGCTGTTTGGCGATATTTTGTTCGGCAGGCAAGCGCCCAAATCGGCTGCGCGGCCTCCAATAATTGAAAGGCCTATTAAGGCCATTAACTAGGTAATGAACCATAACTTTATGCTGCCCATCCAACCTTACAGTTGGCGGGCAGCCGAAAAGGCCAAGCGCCCTTGTGGTTTTTAGCAAACCTCATCCACGAGCGGGATGAGGTTTCCTAAAGCCTTAACCAATTAAATAAAAAGTTCCTTTGAAAAATGAAAGCATGCCCCATCTCATGTGACACGGTCACCACATGAGGGGACATGTTTCATGACATTTTTAACTTAAATTTTTAATTTAAAACTGCCTATCTTTTCTAAACCAATTTCCTCACCTGCAACCCTCATGATGCTGACTGTTGCTAGGGTCTAGCTACGCACGTGCTGGTAACTGTGATGTTTCATCTATATGAAAAGTCTTTATGTCTGAGCCTAAAATGCTAGGATCAGTGAGCTTAATATCCATGGTCAGCTCGCCTACGTTTAGTCCAATTGCTGTCCTTCAGCAGGAGCCAAAGGGGATCACTTATTGATGAGGTGATTATTCCCTTCTTCATCCTGGGGTCACCGAAACCAATTGTCAATCTTTATCCTTCGCTTCAGCTGAGTTCAGTACACATTCGGAATTTCACCTCAGGCTTTCTGGCTTCTACATCTTTGATCTGCATCGAGTAGAGCCTTGAACTATTAACCCAACGCAGGGGCTTTGGATATTTTCACTTTGATTTACTATTCTTCAGTTGAGATGAATGAAGCCCATTACCTTGACCAGACTAAGCAAGAAGGATGTCTCATCAATTCTATCATCGCAAAAATATGATGGAATCAGTTTTCCACCACTGAGCACAGTGTTCGTTTTATGTTTAGAGTGTTATTATGATTTGCTGTCTATTGCAAGTCATAACTGTGTGACTTTAGCTTAAAATTGGATTAATTTTTGGTCTATTTTGCAGTGGTCAGGACCGTATCAGTTTAATGCAAGAGCAAAATACTGCAGATCCCAGATATTTAAAATAAAAACAGGATTGCCGGTACAAAGCAATAGGAGTTTGCAGCTGTGACCCTGAGTTTTAGGTTATTGTGTCCTCCTACACTGATTTCTTTGCCCTCAGCCTCCTGCACTGTTCCAATGAAGCTCTCTCTATGTGAGTTAGAGCAGCAACCGCTTTTCTTTCAATTACCCAGCCAGACTTAACATTGAATTCAACAATTACAGACATACCACATCCCCTCCAGTTTTTCAGATGACTCCGCTGTCGGTAAGTGTTCTGCTTTTCCCCATTTACACCCACACTCGTATTTTGTTTCTTTACTTTTCACATCACTATCTCCTTTGGCCTTGAACCATCATTCTTTTTCATCGTTTAATCTCTTCCGTCTTCCAACCCAACACAGACCTTCCCTTTTACTATTTCCTCCACTACCCCTGTTAATTCTTTGTACTTGCTTAAAGCCTGTTACAATTCTAACTTGTTCAAGTTCTGATGAAAGGTCACAGGCCGGAAATGATAACACTGTCTCTCTCGCCACAGATACTGCCAGAGCTGCTGAGTATATCCAGCACTTTCTGTTTTTACTTTACACCAGTTGATCTTGGAGCTGGGGGAAAACATGTGTGTAAAGAATATGCCTACAAATTCATTACAAATAGCAATTATAAAAAACCTTTCTTTGGCAGGGAGCCAGAAATTTACACTTCCTGCTTTTAAATAAATGTGCCTGACAATTCTCAGCCTGATAGAATTGGCTGAGGCGATTGGCAAATCCTCTTCACCAATATTTAAAGATCATTGAAATCGAGTAACGGACAGGAAAAGAGACAATCTTCTCTCTCCTTTAGTAAATTCAATAAGGATGAAGCCTTATAGGCCTGCGAGTCTTACTTTGATTTTGAGGAAAGTGTCTGAGTCTTTTATGAGAGTTACTGACCCTGGTGGAGCTCTGCCAGCAACCAGATTGCAGTCTGGCACCATTCTGTGCACCACTGCCCACTGCTAACTATCTTTCAGGCATATGTCAATCCAATCTAGCAACTTGCTGCTTATCCCATGCACCTTGTGAAGGTTCATAATCTGTGCTATGAGGCCAGAGTGAAAAGATTGGGCAGAATAACCAGGGCAGTTCAATATAAAGCTAGAATTTTTAAAATTCATTCTCAGTTTGTGGGTTTATCTGCCAAGCCCAGCTTTCATCATCCATCCCTCATCGCCCAAGTGTGTGGCCATTTCACAGGCAGTTAAGATTCAAATGCCGGATTGAGAGAAAAATATTGACCAGGACACCAAAGAAACTCCCGTGTCCTCCTTCAAGGTAATTTCGTGCATCCGTTTGAGAGAGCAGATAGTCTCAGCAGGGGGTCTCAGTTTAATGTCTTATCTGAAAGACGGCACTCCCTCAGTACTGCACTGGAATGTCAACCCAGATTTTTGGGCTCAAGTGTCTGGACTATGTTATAGGTCCACAACATTCTGACTCAAAATTAGAATGTTGCTCACTGGTTAGAACAAGAAAGAATCTAATTCTCGCCCCTTGACATTCACTGGCATTACCATCACTAAGTCCCCCACTATCAACATCCTAGGGGTTACCGTTAACCAGAAACTGAACTGGCCATATAAATACTGTGGCTACAAGAGCAGGTCAGAGGCTGGGAATCCTACAGCGAGTAACTCACTTCCTGACTCCCCAAAGTCTGTCCACTGTCTACAAGGCACAAGTCAGGAGTGTGATGGAATACTCTCCATTCGCTTGGATGAGTGCGGCTCCCACAACACTCAAGAAGCTTGACACCATCCAGGACAAAGCAGCCCACTTGATTGGCACCTCATTCACTATTCAGTCCCTCCACCACCGAAGAACAGTGGCAGCAGTGTGTACCATCTACAGGAAGCACTGCAGGAACTCACCAATGCTCCTTAGGTAGCATCTTCTAAACACATGGCCACTACCACCTAGAAGGACAAGGGTAGCAGACACATGGCAACATCACCACCTGCAAGTTCCCCTCCAAGTCACTCACCATCCTGACCTGGAAATATATCACCGTTCCTTCACTGTCGCTGGGTCAAAATCCTGGAACTCCCTCCCTAACAGCACTGTGGGTGTATCTACACCACATGGGCTGCAGTGGTTCAAGAAGGCAGCTCACCAGCACCTTCTCAAGGGCAACTAGGGATGGGCAATAAATGCTGGCCCAGCCAGTGAAGCCCACATCCTGCAATTGAATAAAATAAACTCATATTCACACCCACGCTCACACGCAGTCACACCCACACTCACACGCAGTCACACCCACACTCATACGCAGTCACAGTCTCTCACACACACACTTGTGTTACATAGATTCCAGGTCAGAGTAAGAACAAAACAATACAACAGCTTTAAAAACAAAAAAACTGCGGATGCTGGAAATCCAAAACAAAAACAGAATTACCTGGAAAAACTCAGCAGGTCTGGCAGCATCGGCGGAGAAGAAAAGAGTTGACGTTTCGAGTCCTCATGACCCTTCGACAGAACTTGAGTTCGAGTCCAGGAAAGAGCTGAAATATAAGCTGGTTTAAGGTGTGTGTGTGGGGGGCGGAGAGATAGAGAGACAGAGAGGTGGAGGGGGTTGGTGTGGTTGTAGCGACAAACAAGCAGTGATAGAAGCAGATCATCAAAAGATGTCAACAACAATAGTACAATAGAACACATAGGTGTTAAAGTTAAAGTTGGTGATATTATCTAAACGAATGTGCTAATTAAGAATGGATGGTAGGGCACTCAAGGTATAGCTCTAGTGGGGTTTTTTTTTTATTTTATATAATGGAAATAGGTGGGAAAAGGAAAATCTTTATAATTTATTGGGAAAAAAAAAAGAAGGGGGAAACAGAAAGGGGGTGGGGATGGGGGAGGGGACTCACGACCTAAAGTTGTTGAATTCAATATTCAGTCCGGAAGGCTGTAAAGTCCCTAGTCGGAAGATGAGGTGTTGTTCCTCCAGTTTGCGTTGGGCTTCACTGGAACAATGCAGCAAGCCAAGGACAGACATGTGGGCAAGAGAGCAGGGTGGAGTGTTAAAATGGCAAGCGACAGGGAGGTTTGGGTCATTCTTGCGGACAGACCGCAGGTGTTCTGCAAAGCGGTCGCCCAGTTTACGTTTGGTCTCTTCAATGTAGAGGAGACCACATTGGGAGCAACGAATGCAGTAGACTAAGTTGGGGGAAATGCAAGTGAAATGCTGCTTCACTTGAAAGGAGTGTTTGGGTCCTTGGACGGTGAGGAGAGAGGAAGTGAAGGGGCAGGTGTTGCATCTTTTGTGTGGGCAAGGGGTTGTGCCATAGGAGGGGGTTGAGGAGTAGGGGGTGATGGAGGAGTGGACCAGGGTGTCCCGGAGGGAGCGATCCCTACGGAATGCCGATAAGGGGGGTGAAGGGAAGATGTGTTTGGTAGTGGCATCATGCTGGAGTTGGCGGAAATGGCGGAGGATGATCCTTTGAATGCGGAGGCTGGTGGGGTGATAAGTGAGGACAAGGGGGACCCTATCATGTTTCTGGGAGGGAGGAGAAGGAGTGAGGGCGGATGCGCGGGAGATGGGCCGGACACGGTTGAGGGCCCTGTCAACGACCGTGGGTGGAAAACCTCGGTTAAGGAAGAAGGAGGACATGTCAGAGGAACTGTTTTTGAATGTAGCATCATCGGAACAGATGCGACGGAGGCGAAGGAACTGAGAGAATGGGATGGAGTCCTTACAGGAAGTGGGGTGTGAGGAGCTGTTGTCGAGATAGCTGTGGGTGTCGGTGGGTTTGTAATGGATATTGGTGGACAGCTTTGCCTGTCTCTTTATGGGGTATGTGGAACATTCCTTGTTGCAGTCCTACTCCGGCCCCCTTCCACAACTCTTTCTCCGGTACATCGATGATTATTTCGGTGCTGCTTCATGCTCTCGTCAGGACTTGGAAAAATTTATTAATTTTGCTTCCAATCTCCACCCCTCCATCATTTTCACGTGATCCATCTCTGACACTTCCCTTCCCTTCCTTGACCTCTCTGTCTCAATCTCTGGTGATAGACTGTCCACCAATATCCATTACAAACCCACCGACACCCACAGCTATCTCGACTACAGCTCCTCACACCCCACTTCCTGTAAGGACTCCATCCCATTCTCTCAGTTCCTTCGCCTCCGTCGCATCTGTTCCGATGATGCTACATTCAAAAACAGTTCCTCTGACATGTCCTCCTTCTTCCTTAACCGAGGTTTTCCACCCACGGTCGTTGACAGGGCCCTCAACCGTGTCCGGCCCATCTCCCGCGCATCCGCCCTCACTCCTTCTCCTCCCTCCCAGAAACATGATAGGGTCCCCCTTGTCCTCACTTATCACCCCACCAGCCTCCGCATTCAAAGGATCATCCTCCGCCATTTCCGCCAACTCCAGCATGATGCCACTACCAAACACATCTTCCCTTCACCCCCCTTATCGGCATTCCGTAGGGATCGCTCCCTCCGGGACACCCTGGTCCACTCCTCCATCACCCCCTACTCCTCAACCCCCTCCTATGGCACAACCCCTTGCCCACGCAAAAGATGCAACACCTGCCCCTTCACTTCCTCTCTCCTCACCGTCCAAGGACCCAAACACTCCTTTCAAGTGAAGCAGCATTTCACTTGCATTTCCCCCAACTTAGTCTACTGCATTCGTTGCTCCCAATGTGGTCTCCTCTACATTGGAGAGACCAAACGTAAACTGGGCGACCGCTTTGCAGAACACCTGCGGTCTGTCCGCAAGAATGACCCAAACCTCCCTGTCGCTTGCCATTTTAACACTCCACCCTGCTCTCTTGCCCACATGTCTGTCCTTGGCTTGCTGCATTGTTCCAGTGAAGCCCAACGCAAACTGGAGGAACAACACCTCATCTTCCGACTAGGGACTTTACAGCCTTCCGGACTGAATATTGAATTCAACAACTTTAGGTCGTGAGTCCCCTCCCCCATCCCCACCCCCTTTCTGTTTCCCCCTTCTTTTTTTTTTTCCCAATAAATTATAAAGATTTTCCTTTTCCCACCTATTTCCATTATATAAAATAAAAAAAAAACCCACTAGAGCTATACCTTGAGTGCCCTACCATCCATTCTTAATTAGCACATTCGTTTAGATAATATCACCAACTTTAACTTTAACACCTATGTGTTCTATTGTACTATTGTGGTTGACATCTTTTGATGATCTGCTTCTATCACTGCTTGTTTGTCCCTACAACCACACCAACCCCCTCCACCTCTCTGTCTCTCTATCTCTCCGCCCCCCACACACACACCTTAAACCAGCTTATATTTCAGCTCTTTCCTGGACTCGAACTCAAGTTCTGTCGAAGGGTCATGAGGACTCGAAACGTCAACTCTTTTCTTCTCCGCCGATGCTGCCAGACCTGCTGAGTTTTTCCAGGTAATTGTGTTTTTGTTTTGAATACAACAGCTTTGTTGTTACTGAATTCACATTTCAAACTGCCATAGTGGGACTTAAGTTCTCACTCAGGGGGTTATGCCTAGGTCACTTAGATTACCAGTCTCAGGGCCACTACTGCACTAATATACCATGTAGGACAACAGTATATGGAGCTTTTTTTCCCACTGGAGAAACAGAAATTTTGAACTAATATTATTGAATTTCTGTAGGCGAGCGGGTTATTTGAGTTGGGCAGAAATGGGGGGGATTAGAGGACAACAATAGAAAATTTAAAAACATTGGCCAGGAATTTTTTGCAGGGCGAGCAGGCGCATGCCCCACCCGCTCGAGGGTAAAATGATGGGCGATGATGGCGGGCGAGTGTCCTGACATCATCGCGCACTCGCACGATATTTCGGTCAGCGGGCGCGTGCAGGAATTGGCAGTGCACCCGCTGACAGTTAAAAGGCCTTTTAAGGCCATTAACAATCCAATTGTTTGAAATTTTTCACTGCCGGTCCACCCTTACGGTTGGCGGGCAGGCGAATTGACGAGGCGGCAAATGCACTTTTTGCGAAACCTCGTCCACGGGTGGGATGAGGTTTCGAGCCGTCATTAAAAAATAAAAAAATAAATTTCATCCTAATTTCTAACCTGTCCCTGCTCCTGTGACAGAGTCACACGCTGGGACATTTTTTCTTTACAACTTAATTTTTTTTGTATTTTGGAAACTGTTCATCTCCCGGAGGCAGCTCTGTGCCTCAGGGAGCTTTTCCAGTGCTCCAACTTGCCACTCGCTCTCCTCCCCACCCCACACGCTGAGCACTGCCATTTGCATTCCGGCCCTGATCGCAGGCAGCGCTCGGCTTCCCAACCAGCCCCCCACCAAGCCCCCTGAACAGGGCAAAATTCTGGTTAGACGGCAGGAAATACTTCTTTTAATAGACAATCATTCATCTCTGGTCCTTATCGACGTTAGTGAGGTATCAGGATGACAATTGACGTTGTCCCACATAACAACCAATTCACAACCTCTCTGGCTATGGAGAAGGTTAAAACTCCAAACGGCTCACTCCTCTCTTTTAGAGAGATCGCCGTAATTATCCTAGCCTAGAGATGACTCCAGTCCTGTGCAACACAACTGCTTCTTATTGCTTGTTGAGTTAGCCAAACTAGCCAGTCAGCTCAATATAAACCTGGGGTGAAATTTTACAGCAGTGGGATTTTTATGTTCCCGCCAAAGCCAATGAGATTCAGAATGTCTCGCCACATTTTACAACCCCATCCCTGCCGAAACAGGACCGTAAAATTCTGCCCCTGGAATCTTACCTCCAAGGCACCTAGGAATGGACAATAAATATATCCTTGGCAGCGTCACCTGTAGCCTAAGAGCAGATTAACGTTCAGAGGCTGACTAATCAAAATTAGATTTTTTTTCTTTGGTTCAGGTCTCCGAATTCTCATAAAATTCTCTCAGGATGTACCCAGACTCACTGCGAGTGGAGCACTTCAAAGTACGTTCCAAACATATCCCAAAGTCATTAATGCAGTTAGGAACCAGAAAGCTGTTTTTCAATCAGCTTAAAACAAAACCCAGAGTTCTGGGAAAAGTTTCTTAAGTAGGATAATAAGGAAATTTGATTAAGAACAACGAGTTTTATTATGGACAGCAGCCTGCACACCAGAAAGGATATCCATCAGCCTTGTAACCCTTAGTCTCAGAATCCAGCACCTAATTAAATTGACTGAATCAGATGTCCTTACTTAAGTGTAATTAAAGGTAGCCCTTCTATGCTGCAATTGCATTACAGGAAATAATTTCAAACCATTCAAAGTGGCTGCGTAATTGTAAACCAAAGACTTGAGCATATGATAGGCATCTGAAATTGCTTCTGTTAGAAGCCATTTGTCTATGTGGAGACAGAGGCTGGCTTTACCCTCCATTCTAACTTCATAGAAAATTTGTTGAAGCGATAATGTGAAAGGGAAGAGCATTTTTACAAGTTTTAAAGCGCCTCTGCTGCTGGGTCAGTTGTATTGTACTTAAACAGCATATCTGGTTTGTACCAGGGTGATAATAAGGGTTAAGGAATGAAAACAATCTGCCAGCTACACCAATCACTATCCAGTACCCTCTGCCCACTATCTGGGGACCTCAGCTGAATAAAAACATAAAAACTAGGGGCAGGAGAAGGCCATTTGGCCCATCAAACCTACTCCGGCATTCAACAAGATCATGACTGTTCTTCTCAATCAACCCCATCTTCCCCCAATTTTCCACATTCGTTAATCTTCTTAGTAATCAAAAAGCTAAATATCTCTGTTGTGAATATACTCAACGATTAAGCATCCACAGTTCTCTGGTATAGAGAAGTCTGAAGATTCACAACCCTTTGAGTGAAGGAATTTCTCCTCAACCGCTAACCATATTCTTTAAACACATGTGCTACATTTCCCCAGCTGGGGGAATATAAGTCTAGTCTACTCAACCTCTCCCCATTGGACAATTTCTTCATCCCAGGAACCAGTTTTTGGAACCTTTGATGCAGTCCCTCGAGTGCAAACAGGTCCAGCCTTAGGTAAGGAACATATGATGCCTGCCCCACCATTCTACACAGTTGCAAAGTCAAAAACTCACCATCTGGCCTCCCACATAAAGAGCAGCCACTTGGCTAAGGCATTGGGCAGAGCTTGGGGATATGTGCAGTCACACTCCAGCAGAGAAGTTATATAAAGCTCGTGTAGAAACTTGCTTAGACCACACTCGGGGAAAATATTGCACTCATCGCTCAGGGGGGACGTATGCCTGACAAAAATGAGTGCAAAATGACGTTGGGCGAGCGTCCCAGTGTCATTGTGCACTCGCGTAATATTTCGGCCAGTGGGCATGCACCGGAGTTAGCAGCGCGCCTGTCGACAATTAACAGGCCATTAAAGATCTAATTAAATGAAACTTTTCACTGTCCGCTCAACCTTATGGTTGGCGAGCAGGTGAAAAGGCCTGGTGGCCTTCGGATTTTTTGCGAAACCTCACCCACGGGTGGGATGAGGTTTCAATCAGCCATTAAAAAAAAAAATCAAACATTTTTCAAACTAATTTCTAACGTGCCCCGCCTGCTCACGTGACAGGGTCACGTGGGGGAGAACTTTCTCCCCGTTGGGCGGGCCGGTTGGGACCGGGCGCCGGCAGGCGCAGGGCAGATCAGTGCCTCAGGGAGCATGTCCTGAGTGCACCCGCGTGCACGCGCAGACCTCCATGCTCGCCCTCCTCCCCACCACCCCCCCCCCACCCCCCCACAACACAGGCAGCGCTACAGCGCACGTTTCACACTGAACAGGCCTTAAAGGGCCCGCCAGTGTGAAATTGTGGTCGGGTCCTGATCGCGGGCAGCGGCCGATTTCAAGGCCGTTTCGGGCCCACCCGACAAGGACAAAATTCTGCCCTAGGATTAATGAGTAGTCCTGGTGTCTATTTTACAAAAGGCTTATGGGGGCACTTGAAGAAGCTGCAACAAACATTAACAAGGATGATACTAAAACAGGGGTTATAACTATTAGGAAATATTAAACAGGCTGGACTTCTTTCTCTCAAAAAGGAAGACTGAGGAATGACCTAAATGAGGTCTTTAAAATTATGAAGAGGTTTGTTGAGGTAAGTAAAATATTTCCACTTTGTGGAAGAGATCAAAACCAGTGGTCATAAATATAAGATAGCCACAAATAAATCCAATATGGATTCATGCACTCAGACAGTGAATTGAGTGTGGAACTCACTACCACAATGTAGTAGTGAATAGCACAGATGCATTTAGGGGAAAAAAAAAACAGATAAACACATGGGAGGAAAGAAATGGAAGGCTATAATGATAGGGTTGGATTGGATGGGAGGATCTTCGTATGGAGCATGGATCAGTGAAGCCAAATGAATGTTTCTGCAGTTTAATGTCTATATAATTCTATATACATCAGCTCCATGATGAGAGGTGGGGAGAATATTGGGGAAGTAAAGATAAGTTCAGAATTGTAAACTGTCAAATGTTGTGAGCTGCAATGGCATTCAGCTGTCAGTTTGGTCTGTTCTGCTGAATAATATATCCTCTAATCAGGGAGAAAGTGACAAAAGGTCATTGATATAAAATAGTCAGAGAGTGAGGAGAGAGGTTAGGAAGATCCTCTTTATCTAGACAGCTATTGCAGCTTGGAATTTAGAGATAGATTTTGTGAGATTTCAAATAACTGATGGACTGAAAATTGACTAGGCACAAACTGGCTGTTCTTCAAACTGTTCTGATGGACTCTTTCATTGCCACCTGAAGACATGGGCTGAGCCTCAGTTTAAAGAAAGATGGCACCTCCAATAATGTAGCATTCCCTTAGAACTGTAATAAAGCGTTGGCTTAGGGTATATGTTCCAATCCTGGAGTGAAGATTGAAGCCGTAACATCCTGGCCAACATCAAAATAAGCTAAAATCAAAACAGCAAATGCTCGAACAATTCAATAGCTCCAACAGCATCTATGGAGAAAGAAAGTACTGCTGAGGTGCTGGAGCTGAGGTACTCGGCTGGGTTGCTGCTGAGTGGGTGAGGCATTGCTGAGGTGCTGGTGAGTGGGTGAGGCATTGCTGGGTTGCTGCTGAGTGGGTGGGGCAATGCTGAGGTGCTGGTGAGTGGGTGAGGCATTGCTGAGGTGCTGGTGAGTGGGTGAGGCATTGCTGGGGTGCTGGTGAGTGGGTGAGGCATTGCTGAGGTGCTGGTGAGGTAGCAGTCCTCATTGGGCAGCTGGAAGATGGACCAGAGGAGGAGGGAAAAGATTGAGAGATCGAGGGGAGAGTTTCCTAATCCAGAGTAGAGAGCAGAATGCTGTCTTCAGAAGCCATTACGGGTTGTATACCTTTCTCTGTCTAATTAGTTAATGTATCGTATCTAAGCTGTAGCTTCTTAATAAACTCAATAAACTATCTTAAAATTACATAGGAATAGTCAACTGCCTGTTTAGGTATCTGTGGGCCCGGATCCAGAAATCTTACAATTGTAATTACTGTGTATTTCCAGAATTTTCTGTTTTTATTTCAGATTTCCAGTATCTGCACTATTTTGCTTTTATCAAAATGGGCTACCAGTGAGTCAAGCTAACAATACTGTCAGGCAGTGAATAGGTGGAGGTGAGACAACAAAGGGATTAGCAAAGTTCGGGCATGAAGATACTTGAAAATTATTGGGAATAAAAAAAATGCAGTTGGGTCTGAAGATGGACATTATCTGTTCCTCATAATTTTCATGCATGATTTGTATGAATTTCACTAGAGCTTTCAAGCTATTATTTTTGTAAGCAAAGAGTGAATAATGACAAAAGAAGGTCCTGTGGTGCAGTGGGCAGTGCCCCTGTCTCTGGGCAGAACGTTTTAGGTCAGCGTGCAACCACACGCCTGATCTGATCCGACACAAAATCGTGTGAGATGAGGCTGGGTGAGTGCCCCAACGTTATCCCGCGCTTGTGCAATATTTCGTTCGGTGACGGGGGGGGGGGGGGGGGGGGGGGTGTTTGTGGTGGAAGCGCACCCGCCGACTATGAAGAGGGCAATTAACGTTGTTAAAACTCCAATTATCTCCCGAGTTTTCAGGGTCCGTCCAACTGTACGGTTGGCGGAGAGGTGAATCTGCCAGGCAGACTTTGCATTTTTGATTAAACTTCATCCAACGGCAGGATGAGGTTTCCGTTATTAAATGAAGGAAAAAATAAAAATCTATGGACAGAATTCTTAACCTGGATATGTTCAAGTAACTAATTGTGATGACTGGTCATTTGTTTCGTGATTTTGAAATCTTTATTTGATTGTTTTGAAGTCCTCAGCTCCCTGAGGAAGCTCTCTGCTTTCATTCAGCGCTTGCCCACGCTTACGCCAGCGCCCAGCCTCCTCCCACCCCCACCCCAGCTGCACCGGGCACTTCAGCACGTGCTTCCGTTAATGGGCCAGCCAATGTGAAATGGCAGCTGGGGGGCCGATGGCAGGCAGCGGTCCATTCCCCTGCCGCTCCCGAGCCCGCTGACTGCGCCGGCTCTGGGTTTAGGTCCCACTCCAGGGCTTGATGGCGAAGGGAAGTGTGTTCATAATGCGGCCAGGCAGGTTAATTATCAGCCTGCAAATCCTTCCAATACGCCTAATGCAGATGGTAAGAGTGGGAGAGTCCCTAAAACAAAAACAGAATTACCTGGAAAAACTCAGCAGGTCTGGCAGCATCGGCGGAGAAGAAAAGAGTTGACGTTTCGAGTCCTCATGACCCTTCGACAGAACTTGAGTTCGAGTCCAGGAAAGAGCTGAAATATAAGCTGGTTTAAGGTGTGTGTGTGGGGGGCGGAGAGATAGAGAGACAGAGAGGTGGAGGGGGTTGGTGTGGTTGTAGGGACAAACGAGCAGTGATAGAAGCAGATCATCAAAAGATGTCAACGACAATAGTACAATAGAACACATAGGTGTTAAAGTTAAAGTTGGTGATATTATCTAAACGAATGTGCTAATTAAGAATGGATGGTAGGGCACTCAAGGTATAGCTCTAGTGGGTTTTTTTTTAATAATGGAAATAGGTGGGAAAAGGAAAATCTTTATAATTTATTGGAAAAAAAAAAGAAGGGGGAAACAGAAAGGGGGTGGGGATGGGGGAGGGAGCTCATGATCTAAAGTTGTTGAATTCAATATTCAGTCCGGAAGGCTGTAAAGTCCCTAGTCGGAAGATGAGGTGTTGTTCCTCCAGTTTACGTTGGGCTTCACTGGAACAATGCAGCAAGCCAAGGACAGACATGTGGGCAAGAGAGCAGGGTGGAGTGTTAAAATGGCAAGCGACAGGGAGGTTTGGGTCATTCTTGCGGACAGACCGCAGGTGTTCTGCAAAGCGGTCGCCCAGCTTACGTTTGGTCTCTCCAATGTAGAGGAGACCACATTGGGAGCAACGAATGCAGTAGACTAAGTTGGGGGAAATGCAAGTGAAATGCTGCTTCACTTGAAAGGAGTGTTTGGGTCCTTGGACGGTGAGGAGAGAGGAAGTGAAGGGGCAGGTGTTGCATCTTTTGCGTGGGCATGGGGTGGTGCCATAGGAGGGGGTTGAGGAGTAGGGGGTGATGGAGGAGTGGACCAGGGTGTCCCGGAGGGAGCGATCCCTACGGAATGCCGATAAGGGGGGGTGAAGGGAAGATGTGTTTGGTGGTGGCATCATGCTGGAGTTGGCGGAAATGGCGGAGGATGATCCTTTGAATGCAGAGGCTGGTGGGGTGATAAGTGAGGACAAGGGGGACCCTATTATGTTTCTGGGAGGGAGGAGAAGGCGTGAGGGCGGATGCGCGGGAGATGGGCCGGACACGGTTGAGGGCCCTGTCAACGACCGTGGGTGGAAAATCTCGGTTAAGGAAGAAGGAGGACATGTCAGAGAAACTGTTTTTGAATGTAGCATCATCGGAACAGATGCGACGGAGGCGAAGGAACTGAGAGAATGGGATGGAGTCCTTACAGGAAGTGGGGTGTGAGGAGCTGTACTCGAGATAGCTGTGGGAGTCGGTGGGTTTGTAATGGATATTGGTGGACAGTCTATCACCGGAGATTGAGACAGAGAGGTCAAGGAAGGGAAGGGAAGTGTCAGAGATGGACCACGTGAAAATGATGGAGGGGTGGAGATTGGAAGCAAAATTAATAAATTTTTCCAAGTCCTGACGAGAGCATGAAGCGGCACCGAAATAATCATCGATGTACCGGAGAAAGAGTTGTGGAAGGGGGCCGGAGTAGGACTGCAACAAGGAATGTTCCACATACCCCATAAAGAGACAGGCATAGCTGGGGTCCATGCGGGTACCCATAGCCACACCTTTTATTTGGAGGAAGTGAGAGGAGTTGAAGGAGAAATTGTTCAGCGTGAGAACAAGTTCAGCCAGACGGAGGAGAGTAGTGGTGGATGGGGATTGTTCGGGCCTCTGTTCGAGGAAGAAGCTAAGGGCCCTCAGACCAAGCTGGTGGGGGATGGAGGTGTAGAGGGATTGGACGTCCATGGTGAAGAGTAAGCGGTTGGGGCCAGGGAACTGGAAATTGTTGATGTGACGTAAGGTGTCAGAGGAATCACGGATGTAGGTGGGAAGGGACTGGACAAGGGCAGAGAGAAGGGAGTCAAGATAACGAGAAATGAGTTCTGTGGGGCAGGAGCAAGCTGAGACGATCGGCCTACCGGGGCAGTTCTGTTTGTGGATTTTGGGTAGGAGATAGAAGCGGGCCGTCCGAGGTTGGGCGACTATCAGGTTGGAAGCTGTGGGAGGGAGATCCCCAGAGGAGATGAGGTCAGTGACAGTCCTGGAAACAGTGGCTTGATGTTCAGTGGTGGGGTCATGGTCCAGGGAGAGGTAAGAGGAAGTGTCTGCGAGTTGACGCTCAGCCTCCGCGAGGTAGAGGTCAGTGCGCCAGACATCAACAGCACCACCCTTGTCAGCTGGTTTGATGACAATGTCAGGGTTGGACCTGAGAGAATGGAGTGCAGTAAGTTCAGAGAGAGACAGGTTAGAATGGGTGAGAGGAGCAGAGAAATTGAGACGACTAATGTCGCGACGACAGTTCTCAATGAAAAGATAGAGAGAAGGTAAGAATCCAGAGGGAGGGGTCCAGGTGGAGGGAGAATATTGGAGATGGGTAAAAGGATCCGTTGAACTGGGAGAGGACTCCTGCCCAAAGAAGTGAGCCCGGAGACGAAGACGGCGGAAGAAGAGTTCAGTATCATGCCGAGCCCGAAATTCATTGAGGTGAGGGCGTAAGGGTATGAAACTAAGTCCTTTGCTGAGCACTGAACGTTCAGCATCGGAGAGGGGAAGGTCAGGGGGTATAGTGAATACACGGCTGGGGCTGGGATTGGAAGATGGGGTGGGGACGGAGGGACAGGCAGGGGTGGAGGGTCCTAGATGGGTGTTGGTGTCGATGAGTTGTTGGAGTTTGCGTTCCTTAGCACTTGAGAGAAAGAGAAAAAGTTTC
The DNA here is from genome assembly GCF_017639515.1 of Carcharodon carcharias. Classification (NCBI taxonomy): domain Eukaryota; kingdom Metazoa; phylum Chordata; class Chondrichthyes; order Lamniformes; family Lamnidae; genus Carcharodon; species Carcharodon carcharias. The sequence continues at coordinate 4,023,300 of NC_054474.1, forward strand.
TTGTGGCTGTGGGTACCCGCATGGGCCCCAGCTATGCCTGTCTCTTTATGGGGTATGTGGAACATTCCTTGTTGCAGTCCTACTCCGGCCCCCTTCCACTACTCTTTCTCCGGTACATCGATGATTACTTCGGTGCCGCTTCATGCTCTCGTCAGGACTTGGAAAAATTTATTAATTTTGCTTCCAATCTCCACCCCTCCATCATTTTCACATGGTCCATCTCTGACACTTCCCTTCCCTTCCTTGACCTCTCTGTCTCAATCTCTGGTGATAGACTGTCCACCAATATCCATTACAAACCCACCGACTCCCACAGCTATCTCGACTACAGCTCCTCACACCCCACTTCCTGTAAGGACTCCATCCCATTCTCTCAGTTCCTTCGCCTCCGTCGCATCTGTTCCGATGATGCTACATTCAAAAACAGTTTCTCTGACATGTCCTCCTTCTTCCTTAACTGAGATTTTCCACCCACGGTCGTTGACAGGGCCCTCAACCGTGTCTGGCCCATCTCCCGCGCATCCGCCCTCACTCCTTCTCCTCCCTCCCAGAAACATGATAGGGTCCCCCTTGTCCTCACTTATCACCCCACCAGCCTCCGCATTCAAAGGATCATCCTCCGCCATTTGCGCCAACTCCAGCACGATGCCACCACCAAACACATCTTCCCTTCACCCCCCTTATCGGCATTCCGTAGGGATCGCTCCCTCCGGGACACCCTGGTCCACTCCTCCATCACCCCCTACTCCTCAACCCCCTCCTATGGCACAACCCCATGCCCACGCAAAAGATGCAACACCTGCCCCTTCACTTCCTCTCTCCTCACCGTCCAAGGACCCAAACACTCCTTTCAAGTGAAGCAGCATTTCACTTGCATTTCCCCCAACTTAGTCTACTGCATTCGTTGCTCCCAATGTGGTCTCCTCTACATTGGAGAGACCAAACGTAAGCTGGGTGACCGCTTTGCAGAACACCTGCGGTCTGTCCGCAAGAATGACCCAAACCTCCCTGTCGCTTGCCATTTTAACACTCCACCCTGCTCTCTTGCCCACACGTCTGTCCTTGGCTTGCTGCATTGCTCCAGTGAAGCCCAACGCAAACTGGAGGAACAACACCTCATCTTCCGACTAGGGACTTTACAGCCTTCCGGACTGAATATTGAATTCAACAACTTTAGGTCATGAGCTCCCTCCCCCATCCCCACCCCCTTTCTGTTTCCCCCTTCTTTTTTTTTTTCCAATAAATTATAAAGATTTTCCTTTTCCCACCTATTTCCATTATTAAAAAAAAACCCACTAGAGCTATACCTTGAGTGCCCTACCATCCATTCTTAATTAGCACATTCGTTTAGATAATATCACCAACTTTAACTTTAACACCTATGTGTTCTATTGTACTATTGTTGTTGACATCTTTTGATGATCTGCTTCTATCACTGCTTGTTTGTCCCTACAACCACACCAACCCCCTCCACCTCTCTGTCTCTCTATCTCTCCGCCCCCCACACACACACCTTAAACCAGCTTATATTTCAGCTCTTTCCTGGACTCGAACTCAAGTTCTGTCGAAGGGTCATGAGGACTCGAAACGTCAACTCTTTTCTTCTCCGCCGATGCTGCCAGACCTGCTGAGTTTTTCCAGGTAATTCTGTTTTTGTTTTGGATTTCCAGCATCCGCAGTTTTTTTGTTTTTATCTCTGTGGGAGAGTCTCTGGTCAGCCAGAACTGTGTGGTAGCTGCAGCACAACAGACTCCCCTACATTAAAACATTCCATGCACAGGTTCTTGCCAAGGCTTGGACTTTGTGGCAAGCACCCCTCTTGCTTTGAGGGACAACCTGAAGAAAATGATGACATTCACAGCCAGGAACAAGAACATTTTACACTACATGGTTATTGAAATTACATACACACACACACACACACACACACACACGTACACACACACATCTCATGCTGACAAACCACCATTTATAAAGTTTAGTTATGATAGTTCACCTTTTGAAAAATTTATATTTCACTGGGAGTTACTATGGATACCTTTCTAGTATACAGCAGCCTTCATAGAAGTATAGAAACTCACAGCATGAGACGGAGACCATACAGCCCATCTTGCCTGTGTTGACTCTTTGAAAGGGCAGTCATGCTTTAAATTATATGAATATTTGTGCTTGGACACATACCGCATATTTAGGCAATTCTGTTTTACCTGTTATTTTAGTGGTGGCATAAAAGCTAATGTCTCTCATAAAAGGAATGTACTGCTTTTGAAAGCACACTGTGTAAATATTAGAGCTGAAATGCTTAATTTGCTCAAACAGCAATATTTACCCAGTAGGTCAAAACTGCTAATAATAACATAGCTATGATTGTTCAGATTGAATTTCAGTTTGAAATTCCGACGCTGTGATTTCTGCACTGACTCTCTTCTAATCTAATTTCTGTGCCATATGCAAAAAAAATGTGATTTGCATGAATTGCTCAGAGTATTAAAAACCAGTGACCATTTTTATGTCCAGTAATTAGCACATAAATTAGATTAAAGTAATAGGCTTGCAAAAATAAGTCTGAAAAGAAATTTGATTCTAATGTCTCTGTATTACTCATGACAAAATGATTGGCTTAAGGGTTTTTCTTCATTACATACTTGCTAAGAGTAATCAAGAGGACTTGACAAGTGAACTGCACCAGGAATATTGGTCCAACTGTGCAACAGCGCTCTGAATAAATTACAAATTTTAATTTAATAGGCATATGTGCTTCACAACAGTTTTTCCTGTAAATCTTTGCATTGCTTAATTACAATAATAGTGCAAACTTGTGTTTAAAAAGCCCTTTTAGCATTGATGATTGCCCCATGGCATTGGATAGGAGTAATACTGAGCCACTTAAAACATTATTAGGACAGGTCATCAGGAGCTTGGTCAAAGAGGTAAATTTTAAGGAGCATGTGAAAGGAAGAGAGAGAGGAAGAGAGGTGGAGAGTTTTAGGCAGGGTATTCCAGAACTTAGGGCCCAAGCAAACGAAGATACAGACACCATGGGTGGATCAATTAAAACCCGGGATGTGTAAAAGGCCAGAATTGGAGGAATGCTGAGATCTCAAAGGATTGTAGGTCTGGAGGAGATACAGAGATAGGGAGGGAAAAGGTCATGGAGAGATTTGAAAACAAAGATGAGAATTTTAAAATTGAGGTGTTGCCACCGTGGGAAGCAATGTTCGTGATCACAGAGCTGATAGCAAAATGAGACTTGGTGAGTGTTATGATATAGGCGGCAGAGCTTTGGATGAACTCACATTTATGGTGGGTGCAAGATAAGAGGTCGACTAGGAGGACATTGGAATAGTCAAGTCTAAGGTAGCAAAGGGATGGTTCAGGTTTTCAGCAGCAGATGAGCTGAGGCAGGGGTGAAGTTGGACAATGTTACAGAGGTGAAAGTAGCCAGTCTTAAACAGCAGAATAATGGCTCATCTCATGGTAAAATATCAAGGTTGTGAATGATGCTATATAATTATTTTGACCAGCTAAACAAAGCTTTCTATGCTCTCTTCAAGCTCCACAATTCTCTGAGATACTTTCTCTAATTTTGACCTCTTGAGTATCTCCAATTTAGGAGTAGGAGTAGGCCACTCGGCCCCTCGAGCCTGCTCCGCCATTCAATAAGCTCATGGCTGATCTGATTGTAACCTCAGCCCCACATTCCTGCCGACCCCCAATAACCTTTCACCCGCTTGTTAATCAAGAATCTATCCAGCTCTGCCTTAAGAATTTTGAACATGCTGCTTCCACTGCCTTTTGAGGAAGAGAGTTCCAAAGACTCACAACCCTCTGAGAGAAAAAAAATTCTCCTCATCTCTGTCTTAAATGAGCGATCCCTTAATTTTAAACAGTGACCCATAGCTATAAATTCTCCGCAGGAGGAAACATCCTCTCCATATCCACCCTGTCAAGACCCCTCAGGATCTTAAATGTTTCAATCAGGTCACTTTTTACTCTTCTAAACTCCATTGGATACAAGCCTAATCTGTCCAACATTTCCTCCTAAGACAACCTGCCCATTCCTGGTATTAGTCTATTAAACCTTCACTGAACTGTTTCCAATGCATTTACATCTTTTCTTAAATAAGGAGACCAGCACTGTACACAATACTCCAGATGTGGACTCACCAGACCCTGTACAAATGAAGCGTATCATCTCTACTTTTGCGATCAATTCCTCTCACAATAAATGATAACATTCTATTAGCTTTCCTAATTACCTGCTGTACCTGCACACTAGCCTTTTGTGATTCATGCACTAGGACACCCAGATCCCTCTGAATCTCAGAGCTCCTCAATCTCTCACCATTTAGATAATGTGCTTTTTTTTTATCCTACCAAAATGGACAATTTCACAGTTTCTCACATTATTCTCCATTTGCCAGATCTTTGACTTACTTAATCTATCTATGTCCCTCTGTAGCCTCCTTATTCCCTTTTCACAATTCACTTTCCTACCTACCTTTGTGTCGTCAGCAAATTTGGCCACCATTTCTTCATCCCTTCAGCCAAGCCATTTATATAAATTGTAGAAAGTTGAGTCCCCAGCACTGATCCCTGTGGCACATCATTTGTTACATTCTGCCAACCAGAAAAAGACCCATTTATGCCAACTCACTGCTTCTTGTTAGCTAGCCAATCTTCTATCCATGCCAATATATTACCCCCTACACCATGAGCTTTTATTTTCTGTAATAACCTTTGATGTGACACTTTATCAATTGCCTTCTGGAAATCTAAATACAGAGCATCCACCAATTCCCCATTATCCACAGCACATGTGACTCCTGCAAAGAACTCCAATAAATTGGTTAAACATGATTTCCCTTTCACAAAACCATGTTGACTCTGCCTGATTGCCTTGAATTTTTCTGTGTGTGCTGCTATAACATCTTTAATAATAGCTTCTAACATTTTCCCTATGACAGATGTTAGGCTAACTGGCCTACAGCTTCCTGCTTTCTGTCTCTCTCCTTTTTTGAATAAAGGAGTTACAGCTGCTATTTTCCAATCTAATGGAACCTTCCCTGAATCTAGGGAATTTTGGAAAGTTAAAACTAGTGCATCAACTATCTCACTAGCCACTTCCTTCAAGGCCTTAGGGTGAAGTCCATCCGGACCTGGGGATTTTTCAGTCCACAGCCCCAACAGGCCACTCACTCTGGGTCCGCTCACTCTTCTAGGCGATTGGTGGCTGCACCTTCAGTTGCCTAGGCGCTAGGCTCTGAAATTCCCTCCCTTCACCTTGCCTGCCGCCTCTATACCTTACTTTCCTCCTTTAAGATAATAGTTAAAACTTACTCCTTTGACCAAGCTTTGGGTCATTTAATACCTCTTTAGGTGGTTCAGCGTCATAACATGAGAAATAGGAGCAGGAGTAGGCCTTTTGGCACCTCGTGACTTCTCTTCCATTCAATAAAGGCATGGTTGATCTGATTGTGGCTTTAACTGATTGTGTTATTTTGTTTTATAATGCTCCTGTGAAGCTCCTTGCAACGTTTCATCAAGTGAAAGGCGCAATGTAAACTTACATGCCTGACCAATGGAGATAAAGACATAGGGGTCTCTTGTGCAGCTATTTGGTGATAGAATTCAATCTCATAGAGTCACATGGCAAACAACAATCAATCATGTTCATTTGATGTCAGAAGGCAATGAAAAATGGTAATCTGTCCAAAAATGACATTGAACCCTCTTGCCTTGGCAGTTCTAATTCATGTCTTTCAACTCCCAAAGCCACATGAAGCATCCCACAGGACGTGCAGCAGGAGAGCAATGAAGACTCCTTAGAGGAGGTCACTCACTCAGAGGATATATTGTGTTAGGGTCAAGCAGACTGTTCTGCTCAGAGACACCCATGTCGGTGGGGCCACTGGTACATGTAGTCAGATTGTCATATTGTGAATCAGACATCACGAGTGAGTAGGAACACATGTTGGAGACAGGAACTGGAGTGGGGAGTTCCATTTAGGGGCTGTGGGACCCTCCAGGCTCTGCTCAGCTCAATGCAGATGCTGAGCGTCAGAGGCTGATGATGGAGACGATAATTCTGGAGCAGCAGCAGAACATATGTATGCTATTGAGAATCTTCCAGCTGCTCACCACTGGAAGGAGATTGGTGGAGTCTGTTTCCAGCACGAGTGCCATTTAGAGCTGTGTTGCCTTTGACCATCACTGGCAATGTGTGTCCACCTGGTCCAACAAGCAATAGGTTTTCTCCTAGGGGGCTGCAAGTCTCCGTGACTACCTGACTGAGGCCAAGATATCCCGGCTGGCGAGCGGGGGATGGGTCCCGCTCGCCGACATGTAAAATGACGCGGGATGATGTCAGGTGGAACTCCCGATGTCACTGCACCTCATTTCAATTTTCAGGTTGGCGGGGGCTCAGCCGAATCAGCAGAGGGTGGTGAGAGTCTGGCTTGCGCTGCCTGGGAGGGTGGTGGAGGCGGGTTGCCTCACATCCTTTAAAAAGTACCTGGATGAGTACTTGGCACATCATAACATTCAAGGCTATGGGCCAAGTGCTGGTAAATGGGATTAGGTCGGTAGGTCAGATGTTTCTCACGTGTCGGTGCAGACTCGATGGGCCGAAGGGCCTCTTCTGCACCGTGATTCTGTGATTCTGAATGGCCCATTGAGGTATTGACAAAGTAATTAATGTAATTAATGGACCTGGCCGTCCAACACTAAGGTCGGCGGACAAGCCGGGAGTCCTGGCGGGCAGTGGAAAAAGCACAAAACCTCATCCACGGGTGGGATGAGGTTCCATGAGGGTTTTTAAAAATTTAATAAAAGTTTAACTAAAAGTGATGGACACGTCCCAACTCATCTGACAGTGTCACATGAGGGGACATGTCATGGAATTTTTTTTCTTCTGTTTTTAACATTTTCTAATGTGGGGCTGATCCCCCTGAGGCAGCACTTAGCCTCAGGGAGATCGGTGCGTTCTGTCGTCGCACTCTCGGCTCAGGGAATCCACCCCCCCACCCCCACCACCCCGCCCCCGCCCACACAGAGAGCGCTTCGTGCTTCCTTGCAGATGTCACGCCGGGCGGTCCTTCATTGGCCCGCCCACCTAAAATGGCGGCGCGCCCCCAATCAGGGCGTCGATCGGAGGCGCACCTTCACGTGCCCGCTCCTGAACATCCCCTCCCCGCCCCCAACATGGGGACAACTCTACTCTGAGTTCCCGGAGGCAAATAGTGCGCAGTCATGTCTAGGAAGGTGACCTAAAATAAAACAGAAAGTGCTGGAAAAACTCATCGGGCCCGGCAGCATTTGTGGAGAGAGAAACGGGGTTAATGTTTTGAGTTGAATGTGACTCTTCCTTGGTGCTCAGCTGGGGAGTTGATCCTCCTAGTCCGTTCCCCGTGTTGGGGTATGACCTCCAGCGAGTTGACGCTCTGTGTCAACAGGCAAGTGGTTGACGGGAAGACAGCTGCTGGTACTGTTGATGTTGCTCCTGCTCGTCTCTTGTTCCACTCCTGAGATCCAAGGTCGAGCTGCATAACCTGCTCCCACACTGATCTGAAGGTTGACAGCTGGGAAGTGCAGATCGAAGGCACAAAGCTCCAAGGGGGTGGGGAGAAGGGGTCGGCGACAAGGGCATGGTGGGGGTTGATTCTTAGGAGACCCTCTGCCTCTCACCTTCTCAATGCCAGGTTCCTCAAAACGGCTTGACAAGGTTTACTTTTTGGGCATCCTTTCTCGCAAATCCCTTGGCAGTTGCATTAACTGCTGACTTAACAGTCTCGATTAGTGCTGGGCAGGAAGGCTGCCCATGGGTTTTCCCACAATGAGATTAATTGGGGCAAAGGCGAGAAGACAGCGGGTCCCTACCTACCGCCCTCCTGCCTGAATAATTGTCCCCTGCAATCAAATTCGCCACAGGGGAGGGCATTAAATTCCACCCAAAGGCAAGATGCTACAACTGAGCCAAGTCTGACACCTCCTACACTACAGTAAGAGACAGGCTAAATATGTAACATTCTCATTAATACCCTTGGCCCAAAAAATTGTCACTTCTATAAATTGGAGCGACATGCTCATTATGGCAGTCGATAGAAATTGTAGACCAATTATTCTTATTGCAAACCAGTTTCCTCAAAATTAACAAATGTTATCTTTCATAATCTTGCTTAGTGTGCTTGATATGGCATTAGGCTTCAGAAGCTATGCTAATTGTAATTAATGTCACATGAAAATTCAGTTAATAAGGAAATAGATCTTCTCAAAAATAATAAATTGGATGTGGGGTAAGAATTCCTCTGGTTCTTTTATATATAAAAAATGTGTGTGTTTTCCATTATCTTTGCAAATTCCATGTGCTTAGACTACAAGAGCACATTGATATAACATTGATCAGATGCTTTTTACATTTAATTCAGGTTTGCTGTCATGTAAATCATTTTAATGGGAATAGAAAGATATAAAGATATATGAAGTACATGCTGAAGCGCTGTACTTGCCTAGGACTTATCTTTGTTGTATCGACTGTGTAAAGTGAAATTTACCTTTTTATTTGAAGTATCATTCACCAGTTAATTCATATTTAATTTGCATTGATTGATTTATGTTAAAACAAAAGCTACAAAAAGTTGAACTTTTTTTGGTAATTTCTTTATCTGGTGGTCAACTCAGTAAATTTGGTTATTTTGGTTTATAGCTTCCCGGTGGGAATCATAATTCACAGAACTTCAAGCTCCTCATAAAGAGAAGATGAAACATTGGGCTTAATCAACTACCAGCAGCAGGGACCCCAACTGTGGGCTGGAAAGCTGGGGGCCAAGTCCACTGTGGGCTTTCTCAGGAGACCCAACCAATTCTGTGGTCATCAAGCAATTAACTGCCTGCCTTCAGGGCTCCCATCCCTTAAGGGTGCAGATCCGGCCACCATCAGCTACCCATCAATTGAGGGGCAACAACTCTTCAGGCCCAGCAGCGCCGCAGGGAGCGGTGGCCACTGCTGATACTGCAGCCTGGCAGGGGCCAGCAAAATGGAGGAGGGTTGGAATCCAGGTGAGTGCAGTCAGGTGTGCCAGGGCTAGCCAAGTCACAGGGCACCTGATCCAGAGGGCAACTGTTCTGTTCTACTCTGGGGTCGCTTTGCTTGCCTGTTTATCTGTTGGCAGCTGAGTCGATTACAATATACTGCAGTTGCAGAGACCAATATGAAATGAAGCACATGCTATTTATTTACACAGACAACAGAGCACGAACACAGTGTGTGTTTCCTCAGTCAGACCCTGCTCTGGACTAACGTTAACATGGTAACCCGTGCTACATAGTTATTGGGTCTTACAGTCATGTGATCAATCTGTTCTCAGTCTCTTAAAGCTGTATTACACCTCAGATTACCACATCCCTCCCCATTTACTTGAAAGTACATTTTACATTATATTAACTATTTACAAAAATGAACTATTTACAAATACAGTCTCTCAGGCGGCTTTTTTCAAATGAGTCGACTGTTGTGGTTCTACGACTTCAGATGGTTTATCTGAGGCCTCCCTCTCGGGAGTTATCTGTTCACTAGGCTCACATGTAGGAACCCTGTAAGTTTGCCTCCTTGACTTTCTCAGGCTCAACGGGTCCAACAGGTACTTTCAAAGCAAGAGGAGCTCCTTCTACCTGTGGTATGGGCTCCAATGGGCATGTTTGGCACACCTTTCCTTGTGGACCTGTTTCCCTTGGTGATCTACATGTCTCCCGATTATCCAACCTTCAACCGATCTGTAGTAGGACAGGAGTCCTGTCACTGCGCTGACTTCACCTGATGGTCATCTAGGCCCATCCCCAAAGTTCTTTGCAAAAACTGCTTCTCCTACGGTGAAGTTTCTTTCACGATTGTGCTAATCATGTTCATTTTTCTGAGCCTCCTGACTTCTCTCTAACCTCCCCCTTAAATTCGGCCTAATGAGGCTCAAATGAGTCCTGAGGTGTCTCTTCATTAATAACCCCGTGGGGGCAATACCAGTGGTCATATGTGGCATAGTCCTATAGCTGAGCAGGAATAACTTTGTAGCTGTACAGTCCCCATCTGTTTCTTTCATTCCAACCTTGAATGTCTGGACTGCCCTCTCAGCCAAACCATTGGACGCAGGGCGGTTTGGTGAGGATTTAACATATCATTAGTGCCATTGAGTCTTGTGAATCTTTGGAATTTGCCGCTGGTGAGTGCCGTTCCATTATCCGACACTATTATCTCTGGTAAACTGTATATAGCAAAACTCTGACGCAATCTGTCTATGGTGGTGGCAGATGTGGGTGATCTCACCTTGTATACATCCATCCATTTGGAATGAGCATAGACAAGTAAGAGGAACATTGTGTCCAAAAAAGACCTCACGTAGTCAACGTGCAGATGGAAACCATGGCGTTCTGGGCCATTCCCAAGGATGCAGTGAAGCAGAAGGAGGCAATTGGTGGCACAAATGTTACTTGCCACTTGTCAGTGGCATGTAGCATTCGCACCACATGAGTGTCAGGCAATGACTATCTCCAACAAGAGAGAATCCAACCATCGCATCCCATGAATGAATAATTTTTAAAAAAATTCTGCACCTGTTGGCACTGCATGAAGCTCTTGACCATGTTTTCGATTCCAGTGTCTATCCCTGGCCACCATATGTAGGAATTCTAGAAATTCATTCTAGAAATGCTGGAGTGAGTGTTATGCAATTCTATCAAAAATGGTTGTCTTCCTCTGGGAGGCACAATGACTCTGGCCCCCTCCCCCCGCCAGTAGTAAGATGCCATCCTGGCAAGTGAGCTTCTATCTCCTTTCAAATAAGACTTCTTTTCATCCAATTTTGGCTCATTAAACCATCCTAGCAGGACTTGTTCCCTAATGTGAGACAAAACTGGACCATGGTCCGTCCATTCTCTGATCTGTTTGGCATTTAGCGGGGAGGAGTTCAGGAAGCTTAATAACAAAATAATTTCTTGAGGGATGGAGACATTCACATTGAGGTAATCAGCTCAGTGCGTCAGCATTGGCAATCTGGCTTTCCAGCCATTGGATAAGAGTATATTCGTAAGCAGCTAGAATCAGTGCCCACCTTTGGACACCTGCCGAGGCAATTGGGCGTATTGCCTTATCTTCCCCAAAAAAGCCTAGTCGTGGCTTGTGATTGGACACAATAGTGAAATGACGACCATGGACGTAGTGGTGGAATTTCTTAAAGCCAAATACAATGCATAAGTCTTCTTTCTCAATTTGTTCAGCCTCACAGGGTGTTCTTGAGACCTGACCAATGGGCCGTTCGGAGCCATCCACCATCCGGTGAGAGAGAATTGCCTCTACTTCATAGGGGGATGCTTCGCAGGTTAAAATCAATTACTTCTTTGGATCGAAATGTACCGACAGGGCCGATGAATGTAGTAACTGCTTTACTGTCGTAAAAGCCTGCCATTATTGGTCTTGCCAAGTCCACTTGTGATTTTTTTCTGAGTAACCGATGCAATGGAGCCAGTACTATTGACAAATTTGGAAGAAAATGTCTGTAGTAGTTAACCATGCCCACGAAGGACTTGAGCTCTGTGGCATTTCTCGGGTCTGGCGCCTCACGAAAAGCTCTCACCTTTTCTTCTACTGGGTGAAGGCCCTGCGAGTCAAACCTATGACCCAGGTAAATCACTTCTTTTGCTTGGATGATACATTTTCCCTTTGCAAGCGTACTCTAGCTTGGGAGAAATGCTTCGATGCCTCTTCCAAGTTAGCCAGATGTTCTTCATCAGTTAGTCCTTTAATAGGATAATCATCAAGATAAACCACCACATGGGGTAGACCTTGAAGTAAATTTTCCATATACTGTTGGAAAATGGCACAAGCCGACTGAGCGCCGAAGGGTAACCTGGTATTTCTACATACCTTATGTATGTTGACAGTCACAAAATCCCCAGAGACCTTTTCTAATTGACTTTCTGGTAAGCTTGGCTCATGTTGAGTTTCATATATACTGTTCCTCCCACCAGCTTGGAGTATAATTCATCAATTTTTGGTACAGGATGTCTAACAAGCCTGGCCACTTTATTAAAGGTCAACTTGCAGTCCCTGGATATTCGCACGCTCTGGTCAGGCTTTACTACTGGAACTATGGGTGCTGTCCATTCAGAGACTTGTACAGGTTGTAAGACTCCCAGCCTTTCCAGCCTGCCCAATTCAATTTTTTCTTGTAATGCATAGGGGACTGGCCTCGCCTTCAAATATCTGGGGTTGCACCAGGATCCACGTGGACATTAACTTGCAGCCCCTGAATCTGCCCGAGCTCTTCCCTGGATAGAGGGGCATTTTTCTGTAATAATTCTTGGGGCAGAATCTTTTCTGCTCGGCATGTGTGGGCAAGCCCTGCATGCCTACAAGTAAAATGATGTGCGGTGATGTCAGGCGTGCGTCCTAAAGTCACCGCGCGCCATTCTGATCTGTTGTTCGGCGGGCGCATACCAGAGTCGGCTGTGCGCCCGCCAAACTGTCAAAGGTCTGTTTAGGCCATTAACAAAACAATTAACCCAATTGGGAAAGCTGCCCGTCCAACCTTAAGGTTGGTGGGCAGGCGAAGAGCCCAGGCGGCTTTCGATTAGCACTTCTTGTTGGCCTGCCCACTCAAAATGGCAGCGGGCCCGGTTTCGCTGGCAGGGGTCGGCTGTCCACTCGCTGCTGAGTCGGTGGGGCCCGCACGTCATCTGAGGGCAAAATTCTGCCCATGGTTTTTATTCGTTAAACCATTGCTTTTTGCTGGTCTGTTAATGGAGACAATTTCCCAATTTTCCACTGAGCCATAAGACCGTAAGACATAGGAGCAGAAATTAGCCAATTGGGCCCATCGAGTCTGCTCCACCATTCAACCATGGCTGATAAGTTTCTCAACCCCATTCTCCCGCCTTCTCTCCGTAACCTTTGATCCCCCTACCAATCAAGAACCTATCTATCTCCATCTTAAATACACTCAATGACTTGGCCTCCACAGCCTTCTGTGGCAATGAATTCCATAGATTCACCACTCTGTGGCTAAAAAAAGTCCTGCGCTTGCGCACCATTTCTATCCAGTGCCTCCCTCCCGGTGTGAGGAACGGTGCCATTTTGTGTTCCCTTGATTGCTCCTGAGTCCCTGACTGCGTCTCCACTGCTAGTGTCAGCTCCAGTGCCTTGCTGAAGTCTAAATTTGTTTCTGACAGCAGCCTTTTTTGAATAGCGTCTTTGTTAATCCCACAAGCTAATTGGTCTCTTAACATCATTAATCGACATCCCAAGCTCACGGTGCTCTGTCAGTTGTTTCAAGGCTGCTACATAACAAGCGACTGTCTCTCCAGGGGTGCGGCACCCCAAATTAAATTTAAAACACTGCGTTGTTACCGAGGGTTTCGGCTGAAAGTGGCTTTTCACAAGATTTACCAACTCATCAAAGGTCTTGGAATCTGGGGTGTTTGGTGCAGTTCGACTATGAACTAGGTCGTATGTTTTACTGCCGCATGTCGATAAGAGGATCGCTCGCCTCTTCTCCTCCCCCGATACGTCATTGGCCAAAAAGAAAAATGCAAGGCATTCAATGTGATGTAACCAGTCATCGCTGGTCTGATCGAACAGTTCGATGCGGCCAAATTGTGACATACTGGAGGGAGGTAACTTTGACGACTATGGTGAGGGCTGTACTTACAATCGGCCTGCAAGGCATGGATGACTCACTTCAGTTGAGTTTTTGCGGTTTCCTTGGTGTTGTTGACCGGTCGTGTTTTGTCTCGACGTCAGTTTTATGTTTTACTGTGGGGTCGCTTTGCTTGCGAACGAGTTGCACACTTACCTGTGGGCAGGTGAGTCAATTACAATATACTCCAGACGCAGAGACCAATGTGAATGAAGTACGTGCTATTTATTTTCACAGACAACGAGCACTAAAAGACGTGTGTTTCTCTAACCAGACCCTATTCTAGACTAACATTAACATGGTAACCAGTGTTACACAGCTATTGGGTCTTACAGTCACGTGGTCAATCTGCTCACAGTCTCTCAAAGGTGTATTACACCTCAGATTACTACAGCGACCCTCCACCCCTGCAGAGCCGACAGGGAGGCTGCCAGCGTTAACTGCATTTCTCCCTCCACAGCCACTGGTAGAATACCAATGGTGGCAGAAAGGGGCCATTAAGTGGCCATTAATTGGCCTCTAGGAGGGAGGGCCAACACCAAACTGTCCTGCCCCTGATTGAATTAGACAGAGTCAGGAAGATAACGGCTACCCACCCCCACCCTTCCCTCTCCTCCCTTCCAACACCACCCACCGCCCCCCCCCCCAACTGCTTGCCCTGCTATCCATGCTCTTGGGCAGATTAAATTCCGCACTTAATGAATCTTGACTTCAACTTAGTCAAGCTTCAGCAAGGATGGAGAGAATGTAAGATGGAATATTTGTGACTTAAAATGAGCAAAAGAGAATATTGTGTTGCTGAACAATTACCTTGGAAATAATTATTACAGCCTCCCCCCCCACCCCAACAAGCTGCAGTAGTAACTGTAATATTGAACAAAATGTTACTTTGCACAACTCTGCTATGATCTTTATTGTTCTCCTGTAAACCTGTCACATCCTGGTGGAATGAAAGCTGCCGTTTGTAACTCAAACCATGACAGTATGTGTTATCCAGATTTAAACATTAATTTCTTTGATTATCTAGTGGGGAGAATTGTATCCTTGATGATCAGATTAATAAATTCAATCTTCTCGCCTACTCTTTCCAGCATTGAAGACATCTTACAGCATGAGGCCTGACTATTCACTAGGATGATACATGTATACAGCAAAGAAGGAGGCTATTCTGTCCATCACATCCATGCTGGCTCCTTGAAAGAGGTCTCCAAATTGTTATATTGCTATATTATTCATAAAGAAATAGGAACTGATTATTATGAGAATATATACCTAGGGTGCCACATTTCATTACTGGACTGCAGTCACCTGTTGCATAACAGTGTATCAGTTTATCAGTCTACTAGCCAAATGGAGAGCAGCAAGGAATATATTCGATGCAGATCCAACATTTTGAGTCTAAAGTGCGATTAATTCTAACTTATGGGAACTGGAAGACATAACACCAATTAGGTCTATGCTCCCTGCTCTTTGCCCATAGCCTTTCTAATTTTTCATTACAAAGTATTTATCCAACTCCCTTTTGAATGTTAATATTAAATCTAATTCCACTGCCCCAGATCATAAAACTTGCTGCATTGCAAACAATTTCCGTGGACCTTAATACATCTGAAAACTAAGTTTCTCAATTTCTGTCATAAATATTGGTGAAGTATTCACCTGCCACTCTTAGGTGGTAGGATCAGCAATGAGGTCTGCACTACTGGAGGACAGATGTTCACTGGCAGCAGTGTGTTGGTCATCGTAGCTTTAAAGCATCCGTGGTTAATGTGATAGGAGACTCTTTGAGAATGGGAACTCAGATTTTTGATCACAAGACTCTTGACTAAACCAAGTTCTCTATGTTGCTGCAGTGACCATATTTTTGAGCAGCCGGGGTTGCAAGCATGATAACTCATGTGTATGGTTGGACAAGGAGAACAGCACAGTGGTTTATGTTACTGGATGAGTAATCTAGATTTGGCCTGGGCTAATGCTCTAGGGTCATGGGGTAGAATTTTGCTGTCGGCAAGCAGGGGGGCGGGGCCCACTCGCCGACACGTAAAATGACGCAGGATGATGTTGGGCGGAATCCCCGATGTCATCCAGCCCCATTTAAATTTTCAGGAAGGTGGGGGTGCAGCAAAATCAGCTGTGGACCCGCCGACCTGTCAGTGGCCAATTGAGGCCATTGACAGGATCATTTAACCGATTAACGGACCTGCCCGTCCAACCTTAAGGTTGGTGGGTCGGCCAGAATTCCTGGCAGGGAATAGAGAAAGCATAAAACCTCATCCAGCGGCGGGGTGAGGTTTCTTGCAGGACTTCAAAAATGTTAATAGAGTTATTCTATAAGTTATGAACATGTCCCAACTCATGTGACATTGTCACATGAGGGGGGCATGTAAGGGATTCTTTTTTCTATTTTTAATATTTTTCAAAGTCCAGGCGATCTCCCTGAGGCTGCACTTAGCCTCAGGGAAATGTGTGCTCTTCTGTGCGCATGCACGATAGAGCGCACTCTCGCTTTTAGGGAATCCTCCCCTCCCGCACAGGGAGCGCATAGCGCTTCCCGCCGGACATCACGCTGGGTGGGCCTTAATAGACCCGCCCACATAAAATGGCGGCGGGGCCCACTTCTCCAGCGGGGATCGGCTCCCCACCCTCCGGAGACTGGGTTGGGCCCACCCGCCTGACAGGCAGAAAATTCTGCTCATCAGTTCAAATCCCACAATAGCAGCTGTGGAATTTCAGTTCAGTTACTTAAATAAATCTGGAATAAGACGCTGCTGTCAGTATTGTTGTCAATAAACTCATCTGGCTCACTAATGCTTTTCAAGCCCTGCTCTCCTTATTTGATCTGGCATTCATGGGACTCTTCACCTACAATAATATGGTTGACTCTGAGATGGGCTGGCAAACCACTCAGTTCTTAGGGATGAGCGATAATTGCTGGTCATGCCAGAGATGCCAAAATCCTATAAACAATATTATTTCTTGAAAACATTAATCTTTATGGAAATCCTTAAAAGCAGATCGATTACAGGTCAAATATCCTGAACTATGTTAAAGAGTCAGAACTACAGTGTTAAACCAGCTCCCTCAGTGGATGCTTTAGGGCCAACTGAAATATTGTGAGCATTCCCTGTTTTAGTTTTTAGATTTCCAGCATTTGTAGGAGTTATATTTTTCTGCAATCATTAAATCACTTGTGACCCTGTTTGCTAATGTCACAATAATTAAAGGCCGCAAAGAGGGGCTTTATTTTCACATGTGATAAGAATGACTAGAATTTTGAGAAAATGGTCTCTGAAATTTTCAGTAGTTTGGGTGAAACCCCAGAAAAGATCATCATAGTCTACCCTTACATTAATCCAAATAAATGCTTTTTGTAGCAGTGTTTGTACCAAACTTTGTTTATGTTTTAAACTAGAAAAATCTCCCTACCTCCTCCTATTAGTCGTCAGAAATACCTTATTTTTTGATCAGATGTTTTTTAGCATGGTAATGCAAGTGTCTGCATTTTGTTTGTTGAAATATGAATGGCAATTTCATTAATCATTCTGATATGCATCATAGTACAAAGGACGCATCATTTGTTATAAAGTTCAATGAGTGAGTGTGATCTTTAATTATCCTCCAAAATTTCTCTTCTCATTCATCACATTGCCACAATACACTCACAGAAATTGTCTTCCTCATATTGTTTATATTAAATAAATGGTATACTGCTTTAAAGGCTAATTGTTCAGAAGCGACAGTGTCTCTCACCCTCTTATTCAACAACAGGGAAAATGTCAATTTAACTCACTTTTTCAGTGGAATTCCTTTTTAGGACCATCATAAATCTTTAAAAAGCCTTTACCTTCACTCTCTGGGTGTTCCAGTATTTCCTATTTCAATTTCCAACATTTGTGGTTTTCATTTTATCTTCAACGCACAGTATTTCAAAGGTATTTAACATGTGGACATATATCATAGTAAAACTAACACATTTATATCAGTTGCCTTTTGGCACTTTAAGACGTCCTTAAATATCTGAAAATAAAGCTTAACTACGATCCATAACCTACTTTTATTAATAGGTGAGAACATGTCATTTTTAATCTTTCCTTTAAGATGGATGATGACTTCTTGCTATAACTTATGGAACTTATTAAGATTTACTTTTCTGCAACTCATTAGCAGCAAAGATCTGCTTTCACTGATTGCTTATAACCACTTGATAGCAAATGCAATTATCTACATTATTCTTTCATCACAAGACCCGTTACTCTTCTCAAACTAATGAGTCTTACGTGGTTTATTGGCATGACTTGCTCTGTGCCTCCAATTGTTCTAGCGATGGTTCTCCAAATGTTCTAGTTCAATTTTGTACAGTCCTGCATCAATGTGGTTAAGCTAATAAAGAGTATTTCTTCCTTGCTAGTTTGAATGATCCTTTCTAACTTATCACCTAACTTTATTTTGTCTTCTAATAGGAGTGTCAAAGTGCCCAGTTTGCAAGGTTGGGTCGGGCAGGTAAGGAGCTAACACTGCCTGTTAAACCTTGCTATGTTTTACAGACCAATCTTGCAAACACAAGAGGTGACTGAGATAAAAAAACTGCGGATGCTGGAAATCCAAAACAAAAACAGAATTACCTGGAAAAACTCAGCAGGTCTGGCAGCATCGGCGGAGAAGAAAAGAGTTGACGTTTCGAGTCCTCATGACCCTTCGAAGGGTCATGAGGACTCGAAACGTCAACTCTTTTCTTCTCTGCCGATGCTGCCAGACCTGCTGAGTTTTTCCAGGTAATTCTGTTTTTGTACAAGAGGTGACTGGTTGGAAAGAGGGTGTTTACAGATTGTTATAGTTAGAGAAAACAAACAAATCATTTTTGTTTTTGAGGTGAACCAGTAAAATTCATTCATTCTCCTTTATAGCTGGCAGCTGTAGGGGGCTTGATAGAGTAGATGCTGAGAGGGTGTTTCCCCTCGTGGGGGAATCTAGAATGGGGAGCGCACAGTTTTGAAATGAGGAGTCTCCCATTAAAGTCTGAAATGAGGAGGAATTTCTTCTCTCAGAAGTTCGTTCGTGTTTGAAATTCTCTTCCACAGAGAGCAGTGGAGGTTGGGTCACTGAATATATTTAAGACCGAGTTAGACAGATTTTTGATTTAAAGGAGTTAAGAATAATGGGGCAGACATGAAAATGGGCTTGAGGTAAAGATCAGATCAGCCATAAGTTTCTATTGACTGGCAGAACAGGCTTGAGGAGCTGAATGGCCTACTCCTGCTCCTATTTCTTATAATATAATGATCTTATGAAGCATTCTTGCCTCTAAGTCAGGAGGTTATGTGATCAAGTCCCACACCAAAAACTTGACCATGTCATTCAGGCAAATAATTCAGAGCAGTATGGGGGGAGTGCTCCTCAGTCAGCAGTATTTTCATTTGAATTACATAATAAAGAGGTGGTCTGTGTGTCCTTTCAGACCATTATTTATCCCTCAACCAAAATCACCAAAAGCAGATTATTTGGTCATTTTTGTTTGTGGGACCTTGCTGTGCACAAATCGATTGCTGCATTTCCTATATTGCAAGGTTCATATTTCAGCACCTGGTTGGCTGCTAAGTGCTTTGCAACATACTGAGGTTGGGAATGGAAAATAAATGCAAATCCTTTCTTTGTCATTTCAATACCTCAAGGGTTTTTATCACCTTGTAATTCTGAAGGCCTACAACTGTTTCAGCAGCTATGTGTTTTCTTCTATCTTGCAGTTTCCTTGAGTTTTTTTTTAATGTCTGAAGATACCACTGGTAAGATCCGTGAAACATCGATTTTACTTTTAGTCCTTTGCACTTTTTCTCTTTCTTTTCTCTTTCACATTCTCCCTTTTAAATGATTATGTAACTGGCGTCATGAAACCTACAGTTAGCAATACTCTTGTTTGAGTTTCCATTATTTGCAGTCCGTACATCAATACTCAGTTCAAAGGCCTTGCTGTCACAAGGTAAGATTGCATTGAATGTCAGTGTAAACCATCAACTTAGACTTCAGATTACATAGGATCTTATAAAGATGTTTTCCTAACCTTTAGACAAAAACAACAACCTGCATTTATATAATGTCTTTTAATAGTTCCAAGGCACTTCAAGACAGTGTACTCAGACAAAACTTGACACCTGGCCACATGAGAAAATGTTAGGACCAGTAATAGGTTTTAGGGAGTGTTTTAGTGGAGGAGAGAATGGTAAGTAGGCAGAGAGGCATAGGGAGGAAATTGTGGAGCTGATGAACTGTGCAGTAGGAGGCAGGATTGCAGTTTAGGAACAGGATGAAGCCATTTAGCTCCTTGAGCCTGTTCTGTCATTCAATGAGATCATGACTGACCTATGACCTAACTCCATACACCCAGCTTTGCCCCATGTCTTTGCATAACAAAATACTATGATTCTGAGATTTAATATTAATAATTGGCCTAGCATCAATTGTCATATGCAGAATAAAGTTTCAAATTTCTACCACTCTTTGCGTGTAGCAGGGTTTCTTAATTTCACCCTCAAAAAGTCTGGCTTTAACTATTTGAGTATTCCACCCTGTAGTACACTCCCCAGCCAGTGGAAATAGTTTTCAGGGAATACAACTCTAGTTTGTTTAATGCTGCCTCATAATTAAGACCAGGGAATCCAGGGATCATTCTGGTAACCTACCTTGCACTCCATCCAAAGCCGATATGGCCTTCCTTAGGTGTGGAGCACCGAACTGTTCACAGTACTCCAAGTCTGGGCTGACCAGGGCTTTGTACATCTGCTGCTGTACGCCCCTGTGTTCTAGTTATTTTTTTAAATTATTCTATCATGGAATGTGGGTGTCGCTGACCAGACCAGCATTTATTGCCCATCCCTAGATGCCCTTAAGAAGGTGGTGGCGAGCTGCCTTCTTGAACTGTTGCAGTCCATTTGGTGTAGGTACACCCATAGCGCTGTTAGGGAGTGAGTTCCAGGATTTTGACCCAGTGACAGTGAAGGAACGGCGATATATTTGCAAGTCAGGATGGTGAATGGCTTGGAGGGGAATTTCCAGATTGTGGTGTTCCCCTGCATCTGCTGTCCTTGTCCTTCCAGATGGGAGTGGCCAGGGGTTTCAAGGGCGCTATCTAAGGAGACTTGGTGAGTTTCTGCAGCCCATCTTGTAGATGGGATACACTGCTGCTACTGTGTGCTAGTGGTGGAGGGAGTGAATGTTTAAGGTGGTGAATGGGGTGCCAATCAAGTGGGCTGCTTTATCCTGGATGGTGTTGAGCTTCTTCAGTGCTGTGGGAGCTGCACTCATTCAGACAAGTGAAGAGTAGTCCATCACACTCCTGATTTGTGCCTTGGAGATGGTGGATAAGTTTTGGGGGACAGGAGGTGATTTACCCGCTGCAGGATTCCTAGCCTCTGACCTGCTCTTGTAGCCACAGTATTTATACAGCTAGTCCAGTTCAGTTTCTGGTCAATGGTAACCCCCAGGATTGTGATAGTGGGGGTTTCAATGATGGTAATGCCATTGAATTTCAAACAGAAATGTTTTGATTATCTCTTGTTGCCAAGTGATTCTAGTCCTCAGATACATTGGTAGGCATGGCTGTCAAAGCAGAGCGTTGAAAATCATAAATACTCTACAGGTCAGAAGAGCACAGAGACCTTGAAGGGCTAGAGGAGGTTACAGAGATAAAAGCAGTGAGGCCATAGAGGAATATCATTGACGTTAGTGGAATATTGCTTAAGGCTCATTGGCTGCCAAAATTATAACAGTGACAATGCTTCACAAAGACTTGCTTTGAATGTTCTGTGTTTGGGAACAGTAACTGCAAGTTCTTTCTTTTGTCTTTATCATGCAGTTTGGACAGGTCCATTAACGGTATGGCATACAGTTTCCCATGCACAGTAGGCTCATGTTCTATATTGAATTTGCCAATCTCAGTGGGGACAGTGGCTGCTGGAGGTTGTGTCAGAACTTCTGGGCTAGAGAATAGGAAAAAGGATAAGGAAATATGGCCATACCTGATGACAGTCTAAAGCTGACTGCTGGAGTTTGTGTGAAATTAGATACTAGATGACTGCAAGACAAGGCTTAACTATAAGATCCTCCACGATGAATAGCCTATCATCAATCTCTGTCCAAGTATGAAGAACAGTTACTTTAAATTGTTCTAGAGAACTGGTGAAAATATGGACCATAATTTCCTGAAGACTTGCAGCAATGTAATGTGTTTAAATCCTGTTTTATAGCAGAAAGGAAAGAGGAAATTATGGGATAAGAGACTTAACACATTAATAAATTCAGTGGAATGATAGCGGGGCTTGGAAGGTTAAATTATGAGCACAGGTTCACATAGATGGTTTGTATTCCCTTGAATGTGGAAGACTGAAGAGTAAACCAAACAAGTTGTTTAAAATGCTAAAAGGATTTAATAGGGTAATTTTGGCGAAACTATGTCATCTGGTATTGGAATCAAGAACATGAGGGAATGAACCTAAAATGAGATTTAAAACTGAAAATGCTGGAAAAACTCAGCAGGTGTGACAGCCTCTGTGGAGAGAGAAACAGAGTTAACATTTTGAGTCTGTGTGACCCTTCTTTAGAGCTAAAGAGAAGTAGAAATGTGATGGAATTTGTACTGTCGGAGGGTGGGTGGAGCAGGTAAAGCAGGATAGAAGGTAGGTGAGGGCTAAGGAGAGATTGTCAAAGATGTCAGGGACACCAGACAAAAGGAGTGTCAATGATGAAGACCACTAAAAGGAGAGTCAGGCAACTGAGGAGCCAAATCAGAAACTACCCTTTTATATAAAGAATCATAACAATCAGGAACTGTCTCTCCCAAAAGGTCTGTGAATGCTGGAGAAATTGGAAACTTCAAGGCTCAGATAGATTTTTGTTAGCCTAGGTGCTCAAGGGATATGGGTCTAAGATGGGTAAATGGAGTGGAGGTGTAGATAAGACATGATGTAATTGAATGGCGAATTAGCCTTGAGGGGTTGAATGGCCTCCTCTTAATATTCTCAATATCTTGTTGTAATTGGCTGTGACTTTTGCGCCAGTTCACTGAAATAAGGAGTAGTTAAATATCAAGGCTCCACTTCACCCAATAATTTCAATGGTGATTGTGAATTTCCCGAATCAATGCCACTTTTATTGTTGCTGCCATTTAGACTGTGAAGTAACGGCACTGGTAGGTCCCCAGGGATTTATGAATTTTAAAGATACCTACTTCAATTGAAACTGCAGGAATAGACTTTGGCTGTCTACTGGAAGATTTATAGAATTTTGGTAAGTAGGTTTTTTTTTATGTTCATTCACGAGATCTGGGTGTTGCCGGCCAGGCCAACATTTATTGCCCATCCCTAGTTGCCCTTGAGAAGGTGGTGGTGAGCTGCCTTCTTGAACCGCTGCAGTCCATGTGGTGTAGGTACACCCACAGTGCTGTTAGGGAGGGAGTTCCAGGATTTTGACCCAGTGACAGTGAAGGAACGGAGCTATATTTCCAAGTCAGGATGGTGAGTGGCTTGGAGGGGTTCTTGCAAGTGTTGGTGTTCCCATGTGCCTGCTGCCTTTGTCCTTCTAGGTGGTAGAGGCCATAGGTTTGGAAGGTGCTGTCAAAGGATCCTTGGTGAGTGGCTGCGAAGCATCTTCGAAATGGTACACACTGCTGCCACTGTGCATCGGTGTTGGAGAGAGTGAATGTTGAAGGTGATGGATGGGCTGCTTTGTCCTGGATGGCATCGAGCTTCTTGAGTGTTGTTGAAGTCACACTCATCCAGGCAAGTGGGGAATATTCTCCACGTGCCATGTTATTACTGTGCTATGATTTAATAAATGTATTCAATTTGCATACAAAGTTAGCCAGGTTTGTTTGCTCAGCTAATGAAATGGGTTCTTGATTAAAACAAAGTAGTTTGTTTTTTTTAACCGACAGTCCCATTCAGATTTGCTCCAGCTGCCCATTCAACCCTGGGGGACACTCTACATAGTTGGCCTGTTATTAGAGCTGAATTGTAGCCCTAAGCAGACACACCAAACATTGTTAATAACTCATTGTTCAACAGCCTGTGACCATTTCAGAAAGAAAGGCTTGCATTTATATAGTGCCTTGCATGGCCTCCAGCTTTTGGAGCATAGTCATTAATGCAACACAGGAACCAATACGTGCATAGCAAGATTCCACAAACAGCAGTGAATTAATGATGAGACAACCTGATTTTAGTCATGGTTGGTTGAAAGAAAAATATTGGGCAAGGGACCAGGGAGAACTCCCTTGCTCTTAATCAGTGTGTTCCTTTACATCCACCCGAGGAGCCAGGCAAGGGTGTTGGCTTCACATTTAATCTGAAAGACAGCACCTCCAAACATCCAGTACTCCCCCAGCACTGAACTGGATGATCAGCCTAGATTATGTACTGAGCTCTCCAGAGTGGGACATCAACTGACAAACTTCATAGATCAGAGGTGAGAAAAGCTTCCCCTCTGAGCCACAGCTGACACTTCACAAAAAAGGGTTCACTTTGATTTGTTCTATTTCTTTAGAAACATAACATCATGAGTTAGAATGCTGAATGGAAGCTTCAAAGCCTTCCGACACAGTGAGACATAATAACAACAAAGCTTGTACCCATATAGCACCTTTAACATAGTAAAATGCCCCAAGGCACTTCACTGGAGCATTATAAATTCGACAGCAGGCCACATAAGGACAGTTTAAGGCTGGTGGCCAAACATGGCCAAATCACAGAAACACAGGGAGGAATTGCCCCAGGTTTGCACTAAGTGCGGTAGTGAGTGGGTAAAATGTCATTTTATCCGCCGGCTGCAATGGTGGCTTTTCACGCTGTATCGTCCCAAACCCACCGCATTCATTACGCATTCCCGGGAAACACGCTGTTTCCATGGCGGGCGAGCTGTGATTCGCCCACCACACCGTCACCTCGCCGCTTCATCACGCCGGGAGCCATATTTATAGTCCAGCCGCGCGCACACCTCTCAGCGCTTCCAGCCCAGGACTGCTGCAGAGAAGACATGGTCCTGACAGGCAAAAAGACTGCAGACCCCAGGTTCAATGACGCATCCCTCAAGCGCCTTTTGGACGCAGTCAAGTCTTGCCGTGATGTCCTCTACCCCCGCTTTGGCTCACGATGGGCACCAACATCGCCAATCTGGCTTGGGAGATGGTGACAGCAGTGGTCAGCACCAGTGCCCTGCAAAAGAGGATGGTCACCAGTGCCACTACAGGGTGAATGGTTTCATCTGTTCCACCAGGGTAACTCACTCTTCTCATCGCTCTCAACTCACACACTCACAAACTTATCACAAACCCATGGGATTTCACACCTCAAGGAACAACATCACTAACTCTCACACACACCTCATATCTCCATCAGGCTCATACCCTCTCGCGTCCTCATTCTGTCCATGGCTCCGCTTTCCACACAAACATTCCACCCAGTGCCATGTGTCCTGTTCACACTCTCAGACCGGGGGTGGAGTGGCCCACATTGGGCCCCTCACTCACTTTGAGGAGCATGCCTTTGTGCTAATTGGTGAGGATGTGGACCGTGCCTGCAGTGACAGTGAGGTCAGCAGTGAATACTCTCGTGAGGATGCTGCACCACATCATCCCTCTCTCAACACAATTGTGAGTGCTCTCTCTCTTGCTTTTGACGCTGCTAAACTACTTATACCTACTTCAGTTCACAGGGAGCTCTGCCAAGCAGTCCATCACCCTCAGTCAGCCAGTCCCTCAGCTCCATCCACATCCTCACCACCAGCCAAAGGGATACCTCCTCCACTGAAGCGCTAAAAATAAGCAGCCTGGAAGACCGTCACAGCGCTTACCCACACCCTCCACCAGCTCAGAGACAAACACCTCGGTGGGAGCTAGATCTAGAGCAGTCTCTGGCTCACAATCTGGTGGTCACCGCATGGACACGTGCCTGCAGCAGCAGGAGGAGGCAGGTTCGTGTAAACTCCCCGGCAGTCAGAGGACTGCTGGGGATTAGGCATCTGTGAGGTCTGAGTCAGATGACGAGTCTCTAGATTTGGTCTCATTCTGGAGAGTCAGCAGAAGGTGGGGGAACATCACTCAAAGCTGTTGGAAGCCCTCGATAGAGTGGCACGCGAGTCAGAGGAGTGCGTCTGCCTGCTCTCTGATGAAGTGCTGCCCAATGTGCTTGTGTGGAGGTCTCCATGGGGAGGATGGAGGATGCCAACAGAGGGCGCTGGTGATCCAACAGAGGGCGCTGGTGAGAAGTGACTGAAGCATTCTGGGAGAAGTCACCGCAGCCACCACGACTCAGGAGGAAATCGAGGAGAAGGACTCTTGCACTCAACAGGAGGGACAGCATCCAACAGAGGGCGTTGATGAGAAGTGACTAAAGCATTCTGGGAGAAGTCACTGCAGCCACCGCGACTCAGGAGGGAATCGAGGAGGACCCACTGTCAAAGAACGGAATAGCCCCAAACATTACATTGCTGTAGTGTTTCCATTCCTCCCTCCTCCTCAAACCTTAAAAAAAACAGAGAGAGAGAGGAAGAGGCAGTGCCTTCAGGAGTGCACCAGACCTGTGAGGGACACTCTTCTGAAAGTGGATTTTAAAGAAAAAGCAGCTGATTGGTGAGTAAATCCTAGGAGCAGACTCGGAGGGAGGAGCACCGGAGCGGTGAGTATAAATCTAGCTTACCTTGGGGATTTGCAGCCTTGTCTCTAGGGAGCAGACTCAGAGGGAGGAGCACCAGAGCGGTGACCTCGGGGCACAGAGTAACTGAAGCCAAAACTGAAAAAAGTGACATCACAGGAAAGCTGTGATCTGATTGGTTGGTAGGAAATCTGCACCAAATTTGAAAAAAAAACACTGCAAAGCTAATTAATAAATTAATTATCTAAGTCGAGATGGCTGGGCAGGTGATGTGCTGTAGCTGTATGATGTAGGAGCTGGCAGATCCCATTGCAAGCCGCAGTGACCACATCTGCAGCAAGTGTTGGTTGCAGGAGGAACTCCAGCTCAGAATTGATGAGCTGGAGTCCGAACTCCGGACACTGAGGCACTTCCGGGAGGGGGAGAGTTACCTAGACGATTTGTATCAGGAGGTGGTCACACACGGTAGATTAAGTGCCTCAAATTCGGTCAGTGGTCAGGGTCAGCAGCGTGTGACTGCAAGTGAGGCAGGTAGAGGGATCCTGTGTTCAGGAACAGAGGAGTCTCAGCTCTTGACCTTGTCCAACAGGTACGAGGTACTTGCTCCCAGTGTGGATGAGGAACAGGGCTGTAGGGAGGATGAGCCAACTGACCACGGCACTGTGGCACAGGAGGCCATTCAAGAGGGGGGAGCAAAAAGACAAGTGGTAGTTGTGGGGGATTCTATAATTAGGGGAATTGATAGCTTCCTTTGTAAGCAGGATCGAGAGTCCCGCATGGTATGTTGATTGCCCAGTGCCAGGGTGAGGGACATCTCTGACCGGCTTGAAAGGATATTGGAGAGGGAGGGAGAGGATCCAGTTGTTGTGGTCCACGTCAAGACAAATAACATTGGTAAGACTAGGAAAGAGGACATGTTTGGGGATTATCAAGAACTAGGAACTAAATTAAAGAACAGGTCCTCAAGGGTTATAATCTCTGGATTACTACCCGAGCCATGTGCAAATTGGCATAGGGACGCGAGAATAAGGGAAGTAAACACGTGGCTAAAGGAGTGGTGTGGGAAAGAGGGGTTCCATTTCGTGGGGCACTGGCATCAGTATTGGAACAGGAGGGATCTGTACCATTGGGACAGTCTCCACCTGAACCGATCTGGGACCAATGTTCCAGCGAAAAGGGTAAATAGGGCGGTCAGCAGGACTTTAAACTATAAAGTGGGTGGGAGGGAAGGGTAAAACTCCAGGAAGTATGACTAATGGGAAACAAAGCAGCAGGTTAGCGTGTGGGGGTTCGGGTGGTTGGGGGGTGGTGTGGGGGTGGATTCAACTTCATGGAAAATTAGGAAAAAACTGAAAAGAAAGGAGAGCCCAGGAGAGGCTATTAAAGTCTCCAGAACACAAAATAGGACCGAGTGTTTGGAAAGGGCTAGGAATCTAACTTCAAGCACATCAGGCAAAGGGACGACAATGAGAGAAGGGACGGGAAATACAGGACTGAAGGTGTTGTATCTGAATGCACGCAGTGTATGAAATAAGGTAAATGAGCTTGTGGCACAGATTGAAATTGGCAGGTATGATGTGGTGGGCATTACGGAGACATGGCTGCAAGGGGATCAGGACTGGCAGCTAAATATCCAAGGATATACATCCTATCGAAAAGATAGGCAGGTTGGCAGAGGGGGTGGGGTTGCTTTGTTAGTAAGAAATGAAATTAAATCGATAGCAAGAAATGATCTAGGGTCAGATGATATAGAATTTCTGTGGGTAAAGTTGAGGAACCGCAAAGGTAAAAAAAAACCATAATGGGAGTTATGTACAGGCCTCCGAACAGTAGTCAGGATGTGGGGCACAAGATACACCAGGAGATAGAAAAGGCGTGTAAGAAAGGCAAGGTTACAGTGATCATGGGGGATTTCAATATGCAGGTAGACTGGGAAAATCAGGTTGGTAGTGGATCCCAAGAAAAGGAATTTGTGGAATGTCTACGAGGTGGCTTTTTGGAACAGCTTGTGGTGGAGCCCACTAGGGAACAGGCAATTCTAGATTTAGGATGTGTAATGAGGCAGATTTGATAAGAGAGCTTAAGGTGAAGGAACCCTTAGGAGGAAGTGACCATAATATGATAGAATTTACCCTGCAATTTGAGAGGAAAAAGCTGGAATCAGATGTAACGGTATTACAGTTGAATAAAGGCAACTACAGAGGCATGAGGGAGGAGCTGGCCAGAATCGACTGGGAGATGAGCCTAGCAGGACAGACAGTGGAACAGCAATGGCAGGAGTTTCTGGGAGTAATTTGGGAGACATAGCAAAAATTCATCCCTAGGAAGAAGAAGCATACTAAAGGGAGGACGAGGCAACCATGGCTGACAAGAGAAGTCAGGGGCAGCATAAAAGCTAAAGAGAAAGCATACAATGCGGCGAAGAGCTGTGGGAAACCAGGGGATTGGGAAGCCTTCAAAGACCAACAGAGGACAACTAAAAAAAAAATAAGGAAGGAGAAGATTAAATATGAGGGTAAACTAGCCAGTAATATAAAAGAAGATTGCAAGAGATTTTTTAGATATATAGAGGGTAAGAGAGAGGCAAAAGTGGACATTGGGCCGCTGGAAAATGACACTGGAGAAGTAGTAGTGGGGAACAAAGAAATGGCGGAGGAACTGAATAGCTACTTTGTGTCAGTCTTCACGGTGGAAGACACGATTAACATCCCCAAAGTTCAAGAGAATCATGGGGCAGCGGTGATTATGGTGGCCATTGCCAAGGAGAAGGTGCTAGGAAAACTGAAAGGTCTGAAGGTGGGTAAATCACCTGGACCAGATGGATTACACCCCAGAGTTCTGAAGGAGATAGCTGAAGAGATAGTGGAGGCGTTGGTGGTGATCTTTCAGGAATCACTGGAGTCAGGGAGGGTCCTAGAACCTGGAAAATCACTAACGTAACACCTCTGTTTAAGAAGGCAGTGAGGCAAAAGACTGGAAATTACAGGCCGATTAGCCTGACCTTGGTCGTTGGTAAGATTTTAGAGTCCATTATTAAGGATGAGATTTCAGAATACTTGGAAGTGCATGGTAAAATCGGGCAAAGTCAGCATGGTTTCATCAAGGGGAGGTCTTGCCTGACAAATCTGCTAGAATTCTTTAAGGAGGTAATGAGTAGGTTAGACAATGGAGAGGCAATGGATGTTATCTACTTGGACTTCCAGAAGGCCTTTGACAAGGTGCCGCACAGGAGGCTGCTCAGTAAGATAAGAGCCCATGGTGTTAGAGGCAAGGTACTAGCATGGATAGAAGATTGGCTGTCTGGCAGGAGGCAGAGAGTGGGGATAAGGGGGTCCTTCTCAGGATGGCGGCCGGTGACTATTGGAGTTCCACAGGGGTCAGTGTTGGGACCACAACTTTTCAATTTATACATTGATAATGAGGGCATCCTGGCTAAGTTTGCAGATGATACAAAGATAGGTGGAGGGGCAGGTAGTATTGAGGAGGCGGGAGGCTGCAGAAGGAATTGGACAGGTTAGGAGAATGGGCAAAGAAGTGGCAGATGGAATACAACGTGGGGAAGTGTGAGGTCATGCACTTTGGTAGGAAGAATAGAGGCATAGACTATTTTCTAAATGGGGAGAGAATTCAGAAATCTGGAATGCAAAGGGACTTGGGAGTCTTAGTTCAGGATTCTTTTAAGGTTAACTTGCAGGTTGAGTCGATAGTTAGGAAGGCAAATGCAATGTTGGCATTTATTTCGAGAGGACTAGAATATAAAAACAGGGATGTGCTGCTGAGGCTTTATAAGACTCTGGTCAGACTACATTTAGAACATTGTGAGCAATTTTGGGCCCTGTATCTCAGGAAGGATGTTCTGGCCCTGGAGAGGGTCCAGAGCAGGTTCACGAGAATGATCCCAGGAACGAAGGGCTTAATGTAAGAGGAAGGTTTGAGGACTCTGGGTCTATACTCGATGGAATTTAGAAGGATGAGAGGGGATCTGATTGAAACTTACAGAATACTGAAAGGCATAGATAGAGTGGACGTGGGGAAGATGTTTCCATTAGTAGGAGAGACTAGGAGCCAAGGGCACAGCCTCAGAGTAAAGGGAAGACCGTTTAGAACAGAGATGAGGAGAAACTTCTTTAGCCAGAGAGTGGTGAATCTATGGAATTCATTGCCACAGAAGGCTGTGGAGGCCAGGTCATTGAGTGTATTTAAGACCGAGATAGATAAGTTCTTGATTGGTAAGGGGATCAAAGGTTGCGGGGAGAAGGTGGGTGAATGGGGTTGAGAAACTTATCAGCCATGATTGAATGGCAGAGCAGACTCGATGGGCCGAAAGGCCTAATTTCTGCTCCCATGTCTTATGGTCTTATGGCCACGGAGACCCTGGTCCAGCAGAACATGGAGATGTGTGCAGACCTGCACTCCATCGCGGAAGCCATGGATGAGCTCCTACAGTGAGAATGTGAGAGTGAAACGGACCCACTCAATGTCCCTGCAGTTGCTCCTTCCCCTCAAGAAGGCAGGCCAGCGTCCCCAAGCACCCGAAGGGAGGAGGAGTAACAGCTGGACGCCTCTGGGTCATCCGCTCAGGAATCTCCCCGACCTCCTCCTTCCCAACCTCAGGGTCCGTATCTGCCTCCAAATACCCATCAACCACCCCCACCCTGCTGTTAAACCCTCAGCATTCCACCCTGCCACCTCACTCTGCCCTTGGTCACTCTCTACATTCCTTCATTCCACACCCACCCTCAGTTCGCTTCCGAGGAGGCAGTCATGGAACCATCAGACTCCTCCCTTGCATGTTCACTTGGACATTTCCCTCCCCCACCGGAACCCCATCCCCACTACTCCTTAGTCCTCCCACCCACCCCATACTCCACCCCGCTTAGTTCCTCCCCCTTCCTGATTCCCTCAGACACCCTTACTTCCTCCACCACCCTTAGTCCAACCCCCCTCGGCTCCTTCCTCTAGTCTCACTTCTTCCTCCAGCCTTACTCCTTTCCCTTCCCTGACTCCCTCAGGGACCCTCACTTCTCCCTCCACGCTTACTCCCTCCCCTCTCCGCACACCTTCCCCTCCGAACTCCTCCCCTTACACCTTCCACCCCACCGTGCAGCTACCTCCCCGGTTGACACTTTCTCCCTTGTTCTTCCCTCTTCCCCCATATTCCCTTCCCCCCCCCCAAACATCACCACCTGACACCTTCATTCCCCCTCCCAACCTCACCCCCCCTGACACCTTCATTCCCCCTCCCAACCTCACCCCCCTGACACCTTCATTCCCCCTCCCAACCTCACCCCCCGACACCTTCATCCCCCCCCAACCCAACCTCACCCCCATGACACCTTTTCCTCTCCCAGTCAATTCTGGACCTTCCTCTCCCACCCACTTGACCACCATGTGTTGTGGACATCAACAGTGACTTTCCAACTTCTGTGAGCTGCTCCGCAGCAGAGCCATGTCTAGGAGAATCCACCCAACATGCCATGGATGTTCTTCCAGGACCCCGTTGCTGTTGAGGTCCAGCATCTCCTGCTCCTCGGATGTCAGCAATGTGAACAAGGCCCTGACGGGTAAGTCCTGACTCCTGCACATCACAGTTGTCAAGGTGTGCTCTGCACCGGTATGTTATCCTGCCGACGTGGGCGGGTAATTCATCGGGGGATGGGTAAGGGGGGGTTTTGAGCCTGGCAGGCTGGCCTTATAATGATATGCTGATAGATTACAATGAGGTTCCCGATGTCCAATGGTGGGAAATGCGGCCCACCATCGACAGGCTGAGCGGACTATTGGAATCTGGTTTCATGATGTCATGAAAGTATGGTTGTTAAATTTGCTAATGACACAAAGATAGGTAGGATAGTCGGATGTGAAGAGGACATAAGGAGGTTACAAAGGGATATAGATAGGCTAAGTGAGTGGGCAAAGATCTGGCAAATGGAGCATAATGTCGGAAACTGTGAAATTGTCCATTTTGGCAGGAAATTTTTTTTAAAAATAAGCATAATATCTTAATGGTGAGAAATTTAACCTAGGGCTGAGTGCATGCTGTTGTTGGGTAAGAAAGTCTGAATTTTAATTTTGTACAAGCCCAATTTAGTTTATAATTTGTAGTTGGCATTAAACTGAAATCTACAGTTTAAATTCTGTAGTTGCCGGCCTTAAGCAGGGATTTTTCAAAGGTTTTAGTGAAAGAGCAGCTTAATTAAGAAGCAGCTGGATCCTCACTAAGTGACTCAGAGAGGCCTTTTGTGTTAGGAACATACTTAAGTAGTTAACTTAGTGTGACTTAGCACTTGAGCGCTACTTACAATAGAGTGCCGGAGTTGAGAGTTTCAGGGAGTTAAGCGGAGGAAGGGAAACAGGTGTTTGGTTGCTTTTGCCTAAACTTTTTCAGCCTCAGGAATTGATTCTGATCTGCTACAGGAAAAGAAGCTGGTTAATTGGTGAGTATCTGGTAAGTGGTTAATTGGTAAGTGATTAGAGTTCACTCCTAAGGCTCTAAATCGTATATTTTGAGTGAGAGGAGAGCAGGAGAGGATGAAAGTCACAGATTGAGAGGCCTACCTGAAGTGAGACCAGCAGTGAAGTGACGTCATGATTCACAGTGCAACGTCATTATGCTAGTGCAAGGAAAGCAGCTGATTGATGAGTAGGATTGGTGAGTATTTCTAGTCTTTAAAGTAAAAGTAAGGTCTTTAGTTTGTGTTTAGGTCTCTAGAGTTTGTTTTTCTCTTCTTAAAAATAGCTTGTTAAATTTAAGATCGATACTAGTGTAAAAAAAAATCATTACAATAAAGTATAAAGAGCGGAAGCTTCTTCAAGTGTAAAGAGCAGGGATACTAGAGTAATTAATTAAAAAATAAAATCAAATACAATAGCAATGGCAGGACGGGTGATGTGTTGCTGCTGCTGTATGTGGGCGCTGCCGGATACCAAGGTGATCCAGAGCAAACACAAATGTAAATAAGTGTTTGGAACTCAAGGAACTTCAGATCCAAGTTGAGCTGCAGACATTGTGCCACATCAGGGAGGGGGCAAGTTATTTGGACACTTTGCTCCGGGGGGTGGCCACACATCTCAGATTAGGTAGTTCAAATTTGGTCTGTGGTCAGGGACAAGAGGGTGAGGCAGGTATGGGGAGCCAGGTGGTAGCGTTCGAGGAGCCTTGGCCCCTGCAACAGTTACAAGGTTCTTGCAACCTGTATGGACGAGAACGGGGAATGCAGGGAGGATAAGCGAACTGACCACAACACTGTGGTACAGGGAGCCATTCAAGTGAGGGGAGGAAATAGGAACATAGTAGGGGTAAGGGACAGTATAATTAGAGTATAGATACTGTTCTCTGCAGCTGTGAGGATGTGTTACTTGCCTGGTGCCAGGGTTAAGGACAGCTCCTCAGGGCTAGAGAGTGGGAGGACAGGGATCCGGTTGCCATCATCCACGTTGGTACCAGCGACATTGATAGGATTGGAAAGGAGGTTCTGCTGAAAGAATTTGAACAGGTAGGAGCTAAGTTAAAAAGCAGAACCTCCAAGGTAATAATCTCAGGATTACTACCTGAGCCACAGGTAAACCACCATAAGGTAAATAAAGCCAAGAAGTTAAATGCATGGCTGAGAGATTGGTGTGGGAGAAACGGGTACCAGTTCATGGGTCACTGAACCAGTTCTCGGGTAGAAGGGAGTTTACTGCTGGGATGGGCTTCACTTGAACTGTGCTGAGATCAGTGTCCTGATGAAGCAAATAACTAGGGCTGTAGGGAGGGTTTTAAAGTAAATAGAGCAGGGGAGGTTTCTGAAGAGGGGATACATAGGCTTACAAAGCAAAAGGGCATGGCAGCCTTGCAGAACAGCTATTTAGGTAATGATACCCAGAGTGTGACAGGAAAGGACAGAGTGTACAAACATAAAAATAAAGCAGCAAACAGGGTCAAAAGGGGAAAAAATGGTAAAAAGGCAAAATTAATGATTCCTTACTTAAATGCACGTAGTATTCGGAACAAAATAAATGAAGTAACTGCACAAATAAAGTTGCAACTGTGCTAAACTTAAATAAGGGTAATTACAAAGGAATGAGGGCAGAGTTGGCTGGAATGGACTGGGGAAGGAGTTTAGCAGAAAAGACAGTCAATGAACAATGGCAGATGTTTAAGAAGATGCTTCATGATTCATAACAAAGGTATATCCCAGTGAAGAAGAAGGATTCTAGGAAGGGGATAAGCCAACCATGGTTAACCAAGGAAGTTAAAGATAGTATCAAATTGAAAGAAAAAACATACAATGTGGCAGAGATTAGTGATAAGCCAGAGGATTGGGTAAGTTTTAAAAACCAACAAAAGACGAACAAAAAAATAATGAGGGAGAAAATAAACTTTGAGCGTCAACTAGCAAGTAATATAATAGCAGACAGTAAGAGCTTCTTTGAATATATAAAAAAGGAAGAGAGAGGCCAAAGTGAACATAGGCCCCTTAGAGATTGAGGCTGGGGAAATAATAATGGGAAACCAGAAAATGGCAGAGGAGATGAATAAATACTTTGCATCAGTCTTCATGGCAGAAGAGTGATGCATGGGGCAGATCAGCCATGATCTTATTGAATGGCGGAGCAGGCTTGAGGGGCCGAATGGCCTACTCCTGCTCCTATTTCTTATGTTTTTAATCTCTTAAACCACTATTAGCATTCCAAAAATACTAAATAATCAAGGGGAAAAAGGGTGGGGGGGGTGGGGGTAGGAAATAAATACAATAACAAACACTAGAGAAAAAGTTCAAGGAAAACTAATGGGACTAAAGGTTGATAAGACCCCTGGTTGCATGGGTTGCATCCTAGGATATTAAAGGGAATAGCTACAGAGATAGTGGATGCACTGGTAGTAATCTTCCAAGGAGCCTTAGATTCTGGAAAAGTCCCAGAGGATTGAAAAACTGCCAATGTAACATCCTTATGCAAAAAGAGACAGAGAAGAAAAACTGGTAACTGTAGGCCAGTTAGCTTAAAATCTGTCATTGGGAAAATGTTAGAGTCTATTATAAAGGATGTAATAGCAGAGCATTTAGAAATAAGCTAATTTAACCAAGCAGAGTCAGCATGGCATCATAAAGGGGAAATCATGCCTGACAAATTTATTAGAATTCTTTGAGGAGGTAACAAGCAGGATAGATAAAGGGGAACCAATAGAAGTAGTACATTTGGATTTCCAAAAGGAATTCGATAAGGTACGGAACATAAGACTACTTAATAAGGTAAGAGCCCATGGTGCTGGGGGTAGTATATTAGCATGGATAGAGGATTGGCTAACTAATAGAAGACAGAGTGTTGGGATATGGGGGGAATTTTCAGGATGGCAACCTGTAACTAGTGGAGTGCCACAGGGATTAGTGTTGGGGCCACAATTATTTACAATATATATTAATAGCTTGTATGAGGGAAGTGAATGTACTATCGCAAGTGACACAAAGTGTCTACAGAGGGATACAGACAGTTTAAGTGAGTGGCAAAAACTTGGCAGATGGAATATAACGTGGGAAAATGTGAGGTTATGCACTTTGGCAAGAATAGAGGAGCTGAATATTATTTAAATAGAAAAACACTGCAGAAAGCTGCAGCGCAGAGGGATTTGGGAGTCCTCGTGCATGAATTACAAAAAGATAACATATAAGTTCAGTGGGTAATAGGGAAGTCAAATGGAATGGAGTATAAAAATAGGGAAGTCTTGCTAAAACTATACAAGATACTAGTTAGACCGCACCTAGGATACTGTGAACAGTTTTGGTCTCCTTATCTAAGGGAAGATATGCTGGCATTGGAGGCATTGGAGGCAGTCAGGAGAAGGTTCACTAGGTTGATCGCGGGTATGGAGGGATTTTCTTATGAGGAGAGGTTGAGTAGGTTAGGCCTGTACTTGTTGGAGTTTAGAAGAATGAGAGGTGACCTTACTGAAACATATAAGATTCTTAGAGGGCTTGAAAAGGTGGATGCTGAGAGGTTGTTTCCTCTTGTAGGAGAGTCTAGGACCAGAGGATATAATCTCAAAGTAAGGGGTCACCCATTTAAGACAGAGATGAGGAGGAATTTCTTCTTTCAGAGGGTAATGAATCTATGGAATTCTTTACTACAGAGGGCTGTAGAAGCTGGGTCGTTAAGAATATTCAAGGATGAGATAGACAGATTTTTAATTAGTAAGGGCATCAATGGTTCGGGGAAAAAGGCAAGAAAATGGAATTGAGGGTTATCAGATTAGGCACAATCTCATTGAATGGCAGAGCAGACTCTATGGTCCAGATTGCCTACTTCTGCTCCTGCATCTTATGGTCTTATGAAGAGCTCTGAAATGCAGAGGAATCTGGGTGTCCTAGTGCGTGACTCACAAAAGGTTAGTACACAGGTACAACAAGTAATTAGGAAAGCTAATAGAATGTTATCGCTTATTGTGAGGCTAATTGAGATGATACACTTCAGTTATACAGGGCATTGATGAGACCACATCTGGATTACTGTGTACAGTATTGATCATCTTATTTGAGGAAGGATATAAATGTGTTGGAAGCAGTTCAGACAAGGTTCACTAAACCAATACCTATTCTTGGCAAGTTGCCTTTTGAGGAAAGGATGGACAGGCTAGCGTTGTATCTGCTGGAGTTTAGAGGAGTAAGGGGTGACTTCATTGAAACATATAAGGTCCTGAGTGGTTTTGTGGGAACATCTAGTACTGTGGGGTCACTGTTTAAAAATAAGGGGTCGTTCACTTAAAACAGAGATGAGGAGAAATTATTTTCACTCAGAGAGTCATGGGTCTTTGGAATTCTCTTCCTCAAAAGGTGGTGGAAGCAGTGTCTTTGAATATTTTTAAGGCAAGATGTTGAAAGGTTATCAGGATAGGTGGGAATGTGGAGCTGAGATTACAATCAGATCAGCCATGATCTTACTGAATGGTGGAGCAGACTGGAGAGCCTGCTCCTAATTCGTATGTTCATATGTACTTTAAACTGGTGCCCTCTCATTCTCGATCCCTTCATGAGTCGAAACAGTTTCTCCCTATCTACTCTGTCTGGACCCCTCATGATGAATACCTCTATCAAATCTCTTCTCAACCTTCTTCCCTCTAAAGAAAACAATCCCAACTTCGCCAATCTATCTTAATAACTGAAGTTCCTCATCCCTGGAACCACTCTCATGAATTGGTTCTGCATCCTTTTTAATGCATTCTCATTCTTCCAAAATTGCAGCGTCCAGAACTGGACGTAATACTCTAGCTAAGAACAAACTAGTGAATTATATAAATTTACCGTAACCTCTTTGCTCTTGTACTTTATGCCCTATTAATAAAGCCCAGATTGCTATATGCTTTATCAACTGTTCTCTCAATTGATCCTGCCACCTTTAATGATTTATGAATAAAAGAGAGGTAGAGAGACAGAGGGGTATAGAGAGGGAATTCCAAAGGTTGTGGCCTAGGCAAGTGAAGGTAGAACAATTAAAATTGTGCACAGGCGAGAGACCACAATTGGAGGGCCGAGGAGGTAAGAGAGAGTACAGAGTTAGGAAGACAAGGCAATTGAGGAATTTCAAAACAAGGATATGAAACTAAAATGTTGAGGTGTTGTCAGAACACAAGGCAATGTTAGCAGTTACAGACATGATGGGTGAACATGACTGGGAGTGAGTTCGGGTACAGGCAACACATATTTGGATAAGCTGTAAATAAATTGTTGATAAAATGCTGGTCCTGTTTTGTTACAAAATAAACTTCATGTTACTTTGATAAAAATTATTTGGAGACATTTATTATATCTAATTATAATGGACAGCAATTGAGCAGGTGGTAAAGAAGGCAAATGTATCATGGAACTGAGATGAGTAAGAACATGCCTGATACATGAGATGGTGGTCAGACTCTAAATCAACTCAATGGACAGAACTTTGTGTTGTCTCACTGGCAGGCTGGTAGGCTGGGGCTGGCCATAAGATTCTTTGGATGGCCTTCTGACTGGGCTTCTGCCTGGCCTCTCTGGAATTTGACAGTGGGACGGCTGGGAAAGGACAGCTTTCTGAGGGAGGAATTCATCCCGAGTGAGGGGGCCTAAGAAACAAAATGGAGGCAGAGGTTATGATCTAAAATTGTTGAACCCAGTGATGAGTCCAGAAGGTAGGATGGTGTTGGGATCTAGATTCAACATCACTTTTCGGAGATTTAACTCCCTGCAAACACCCAAACCCACCTGGGAAAATGCCTGCTAATTAATCTATCACGGAGGTGTCCTGTTTATTAAGAGGCTCACATCCAAGGTCAATGAATATCTGGGGGCTTATCCATAAATTCTTCATGCGGGAGCTATTGACACTTTGAAGATACTGTGCAAGTAGTATACTGTGTCTTGGTACACAGTGTGTAACTGATCACTTCCTAACTACAGCCCATCTCCACCAAAGTATCTTGTAAGAGTCATTAGTAGGAAAGTACAGATATTCAGAGGAGTTTGCATTATATGTTGGCACTGTTCCAATTCTCACCCCTCCAAAAAGCCTTTCTGAGAGTACAACTTAAAGATCTTTAAGGAAGCTCTCTAGTGTGTGGAGAACCTTTACTGACTGCAGAGAACTGACTAAACTACCAGGGAACTTGAATGAAAACCAGTGATGTATTGTCAAGGAATTCTGATATATTTTCCCACCAGGGAGCGAGGTTGGATGGACAGTTTAATTAAACCAGCACTGAGCGCCAGAGAAAGGAAAAGTAAATAAATTGTACATGTTTTCAAGAGTCATTTACTGGTCAGTCAACTCTCTCCAGGCAATGACATCAGTGCATAAAATGGCGAGACAGTTTCAAGAATTAATATTGTACATAGACGTGAAGGACACGGATGGCAAAATTATTCATCTGTATGAGAGCAATAACATTTAAAGAAATAGTTTGATTGGCTGAAAATTACAAAATTTCCTCAAATAGTAGTAAATACCAAGTCACATCATTTAATTTGAACAACTTTGAGATATTTCTGAAGGGATGATACATGTATTGTGTGTACATCTACAAGATGCATTGCAGCAATTCACAATGGCTCCTTCAACGCCATCTTCCAAAGCCGTGAGATCTACTACCTAGAAGGACAAAGGCAGCAGATGAATTGGAACGCCAGCACCCCCAAGTTCTCCCCCAGGCCACACAACATCCTGATTTGGAAATATATCGCCGTTCCTTCACTATCGCTGGGTCAAAATCCTGAAGGCACCCTCCCAAACAGCGTTGTGGGTGTACCTAGTACATGGACTGCAACGGCTCAAGAAGACAGCTCACCTTCCCAAGGGTAATTAGAGATGGGCAATAAACGCTGGCCTACCCAGTGAAGCCCACATCCTGTAAATGGGTAAATATATTAAAAAAGCGACAGTGATTGTCACTCATCGATAGATTCAGCCCAATAGAAATTCAGAGTCAATGCCCAACCAACGGTTAATTATTAATGACTAGAAGGAATAAACATCGTTGAATGATTTTCTTTTCCTTTTACTAAAAGTTTGCCATGAAGTTGCTCCTTTATTTCTGTGGTGTATCAGTTTGTAATAATTTAAGTTAATTCGCATATTGAAAAAGAAACGTCATAGGGTTGATTTTTCTGGTTGGCGGAGGAGGGGGCGGAGCGGGAGTGGGCTTGGGTGGCCACAGACACAATCGTCACCCGCGATTGGGTCCACACCGTCATTTTACACTGGTGGGCCAATTAAGGGCCCCACCCAGGGTGATACGCAACTCCCGAGGATAGCGGTGGGAATGCACTATCCACTGGGTCCAATGGAGACCTGGCCGCCTGTTTAGATGAAGCGCTGGCAGCCTTTACAAGGCTGCTTACAATGGCAAATGGAAGGGTTCACCAGAGGGTTTCTGGTGAGCATGCCAGTCTGGAGGGTAGGTGTGCCCTTCGTTTCTCGGGTGACTGCCTTGCTGCCCTCCTCGAGGAGGTGGCAGCATGATGGGAGGTCCTGGTCCCCCAGAAGGGGAGGAGGAGACCCTCCCACATGACCAAACACGCCTGGGAGGAGGTGGCGGAGGTGGTGAGCTCCCACGACATGGTGCGACGCACCAGGATCCAGTGTCGCAAGCGCCTCAATGACTTGTTGGCCTCTGGCTGGGTGGATGCCATGTTGCCATTGGTCCTTTAGCCCAGCAGGTCAGCTTTCCCACCTGCTGGCCACACCCCCCACCACCCCCTCCCCCCCGCCCCCCGCCCCAACACCCCACCCCCGGTCTGAGTGTAGTGACTGCATTGAATCATTGACAGCCTGTGTCCTTTTCTAGGTGGGCCAGCAGATATTGCCCATGCTGAGGTCACCCTGAGAGGATGGTGAAGAGATGGGTTCTGCCCCCGCAGCATGTGGTACACTGAGACCCACATGACTGTCCTGGGGGTAACCTGGAGGAGCTGTACCTGGGCACAGAGCTTGAACTCCAGGACATGACAAAGTCAGGGTGATGAGATGCTGGGAGGGGAGCTTCAGGGTGGTGTTGGCACTGATCGATCTGCTGTCCTCTGCGCTCCATGTGCCTGTGCCTCCTTGTTATGGAAGGATAGACCGTGTGGTGTCTAATGTGATGTAGGCAGCATTTGGCCAAGGGGGTGGGGGGCTGGGGGAACAGGCCCAGCATTTTTGTGTGTGTGTTCAGCAGCAGCGGGGTGAGGAGACACTGGAGCCCTGATACGTCCCACTCTGGTGGGGCTGGGCCATGCGTGAAGAGAATCCAGGTACAAGTAGCGCTAATCAATGCTCTTCTCTCCTTCTCAGGAGAAGAATGCACATAACGAGGCAGAGCGGACTGGCAGTGACCAGGCGCAGATCGCCATTCTTAGCTGGTTCACGCAGGAGGCCCTGGATTTGGAGAGGCGCCATACACCCAGGCCCACCGGTGTCGGTGAGGCTGGGGTGCCATGGGCAGGTATGTTTGCCCAGCAGTGAGGTCACCATTGTTCTGCCAGCAGCCATGGCAGTGCTGAATGTTAATTGATTTAATTTTGCTACATGGCTTGACCATTGCTTATGGAAGGATGAGCACAAATTGATCTGGGGGACAGGGATGCATATTGACATTGACCTTGCATTAACTGAACCAATTTCCTTGTTCTTCCTTTCAGTATCAGTGGAGCAGGGTTGGGAGGAGGAGCAGCAGAGACCCCCCTCTCACACTGAGGGCCCTGAAGTCTCAGACCCACCAGCGTCACACCATCTCTGCCAGGCAGGCACCAGCAAAGATACTAGCACCTTGGTGGGAGTTAGAACTGTCCCAGGGCACAGAGATGAGAGCACTTTACAATCACTGGAGGAGCTGGCAGAGACAGAGAGTGCCCATGGTGCCAACAGCTGGAGGACTGCAGGGGACCAGGCACATGCTCAGTCGGTGCCTGATGATGTGCCTCTAGAGTTGTCCACGACACATCAGGTGCAGGAAATACGGCCAGGTGTGCGGGAGCATCTGGGAGTGATACATGAGGCTATGCTTCGCTTGGTCTCCACGGTAGTGGAGTCTACGTGAATGATCGCTGAAGCAATGAGCCTCATGTCCGAGCGCCATGCATCCTCCATGGAGATAGTGGCGACTGTCCTGGAGAGGCTTCTCCAGGAGACCCATCAAGGCTTCTGGGGATGTGTTTGGACCAGCAAGCCCTCACATCAGCATTGACCTCAGCTGGTCAGTGCTAGTGTGGGAGATGGTCTGGGCACCAAGTTTCCCAGCTCGATACCCATCCATCCACAGTGAGCAGGGAGGTCTGAAGTGACCTCACATTGGCACAGCAGCTGCCTGTCGTCTCTGCAAACACCTCTCAGGGCGCTCCGGATGAGGGCACCAGCTTCTCCACCCCTCTGCCAGTGACTGTTGCATCGAGTGAGGCTGCAACTTCTGGGGAGATGCCAGCTGTGGAACTGGCAGCTCCCTCCCAGGCGGGACCAGCACAGGCTCCTCAGGCCAGAGGACAACCACCAAGGTCATCGAGGCCAACAGGACAGCAGAGTCAGCAGCTGGCTCAGATACCACTCTGAGCGATGGGATGGCACCAAGATGTAGCACCCAGAAACCTAAACATAAGGCACCTTAGGCACACCACGGGTTTACCATCGGTGCTTTGGTGTTGGCCCAAGATGAGGTCTTTATGATTTGTTTTTATTTGTAATACTATTGTCTTTTTTCTGGAATAAGTTGGTTTGCTTGACATAATAAATTCAGATATGTCACCATGGCTGAGGCTGCCTCTTTTCTTCTACAGTTTTGGAAACCATACATATGCAAAGAGCGCTTTGTTGGACATTCAGCCGTATTAACAAGGCCCTTAGTGACTGTTCCTATCCTGGCAGGTTTTGCACTTCGGTCTCAAATATGGGGCCTACAGCCCAGGCTTGTCCTGAAGGTCCATCTGTGCTGTGCTAGCTGAAGGTTAATTGGATCAAAGTCTCCCAGATGTCCCTGCCTCCCTGGAGTACGCCCGGGTCAGCGTCTACCCCTCAACATTTCCCTGTGTGTGCTCATCCTCGGACTCACTGCTGGACTCATCGTGTGCAGCCGCAGCCACTGAGTCAACGTCTTCATCATTCACTGCGTCCCCCGTTTCCAGTGCCAGATTGTGGAGAGTGCAGCATGTAACCACTATCACCGAGACACGATCTGGGGGGGTACTGGAGTGCACCCCTGAGCAGTCCAGGCATCGGAAGCGCATCTTGAGAAGACCAATGGTTCTCGCCACCACAGCCCTTGTGGTGCCCTGGCTCCTATTGTACCGCTGCACAGCTTCTGTTCTTGGATGGTGGAGAGGCATCATGGGCCACCTTCTGAGGGGATAGCCCTTGTCACCCAGCAGCCATCCATCCAGCAGGGCTGGAGCACTAAAGAGCCCCGGCACCTGAGAGTGTCTGAGGGTGTAGGTGTCGTGGGAGCTGCCTGGGTACCTTGCACAGACTTGTAGAATCAGCATCCTGTGGTCATACACTATCTGCACGTTCATGGAGTGGAATCCCTTCCCATTCCAGAATGGGAAAAGCTCTCTCCATCACTAGACTCTCAAAGACACTTGAACTGCTAACTATTCTATTTGGTTTTAATATTTATTGAAGTGTACTACTGTCTTTAATTGTTATCTTTCTTGGATATGTTGATGAAGGCTCCGGGCTCACCTGCTGGTGCCTTGATGGCCACACGTGTACAGTCTATAGCACCCTGGACGCGGGGGAAGCCAGCAATGGCTGCAAAGCCTCTGGCTCACGGTGTCTGGCTTCCCTGGTCCAACGGAAGTGGATGAAGATCAATGCCCGTCTGAACAGAGTATTTGTAACCTGCTTGACACAAGTGTGGACAGTTAATTGGGAGACACTGCAAAGATCACCACAAAACCCCTGGAAGGAGCTAGAGGCATAGAAGTTGAGGTCAGCTGTGACCTTCAGAGCCAGTGGGAGTCGAATTGTCAGGGGTTTGGAGGATTGGGGAGCTTGGGGGGAGTCAGAGGGTGGGGGTGGGAGTTGGAGAGTGGGAAATTGGACCTCCGGTTAGGGCAGTGCTCAGCACCTGTCTACACAGCCTGCTGAACAGTCTGTACTTCGACGGAACCTCGCAGTTAATCTGGATTTGATCCCAGTCACCTGAACTTTCCTGAACTTCAATTCCAGAATGGGAAAAGCTCTTTCCATCACTAGACTCTCAAAGACACTTGAACTGCTAACTATTCTATTTGGTTTTAATATTTATTGAAGTGTACTACTGTCTTTAATTGTTATCTTTCTTGGATATGTGTTGTGTGATTGGCATAGCCATAGATTTTCCCAGAGTGAGTGTGTGAATAAATAATACTCACTGTTTAAATCGATGAGAGTCTGCTGCTGGTGACTTTTAAATTGGCTGCTCACTAATCTCGTGGGTGGAGTGGAGTGGGGTGGGGTGGGGCAGGGGGAGGAGGTGTGTGGTTTGCT
The DNA here is from genome assembly GCF_017639515.1 of Carcharodon carcharias. Classification (NCBI taxonomy): domain Eukaryota; kingdom Metazoa; phylum Chordata; class Chondrichthyes; order Lamniformes; family Lamnidae; genus Carcharodon; species Carcharodon carcharias. The sequence continues at coordinate 4,067,557 of NC_054474.1, forward strand.
TGGGAACATGCATCAGACATATCAAAATTAAATTAGCCAGAAGGGAAAGGGAACTTGGATTTCAACCAATCTCTTTCCCCTCTCCATAACAATTGCAACTTATTGGCAATGGTGCAAAACAAAACCACTTTGTCGTTACACTGCAGTCAGAACCTAGAAGGCTCTTAATATGGATGGTACCTGAGATATAAATTCATTGAAGCCTCTTTGTGTAACATCCACAGCACAAAGACACTGTGTAATTAAGGTATAATTTGATTAGAATAGTAATGTTGGCATTTGGTCTTCACAATAGTCCACTTAATGTATATAAACTCAAAGAGGTGGACAGGAGATGAGATAAGCAGCTTCTCAATCTGTTTACCCCTAGGTTACGTGTTGTTAATGTCCTAGTCATATTGTGAAAATTAAATTATAGGTTATTTGATACTGATGTTAATATTTTGCCACTGCAGCCAAAGATTAATACCTATCAAAGGGCCAGGTATTAACACCTGTTACTGTAAGAAATAAACATTGTAAGGTGAGATGGTCTGACGTTTATAATGAAGGGTTTGCCATAAAGCAGCCCAGTTATCAGAACGTTTCATATTGTAAATTTTTTTTTGTAACTTAACTAAAGAATCAGTTTAGCAGTTTATTGTACTATAGATAGAAGAAGCTATATTTTCTGCGTAGTTTTGGACTATTCTAGAAAACAGCTAGGATAACATTAACACAATGAAGTTCTATAGTGGCTGTTGCCTGTGGGACTTCCCAGAAGGGGTAGTAACTTTAAATCTTTGCTCGTGAGAAGCAGTAGAATCAAAGATGGATAATCAGAAGCACAATTCAGAGCTCATTATTTGCTCCTATCGCAGGATGGGAGTGAATGGGGGTAAAATTCAGCCACCTCACTGTCGAACCCACATTTCCCACCTCCCACTGTGGTTCCCACTGGCCACTCTTTCCTTGCCCAGCATATGCAAATAAAGGTGGGTCAGTGGGATCCACTTTCCTGGATCACTGATGTCCCATCCACCTCGGTTACCCCTGGAGCTACCTGACAGAAGGTAACTGTAAGGCCCAATGTAACAGTGGGAGGCTGTCAGAGCCCTGTGATGGAGAGAGAGAGAGAGAGGGCCTTGTACTGGCCTCCAGTTCTTACCCACTGAAGACTTTAGTCTAGGCCAAATCACTTCAGTGGGAATGTTCCCACAATTGTCAGGACTCCTCTCATTCTTCTGACCCTCTTCCCAACTCTTGTGGTGCTACTTGGTCCATCCCATGTCAGCACCATCAGCATTTCCCTCCTCCAGCTCCATCTGAGTGATGGGAGTTCCATTTGGAATCCTGTCATCAATATTTGTAAACAGATTGTAAAGAATGCAGAGGAATTCTGCATAAAAGGTGTTGGCGATCTGCAAAAATTGTGCAGCAGTTATTTAACACACAGATAATTATTTTTATGTTCTACATTGAATGGAGTTTGGAGAGCAAACTTGTCAGTCAGCTCCATGAGTGCATGGTGAAATGCTCATTACAAACTCAATGTACAAATTATGCTTTAGCGCCATGTTTTTAGCTGACAGTTTATCGAAATTATGTATGAATCCAGGGAAGAGGTTTGGAGTCAGGAGTTGGGGAACGGGGTTTGGGCAGAAGGACCCAAAAGGCAAGAACTGATCTGATTCAGGTGTAATCACTCTTATAAACTGCTGACCTTATTCTGTAGGCTCACTCATGAAGCCTAAATCTTTGAACAAGGGCTACTGGTGCACGTGGACACAAAGACCCAAAGAAACCCTGGAAAGATGGAGAGAAAATTGGGAAAACAAACTTTGTGATCTACTAGATGTCAGCATAGGCTCCTTGGACAGCACCTTCCAAACCTATGACCTCTACCATCTAGAAAGACAAGGGCAGCAGATACATGGGAACAACACCACCTGGAAGTTCCCGTCCAAGCCACACACCAATGACTTGGAAATATATCGCCGTTCCTTCACTGTCGCTGGGTCAAAATCCTGGAACTCCTTCCCTAACAGCACAGTGGGTGTACCTACACCACATGGACTGCAGCGGTTCAAGAAGGCAGCTCACCACCATCTTCTCAAGGGCAACTAGGGATGCTGGCCCAGCCAGAGATGCTCACATCCCATAAGTGTATAAAAGAAAATACAATATCATACAGCACGTGGTAAGAGAAGTGTATTCCCATGTTTACATCAATTTTCCTGGGTGTCCACACCTCTTCTCCTGAAGTTGCGGAGATCGGGTAGGAAAACTCCAAGCAAGGATTTACCTCCTTTATTTTTTGTTTCAAGACATCGCTCATTTTGAAATCTGCGTTGGAGTTACTTACACTTCCAGTTTCAGAAACTTTCCTCCACAACAATGCGCATTTATATAGTGCCAAAGGCACGGGGAAAACATCTCAAAGCACTTCGCTGGAAAGTTATCAGATAAAACTTGACATCGAGCCACATAAAGAGATAATAGGACAGGCGAGAAAACGTTTGGCTAAGGCCGTAGATTTAAGGGAATGTCTAAAAGGAGAAGAGAGACATAGTGAGCCAGAGGGTCAAAATTCCAGATTCTAGCGGCAAGATTTTCCACACCCGCCCACCACCACAATCTTCCTGTCCCTCCGCAAGCCAATGGACGTCTGCCACTCCACCGCTGGGTCCCACCCACGACGGGGCCAGAAAACCCTGGCCTAAGGCTGAGGCAGCTGGAGGCACAAACGTCAACATTAAGGCAAAGGAAGTCAGGATGGTTCAAGAGGCCAGAATTGGGGGAATGCAAAATCCGGAAAAGTCCTTGATCATCTTTTCCGTCACATCCCTGGGGCTCCATTTCCTGCTGTGATCCATTTTTACCTCAGCAAAGTACCTTGGGACAAATTTTCTTGCAAAAGGCACATTGTAAATGCAAGTTGTTGCTACTGTTGACCTAAATGAGAACATTTCAGATCCAAAACATATGTCTGAAGTCTGACCTATTTTCAGTATTTAATTTAAGGTGCCCTGATGCCTTGAAATATGATTCTGTTTGCATGCAAATAAAGGTATTTTCCTGTGTTACATATGTTGCCATTTTTGCAAACCCACCATGATATCCACATGCAATAGCAGTTGGCAGGTAAGCATCTAGTTGCTGTCTTTTTTAGTCAGTTCTGTGGTATAAGTGTCCAACGCAATCATGACATTTATTGCATGTAAGAGATCTTCTGATAAATTTTAACCTGATGTGAAATCATTGTTGTGTTCAAATCCAAACTCGTTAATAGGTGTTCCCCAGAAGTAGGAACTCCACTTCTGTTTTTGCCAGTTTTTAACCTCCATCCATTCACTCAGTCACATTGCATAATGTGTATTGAACACCATTTAACCCTTTGAGGCCTGAATGTTTTATTTTCTGTTTAGTTGTTCATGGGATGTGAGCATCACTGGTAAGACCAACATTTATTGCCCATCCCTGAATATTATAGATTGTTAGATTATTCAATCTTACAGCACAGAGGGAGAGACCATTTGGCCCATCCTGCCTTTGTTTGCTCTTTGAAAAGAGCTGTCCAATATAACCCCAGTTTTTGCCCCAGAACCCTGCAAATCATTTTTCAATTCAATGATGGATCTCCTTTTGAAACATCCTACTGTTGTGAATATCAAGTTCATGGTTCATGTGTTTTAGAGTATAGCTTTTGATTTTGGGAATTAAAGCCTTAACTGTAGAAAATAGGACAAATACAATTAAAACAGCTTGGAGCCTATTAGATTTAATAGGTAGGGACCATGTTAACTTAAGAGGTTAACAGCTAGAAAGGTAAGAACTACAAAACAGCAGGAGGGCTTACGTGGCCAAAGACCTGCAGACATGATGCCTGCAGTGCTTGCAAAGCGGGGTGTTCCAGGGAGATGTTTTTGTTTTGGGAGTCAATTAGTTTAAAGGGAATTCAGTAAACCCTGAAATGTTTCAATTTATCTGGGTGTTTGTGGGGAGAGTTTTTAAATTGCAGCTTGGAAGTGGCATGTGCAGTTTTCAGCTCAGTAAGAGACAGCTGATGTAAATGGCAATCAGATCGATCTGCACTGTAAGCAGAGAAAACAAAACTAACATCATCATTAACCATGCTCAGTGCGGGTGAGGCTTAATCTCAGTTTGAGTTTTGTGAGGGGACAGAAGCTGGAAGATTGTCTAGTTTGAAATTAGTAAAAGGATCTACAATGGCCCCAACAGAGTCTCAAGCCAATGAGAGTAAAAGCAGATTAGCTGAGGAGAATTCTCCAGAGGACTGTGGCATACTGATGGATTAATTTTGCTTGCAGGCCTGTTGTGTGACACTGTATCAAATGCCTTTTAGAAGTCCGTATATACTACATCAACAGTTTTGCCCTCATCAACCCTCTGTTATCTCATCAAAAATCTCCAAGTTAGCGAATCACAACTTCCCCTTAAGAAATCCATGCTGAGTTTCCTTAATCAACCACCATTTAACTATTAATTTAGTCCAGGATTATTGTTTCTAGAAGTTCAGCTGATTGGCTTGTAGTCGCTAGGCTTATCTTTACACGCTTTTTGAACAAGAGTGTAATGTTTATAATTCTCCAGTCCTCTGGCACCACCTGTGAGCTTCAGGAAGAGTGAAATCTTATGGCCAGAGCCTCCGCATTTTCCACTCTTGCTGTCCTCATTATCTTTGGATGCATTTTATCTGCTCCTGGTACCTTATCAACTTCAAGTACAGACAGCCTATCCAATATCCCCTCCTTATCAATGATCTCCGCTTTCACCATGGCCTGGCTAACATCTTCTTCCATGTTAAAGACAGATACAAAGCATTACTTTAATATCTCAGCTACACCCTTTGCCTCCATGTGTAAATGCCCTCATTAGCCCCTAATCGGCCTAACTCTCCTTTTTTAACATCCTTTTTATGATTTATATTCCTATAGCAGACTTTGAAGGTCCCTTTTATGTTAGTTGCCAGTCTTTGTTCATGCTTCCTCTTTGGTTCTCTTATTTGCTTTTTCACTTACCCCAAACTTTCTATATTCAGCCTAGTTCTCAATTGAATTTTCTACCTGACACCTGTCATAAGCACCCTTTTTTCTTCTTTATCTTAATTTCTATCTCTTTTGACATCCAGGGAGCTCTGGATTTGTTTGCCCTACCTTTCCCTTTTGCGGGAATACACCTAGACTGTGCCTGAACCATCTCTTCTTTGAAGGTAGTCCATTGTTCAGCTGCCATTGTTCCTGCTAAACTTTGACTCCAGCTTATTCAGCTCACATGGTTCTTATCCCATTAAAGTTGCCTTACCCCCAGTTAATTATTCTTACTCTGGACTGTTCTTTGTCCTTTTCCATCTATGAGGATACAATGATCACTGACCCTTAAATGTTCTCCTACTGACATTGATCTGCTTGACCCATCTCATTCCCAAGAACCAGGTCTAGCAGCTCATCCTTTCTTGTTGGACTGGGCACATACTGCTGTAGAAAACTTTCCTGAACACACTCTAGGAACTCTTCCTCTCTCTGCTCTTTATACTACTACTTTCCCAGTCTACGTTCAGATAATTAAAGTTTCCCATTATAGCTACTCTAAAATTCTTGGAACTTCCGGTAATTTCCTTGCAAATTTGTTGCATTACATTCTTCCCACTAGTTGGTGATCAAAAGATTGCACAGAGCAATGTAATAGCACCATTTTTGTTCCTGTGCTCTAGCCAATTTGTTTCTGCCCTTGACCCCTCTGGGACATCCTCTTTCTCCAGCACTGAAATGTTCTGTTTAATCAATGTCACCACCACCCACACCCCACCACCCAGCAACTTTTCTTCCTATCCTATCTTTCCTGAACACCTTATGTCCAGAAATATTAAGCACCCAGTCCTGCTCTTCTTTGAGCCAGGTCTCTGTTATAGCCATATCATCATATTTCCACATGCCTGTAACTCACCAATCTTACCAACTACACTCTGTGCATTCACATACATGTACAGCTGAACCACCTGTGGTGTCATTGACTTGGTTTTGGCTGCACTCCCCAGATGAATCATCACTCTCATCATTATTCAGAGCAGATTGCTGGCTGGATTGTGGAATGCACTCAAGTGACTCCTGTACCACTTGCCTGTTCCTTTTTGACTGTCTGGTTGTCACCTATTTCCTCTCTCCCTCCATAGCCTAAAGCTATGGGATGACCACATCTTTGTGCTACCCACAAAGCTCTGAACTTCGCAAATTCATTACAGTGACTCCAGCTACTGTTCAAATTCTGAAACTCAGAGCTGAGGCTGCTGAAACTGATGACACTCGCTGCATGAATGGATATCAGGACACGGGAAGCATCCTGGAGTTCCCACATAGCACAGGATATGCACTCTCAAAGTTGGAGCAACCCTACCATTTTTCTATTTATTTTCAGAAAACCTTACTACTGATAATGAACACTACCAATACTAAAAAAGCTTGACCAATACAAATAAACCTTGCTGCTATTAAAAAACCTTAGTAGTACTGATAAACGCTACTAATAGTTAATACACCTTACTGATGGTAACAAACTCTACTTAAAAATAGAAGATAAAACTCACTAGCTACTCACTTGTTTCAGTCTAGTTTATGTAGTTACAAACCATATTGTTGAGTTAATAGCTCTTGTTTTGGTTAATACTTTTACATAAAATAAAGTTTGTGATTTCTTTAAAAATCATGAAATCTTATGGTGTCATTCTATTGGTTAAAATGAGGTGTTTGTATGGGCAGAATCATGCAATGGCGGGTGGAAAAGTGCAAGAGTGGGCAGGGAAAAGGACATTTCACCCGTCGGCTGCAATAGCGGCTTTTCATGCAGTGTCGTCCCAATCCTGCTTCATTAATCATGCATCCCTGGGAAACATGCCGTTTCCATGGCAGGCAGGGTCTCATTTTCCCACCACAACATCACGTTGCTGCTTCCTCACTCCGGGAACCACATTTAAAGTGCAGCCGCGCACACACCCCTCAGTGCTTCCAACCCAGGATTGCTTCAAATAAGACATGGTCCTGAAAGGCAAGAGGACTACAGCCCCCTCTCCACCAGCCCGGTTAAGTGATGCGTCCCTTGAGTACTTTTTGGACACTGTGGGGGCCCGTTGTGATGGCCTCTAACCCTGCTATGGCCACAGGAGAGGCAGCAACGTTATCACTCTGGCTTGGGAGGCAGTGGCAGTGGTGATCAGTAACAATGCTGCACAGAAGAGGTTGACCATCCAATGCAGATAGACAATGAATGATCTCATCTGTGCACCCAGGGCAAGGTAACCATCTCATCACTCTAAACTCACAAGCCCATCACACATTCATTGGCATCTCATTCACTGCCAGCTCAAGAGACATCACCACTCACTCTCTCACACACACACCCTCACATCTCCATCTGGCCTCATCTCCTCTAGAGACTGCCTCCTCAGCCCTCACCATCTTGAGGCCTCTTGCACAGACCAACATGTGCTCCCCACACACACCCTGGGATACACCCCTTCTCCAAGCAAGCCCTAGCCCTGCAGCCATTGAAAAGCCACTACTGCCATATGACCTTATGGTCTGGTAGGTAGAGACCGGCCTGTTGCTCACCCTAAAAGTGATGTGATGCTGTCTGTGAAGCCTGGCGCTGATGACGAAGCAGCGTAGGCAAACAAACCTTGAAGTCCCGAGTGAAGTGCCGCTCGCTAGGTGCACATTGCTTATGTACAGTTGTGAAGCACATTGGCGTACCACCATGCCAACGTGCTCAGATGATCCAGCTTGGGGGAACAATTCCAGCAAGCTGGGCTTAATGAGATTCCCAACATCTGATGGCCATTGACGGGCAGAGCGAACATTGCAAACTGATGTCACGATGTTGTGAAACTGATCTCACCATATTGACCGCTCACGTCATTGAACACGCCCGACGCCAGCTGGCACAGAAAATTCTGCCCTACGTCTCTTTAAATGTTAACAGCCCCTCACTGGACCATAACACTGCAGAATCTGCTTCCACTCATTCTATGAGAGAATAAGTTCTGGATTGTTAAAATCTTTGATGTGAAATAAAAACCCTGCCCATCCAAGGAAATGGAGTGGCTTGTGAGGGGTGGGGGTGAGAAATGGGGGGAGGGGGGAACGACGGGGATATGACGGGGGTGACAATGCATCTAATTTACATCATTTCAGACTAGAATAAGCTTGATGGAGTGTCTGATCTTCCCTGGTCCATTTTCATACGTTTGTTAGAGACTCTGTTGTGAGATGGTAGCGCACGAGAGCTTAATGTCTTTAGAGATACCATCCCACAGTCTAACTTTCAGACAGCAGTGTGTGTTTTAATGCTGAATGTTGCAGGGGAGGCAGAGTGCCAGATTGAATCACAGCGCATTCCTAAACTCACAGAGAGCTTCTAATCTTGTTGCATCGTTAGAGAGGCACCCTGCAAGCCTGAATGAGGAGAAATAGGGACTCCTTCTGCCCATATTTGTGGAAGGCTTTCAGAAAACAATAAGATTTTGAATCTCATTTTTGCATCTCAGCATCATTAGGAGGCAGTACTGTGACACCATGCACATCGACACTGCAGTGAGAAGCCACAGCACAGACAGAATGGATTTGCACAGTTGACTGATGTCATCTTGTTCAAGCTAGTAATAGTCGAGTTGTTTCTACCCATGGGTGAGAAAAGAGAAAAAAAAATCATTAAGGCAATGAATGAGAGCCTGACAAACTCAAATTGTAATAAGGCCATATTTTGAGTCCTGTTATCGTTTTCTCTGTCAGAAATAGCCAATCTTTTTTGGAATGCCTTTGGATTACAGGTTAAGGTTCTTAATGAGGTACTCATCTCATTACTGTCAAAGAACATTTTTCATTCCTGAAACTACTGCAAATGCATTTGTTAAAGGATGATACCACTGCTTTTTTTTTGGTCTGTGACTGGTCTTGCAAATGCAAGAGGGAAAATATATACAGAGCCAAACTCTTTATGCCTTTCAAACCAGTTAGTTTCCCAAATGGAATAATTGACCACAGCAGTCTTCTGTAGCCCAAGAAAAAAACATTATGGGATATATTTCTCTGCCTTTACAAACGTTGGGAAAACATCAGACTGATTTTTTCAGATTGACTCATTCCAGCAATAAATAGAGAATGTTCTTCTTATTAAATGATGGACTACGTAGTGATTAAAATCATAAGTATTAAAAAATATAATTTGCCAAGTTGTCCTTGTTATTTAGACTATCAGAATCATTAATGAAAGAAAATTCTGAGGAAATGAGATAAGGCCTGATGTGGTAACTTTGACAAATGGACTACAGGAGTCTCAGGTACAGGTCACGATCATTTGTTCCAGCAATTGCAAGGAGAGAACCATCTCAAAACAACTTGAGATTGCACTCTGCTAAATTACAAGTGTTCAGCATATTTATACATTATTGGTCATGTACTAGAACAGTTTCCAGATTCCGATCTCGTCAACATATAGGTTTACATTAAACAGACACCTCTGGTAACAGGTACATGCATCATATGTCCCTATTTTCACTCAGGCAGAGACCTTCCCTCCTACCTAGGCTAGGACCATCTGTTCTTCCCCTATCTGATGTAAACAGGCTCAATCTTAGTTTTTTTTTACAACCTAAGTCTCCAGTCTGACTCCTAGGACACCTAATCTATAGTATTTGCCTTCCTCTATGTCAAGCTTGTTCCCAGGACCTTGCTGATGATCACAGGCCCTGAGGGTGTACAAGGTTCATGTGGTGTTTTTTAACTGTTTATATATTTGCAGGCACTGGCTGCTTAGAGATTCCAACAGGATCATTCCCTTACAATACATTCTTACTGCACCCCTTTTTCCCCCCCTAACAGGCCATTAAGTTCAACAAACCTTTCCCTTTACCAAACCTCACCTAAAAATTCACTCCACAAAACAGGTTTGACAGTTATTCATGCTATTGCTGTGTGAAGAATTTCAGTAACTACATTGCACACATCAATGTATTTCATTATTCATATAGCACTTGAGATTGACATTCATGAGCTACAATCTAAGGAGGTATATAGAAGCAAGATCATCCTCACCAGAGATACTTGGAGTCTCTTTATACGGTCAACTTTCACCGTCTTCCTTAGCCTTTTTTAAATTCATTCCACAACTGCCTTACACTTTGATTTAAAAATGTTCAACTAAACACGTTAATTTTCTAATTTATCAGCTGGAGCTCTCTCAGGATGTGGGATTGTTATGACTCCTATGCGTAGTGGGAAGGTTTTCCATTTGAATACATTTACATTATGGCTACATTAATTGATCAAAATAAACCTTTTCTCCATCTCCTATGTTAATTGTATATGAATTCTATTTAATTGTATACAAGTAGTAGCCATTAATTGGGGATTCATTTGTGCTCCTATATAAAGGAGCAGACTGAAACTGTAGGTTGTTGGGTGAAGAGGGGCATGCTTGTAATGTGTATCTCTCTAAATATCTGTATGCACATCCTTGCTTAAATATGGAGAGCAAAACTGCATACAACATTCCTGGTGCAGTCTCACCACATATTCATAATGGCACATTGTGTCATTCCAGATAGAGGACAGAAAGAGGTTACAAAGGGATAGAGTCAGGTTAGTAGGTTGTTGGGTGAGTCAAAGTGGTCATTTGGAAGTACAGAACTTGACTACTGCTGAAGCTTTTCATCTTGTGCTCATCAGGACACTTTGCAAGAATACCAATATAAGGGGAAAACAACAATTGTTACTTTCCCCTTGTATTGGTATTCTTGTGAAGTGTCCTGATGAGTGCAAGTTGAAAAGTGTCTACACGTCTCTTTTTTCAGCCATGCTTATAAAAGTGTGTAAAATTAGCTTCAGTGTTATCCTTCACCACCTGAAATATAACATGTTACTGCTTTTTGAATCAAGTTGCCTGCCTTTCTTTAAATGCATCAGAACATAAGAAATAGGAGCAGAAATTGGCCATATTGCCCCTTGAACCTGCGCCATCATTCAGTATGATCATGTCTGATGTTCTGCCTTAACTCCACTTTCCTGCTCATTCCCCAAATCCAATTATTCCCTAAGAGGCCAAACATCTATCTCTCTCAGCCTTAAATGTACTCAACAAATGGAACAATCACAACCCTCTGAGATAGAGAATTCCAAAGATTCATAACCCTCTGAGTAAAGTGATTTCTCCTCATCACAGTCCGAAATAATTTACCCCCTTATCCTGAGATGGTGACTCCATGTTTTAAATTCCCCAGGAGAAAAACTTATCTGTGTTTACCCTTTCAAGCTCTTTCAGATTATCTGTGTTTACCCTTTCAAGCTCTTTCAGATTATTGAAGGTTTCAATGATATAATTTCCCATTCTTCTAAACTCCAGAAAGTATAGGCCCAATTTACTCAGCCTCTCATCATTGGACAACCAATTTATCTCAGGAATTAATCTAGTGAACCTTCACCATACCATCTCCAAAGCAAACGTATCTCTCCTTAGAGATACATACCCCAACTGCACACAATACTACAGGGGTGTGATCTGACCAAAACCCTGTACAACTGTAAGAAGACTTATTTATTCTTGTACTCCAATCCTCTTGCAATAAAGGCCAGAATGCCATTGGTTTCTCTGATTGCTCACTGTACCTGTATGTTAACTTTGTGTTCCTCATACAAGTACACTCAGGACTCTCTGAACATCAATATTCACAAGTTTCATGCCTTTTAAAAATATTTTGCATTTCTATTATCACTACCAAAGTGAATAATTTTACACATTTTCACATCTTACTTCACCTATCACTTTGTTGCCCACGAACTCTGTCCCTTTGTAACCTCTTTATGTCCTCTATCTGGAATGAACACCATGTGCCATTATGAATATGTGGTGAGACCGCACCAGGAATGCTGTGTGCAGTTTTAGTCTCCATACTTAAGCAAGGATACATAGCACTTGCATTGGAGATAATACAGCAAGGGTTCACTGAATTGATCCCTGGGATGAAAGGGTTGTCTTATGATGAGAGGCTGAGTTAATTGATTATATACTCCCTGGAGTTTAGGAGAATGAAAGGTGGTCTCCTTGAAACATTATAGATTCAGAAGGGCCTTGACAGGGTCAACACTGAGAGGTTGATTCCCCTGGCTGGGGATGCTAGAACACGGTAGTACAGTCTCAAGATAGGGAACTGTTCATTTAGCACTGAGATGAGAAGGAGCCTCTTCACTCAAAGGGTTGTGAACCTTTGGAATCCTCTACCCTAGAGGGCTGTGGATACTCTGAAGTTGAACATTTTAAAGCTGAGATTGACAGATCTTAGAGTGCCAAAGAATCAAGGGATACAGGGAAGCAGGTAGGAAATTGGAATTGAAGTTGAAGATCAGCCATGATCACAATGTGTAGAAGAGCAGGTTCAAGGGTCTACTCCTGCTCCAATTTCTTATGTTCCTAATGTGGATTTGGGTTTGGGTTAAGATGAGAAGTTTCCATGATCTGGGAGAAAGGCTGATATCAATTTAGAACCCGACGTGACTCAAATCAGGCATGATCATATTCAAATTGCAATATATTAGCTGATTCAGATTAATTTGGTGTCAGTGTATTATGGGGTAGATTTTCAAATAGTCACTCAACATAAACCTGGTGATGTGCATCTGGATCTCACTAAAGAAACTGTCCAATTTTCATTTACACCCCTTTGTGATGAATTGGTAAGGATGCCATATTAGTTTGCATAAGAGTCACAGTTATCAGATGTCGGTGTGGCTAAATGGTGCTCTTTCATTGACACAGGCATTGAAGAAGTCAAACCCCACACTTGAGACATTAGGAAATGACATAGACTGTCACTTCAGTGTAGAATTAGAGATTACTGCATTGTAGGAAAAAATATCACCTCCCAGACAAAATATTAATTTGGGCTAAACCTGACCTCTCAGATGGATGCAAAAAAATCCTGTAAGTAGTGGAGTTCTTCTCAGTGTGCTGGGAACTCCTGAGATTGTGAAAGGTGCTACGACAACCTCTTCCTTCCTTTCTTCCTTCTTTGATTCCTTGTACCCTTCTCCCTCTCTCTTTCTTCTCCTTCCTTCCTACTTTCTTTCCATCCCTCCTTCCTTTATTCATTCCTATTTTTTTTTCCTTTCTCATACTATATGACAAAGTTTGTGCTAGGAATCTGGAGTTATTTGCTTTCCTTCTAAACGCATGAGGCACAGGAGCTCTTTTCCAATCTGCCCCTGCTCAGCAGTGTCAATCATTACATTTTCAGAGGGATCATGCATTCTGTTCCCTTTAGATATAGTTTGTAAGTATTTTGATCAGTGTACTATTGAAGTTGTCTTAAAGGACTGGTTCTTAAGAGACAGCTTTAATGTTTGTAGTCAGTGTCTGACAGGACCCCTGTTCTGCCTTGTTGGGATTGATTGGAGTGTTGGAGTCTTCATTTCGCAAAGCGTCCCTTCAACTAATGATCATTATTTGATTGTGCAGGTTTATTAATAATTAAACGTATCCTGGTGAACTTGCTTCATGTGACTGTAATGTTTCTTGATTTTCAACAAAATCCACAATAAAACATGTTTCAAACAAAAATATTCTGAACTTTTACAGCCATTAGTAAGACTAGACGTTTCTGCCTTTAGTTTGAGTTGTCAGCCCCAGTTCAGTTCATAGCACTCTCAACTCGAATCAGAAGGCTGTGTCCCACTCCTAGAGAATTAAGCACATAATCCGGCTTAAAGCTTTATTTCGTACTGAAGAAATACTGCACTATCAGAGGTGCCAATTTACAGACAAAACATTAAACTGAACCTCTTCTGTCCTCTCAGGTGCATGATAAAGATTCTACTGTGTTAGAGATTGGTAACTTTTTAAAAAAGATATGAATTTCCCAGTGACCAACTCAAAGGATCACAAAGCAAGATTTTAAGACTTTTACTGTAACAAACACATTAAAATCAAAAGAGATTAACCATTCCTAGTAGGCAACGAATACACTAAACTACAGAAAGTGTACTCCCATTAATTTATTAACGCAAACAAAAACTCCATGCACTGTTTATACATTACACCACACTATAAGCAGAAATGTAGCCTTGTGTTTAAAGTCCCAAGCTCCTCCCAGCTTTAACCGAATCACTTCTCCCTGCCCCACCTGGGTAAATCTTCCAGTGTCCCTTTAAACAAAGTCCCTTCACTCAATCCTGAGTATAATTGAATGGACATTCAGTAGCATGGTAACTTCATGGTCTTTAACCCTTCATTAGCCTCGTTTCTTCAAACTGGGAGTCCATCCTCACTAGCACTCTGTTTGGTGGTTAACCTGATATCAGTCCTTTTATTGCATGAAGATTTAAGTACAGGAGTAAAGAGTCTTTCTGCAATTGTATAGAGCCTTGGTGAGACCGCACCAGGAGTATTGTGTACAGTTTTGGTCTCCTTGCCTAAGGAAGGATGTGCTCAAAGATGCTATAAAAATGCAAGTTGCTGTTGTTGTCAAATATTCACTTGCACTATGGTCACTTGACCTTCATTGATTTTAACTGCTTGCTGGTCCATTACTATCTCCAATCTCCCATTCAGAGAAGGAAAATGATTTATATTTATCTTTTATATCCTGAAGATATTCTCAAAGTGCTTCATAGACAATGAACTACTTATGAGGCGTAATTATTGTACAAATGTAGTACAATAGTCAATTTGTACACTGCACTGACCCCCAAACATCAACAGTGGAAATAACTGAAACACTTGTTTTTGTGGTGTTAGTTGGAGGTTAAATGGTGTGCAGGACACCAACTGCACTCTCTTCAACTCCTCATTCCTGTATTCCTGGACAACGCAGCTTCAACTATGCTGTCTCCCACCTTGGCCTGCCTGATTTCCAGAGTTGACCTGACCCCTGAACACACGGGAGGATCATTTTTGGCTGATTTTCTCAGGCTTTGGCCTGTGGGCTGTTCCATTATAACAAGGCCTAAGGACCAACATCTGAGCAATCACAGTCATCACCATTCTGGTGTAGGAAACGGACACTGTATCTATTTCCTCCCTCAAACATGTCCTTGAAAAATGAGCACACTCATTTCTGGGCCATTACATTACCTCTAGTTTCATAATTTGCATTCTGTCGTGAATTTCATTTGTTGTTACACCACTGCAAAATGCAGGAGTTGATTCTTCAGTGCTGGGCAATTTATCCATAGTTAGAATGCAGTCACAGAATTGATAGATGAGACCCCATGGCCATTTCTTTATATGCCCTAATTCTGTAGTCTAGTGCATCTTGTGCACTACAGCTAGCAAAACAGTTTTGTGCTTTAACCACATTAAGGTCGCAAATTTCATGTAAATATATTAAGCACATAACACATCTTGAAGCAACAGGCAGATTGCAAATTGACTATTCCACAGGAAAAGCACATTTGCTTCATAATGATGCAAAGTTCTAATAGGTGCATGAAATTTGGATATGAAATGGAGGAAGAGAGGCCTCCACATAAAACAGATAAAGAGGTCGAGAATGTTTCAAGTTAGTCTCTTATCGGTGGGCTGCTGAAAGTAAAAGAAAGTCTTGCATTTATGTAGTGCCGTTCACAATCTCAAGCATGTATCAAAGTGGTAGAGCTGATAACCTTGGACTCACTCAAATTCTGTTGAAGGGTCATGAGGACTCGAAACGTCAACTCTTTTCTTCTCCGCCGATGCTGCCAGACCTGCTGAGTTTTTCCAGGTAATTCTGTTTTTGTTTTGAGCTGATACAGTGTCTTATTGAAATATAGTCACTATTGTAGATGAAGGCACAGCAGCCAACAGGAAGGCATTATCCCAATTATCCAAGCCAAGGTAACCAGCTGGCGTTACATTGAATGTGCACTCCATATACGTATGGAGGTGTGTCAAATGATCAAAAGGATGTTTAGTGTGCCTAGTGAGAGATTATTCCAGTTCAACAGGTTGGGGAGTACCTGGGGTATGAGTTCAAAGTATGTAAGAATAGGATTGACTAGGTGTTTTCCCATAGATTATTGAGCCTCTGGAATACATTTCCAGCGGATGTGCCGGTCTGTCTTCAAGGTCGTTTTGGGCCTGTTCCTGACCAGGGCAGAGATGACATTTTAAAGGGGTTTTAATCAGTAATATTTGATGTATGTGATCTCCTGAGCTGGTTTCAATCACCTGAGTTGGGATCAGAGAAGAATTTTCTAAGACTATTTTCCTTTATTGGTCCTGGGTTTTATTCTGTTTTTTATTGCCTTTTCCAGCATATTACACAACTATTGGGAGGTGGGAGGGGAATAGGTAGTGTTCAGTCATGATGATCCAGCCGTTATAGTTTGTAGGACAGGACCAGCTGATCATTTCTTGCCCATTATTTTTGTATAATTAATTATTCAGAGCAGTCATTCATCTATCAATTTTTAAATATAGAATCTCCTTTGGGCTGAGTGTGATTATTGTAGACATTCTGCCTCTGATGTTCAACTCTTTAACCAAATGGGGTGGGATTTTTTCCGGTCAATGGAATTTTGGCTGCCTCTCCAGGTTTTGCGTCCTGCCCGCGGTGATTCCTGCCGCAGGAGGGACAGGAAAATCCAGGCCTTGGCTGCAACAGGGATCGGAGGCTTGTTGTTGGCTGGGCCTGGGAGCTGGAGCACTAACCAGCCAAATCAGAACACCGAGGTGATTGAAGTAGGAGAGGAATTGCAGCAACCAAGATCCCCATAGGGCTTCCGTGGTCCAAGAAATTAAAGAACATAAATAGTTAGGAACCTATGAACATACGAAATACCAACAGAAAAAGGCCATTTGACCCCAGCAAGCCTGCTCCGACTTTCAATAAGATCATGGTTGATCTGTTTGCGTTTCGAGCTCCACATTCCCATCTACCCCTGGTAACCTTTGATTCCCTTGCCTAACAAGGATCAATCTACCTCTACCTTAAAATTATTCAGTGACCCCCCCTCTTCCACTGCCTTTTGAGGCAGAGGGCGGGTAAAATGACGTTTTACCTGCCGACCCTGATGGTGGGTTTTCACGCCGTATTATCCCAAACCCGCCACATTATTTATGCACTCCCGGGAAACACACTGTTTCGATGGTGGGCGAGGTGTAGTTCAAGATGTGAGCTGCAGCCTGAGCCTCATTATATAGTCGCTCTGCTGCAGTCTGAGGCCACCTGATGGGTGTCATCAGCCACAACCTCTGTAGGTAGCCCTTGTCCCCGAGGAGCCATCCCTGCAGCTTCTGTGGACCCTGGAAGCCTTCAGAGATCTGTGACCGATTGAGGATGTAGTTGTCATGCACACTCCCTGGAAACCGTGTGCACACCTACAAGATGCATTTCTGGTGGTCGCAGACCAGTCACACATTCAGTGAACGGGTCCCATCGAAGTTGATTAAGTTCACAGCGTGTTGCGATGGAGATCTGATAAAGAACTTCCATTTCCCATTCGCGCCAAATCCTGCAGCAACTGGCAGATGTGAGTGACCAGTTCCTGAGATGGGGGCAGTCTTCGACAACACTAGTTCCTGGTCATCTGCAGGAATGACAGGCAGCGACTATAGACCCTGAATGTCGCTAGATGCTGACCAGTGAAGGCTCCCTGTGACTCTTTGGCAGTATGTGTAGGGGACCCAGCCACCCCTTCTTCCTGAAGTTGCTGCTCCTGTCTCTGCACAGCCAGGAGACTTAGTCGCTCTCTCCACCGTCGTCTCTGCTCTCTGTAGGCCATCAGGCATACAGTTAGTTCACCAGACTCCACGATCCAGATGTACTCCTCCTGCAGGATGGAAGGGAGAGACACATGGTTAGCATGGGTGTACTAAGATCCTGTCCTGGTTAAGTGTGAAAGCCCCTTAACAATTCCTGGAGAGTGCTGGCCACCACTTGGGTGGCTAGAGTTTAGTGCCCTGCATAGCTGCCCGAAACCCCACCACCTCCGCCTCAGTCCACCCGACCGATTGGCAGCAGCTTTGCCCATTGGACTGCAGGCTGTGCTCTCAGCTCAGGCGCAGGCATTCTCCTAACCCATGCTGCAAGGCTGCCCTGTTAGCTTGAACCATGGGCGAGACTGGTCCAAACTGGGATGATCATATAGCAAGGGGCTGTGAGCACCTCCAGCAGTGACTGCTCCATGGCCAGCTTCAGTGAGGAGATTGTACAACATGTGCAGTCATCCAACTATTCTATGTCCACTAAAATGCTAATGAATTTACAATCTGTGCTGGGGGTTGGGGGGGGGGTGGGTGGTGGTGTGGAGGTGTGGTGTGGGGTGGGGGTGGTGTGTGGTGGGTGTCAGAGGTGGGGAGATGAAAAGCTTTGGAGCATTTAGTGACATTTTGAAGCCTCTGCGTTGCTTGAGAGGGCAGATAAGCTAGAAGCCCAACTCTAATCATATCTGGAAATCCAAAACAAAAACAAAAATACCTGGAAAAACTCAGCAGGTCTGACAGCATCTGCGGAGAGGGACACAGTTAACGTTTCCAGTCCGTATGACTCTTCAACAGAACTAAGGAAAAATGGAAAAGAGGTGAAATATAAGCCGGTTTAAGGAGGGGTGGGACATGTAGAGCTGGATAGAGGGCTAAACTCCTAATGTCTTCTTCACAACCTACTTTCCTACCTGTCTTTGTGTCATCTGCAAAATTAGCTATCATGCATTTTCTCCCCTCATCTAAGTCATTGACACAAATTGCAAAAAGTTGAGGCCCCAGCACAGATCCCTGCGGGACTACTCTTGTCACACCTTGCCAATTAGAAAAAGACCTATTTATGCATTCTCTCTGTTTTCTGCCAACCAGCCAATCTTCTATCCATGCTAATGTGTTACCCATACACCATGAGCTTTTATTTTCCATAATAACCTTTGATGTGGCACCTTATCAAATGCCTACTGGAAATCCAAGTACAGCATGTCTACAGGCTCCCCTTTATCCACAGCACATGTCACTTCTTCAAAGAACTCTAATAAATTGGTTAAACATGATTCTCCTTTCACAAAATCATGCTTACTCATCCTGATTACCTTGAGCTTTTCCAAGTGCCCAACAATAACCTCCTTAATGATTGATTCTAATAACTTCCCCGTAACAGTTGTCAAGGCAACTGGCCTATGGTTTCCTGTCTCCCTCCCTTCTTGAATAAAGGGGTTATGTTTGTTGCTTTCCAATCTGATGGAACCTCTCCAGAACCTAGGGAATTTTGGAAAATGAACACCAGCGCATTGACTACCACATTAGCCACCTTTTTTAAGACCCTAGGATGTAGTCCATTAGGACCCGGAGACTTGCCAGCCCACAGCTCCATCAATTGGCTCAGTACCAGTTCCCTAACAATTTCAATTTCACCAACTTCCTCTCTCCAATTAACCTCCTGATTTGCAGCTATTACTGGAATGTTCTTTGTATCCTCTATAATGAAGACAGAAGCAAAATATTTGTTTATTTCATCAGCCATTTCCTTATTATCTACTATTAACTCCCCATTCTCACTCTCTGGAGGATCAACATTCACTTTACTTACTTGCTTCCTTTCTAAATACCTGTAGAGACTCCTGCTATCCATTTTTACATTTCTAGCTAGCACCCTCTCCTACTTTAATTTCTTTCTTGTGATTAACCTTTAAGTTATTCTCTGCTGTTCTTTATATTCTGACCAATCATCTGATCTGCCACTCATCGTTGTGTAGTTATATGCTTTCTCCTTAAGTCTGATGCTTTCCCTAATTTCTTTACTTAACCAAGGATGATGGGTCTCTTTAGAGTTTTCCTTTATAGTATGAATACACTTATACTGAGTATTCTGAAATATCGCCTTAAAGTTGGGATCATTGAGCCTATACTGTACATTGTGAAAACTCTTTGTCTGTTATAGTGGCCTTTCTTTCTTGCAGATTGGGATACTGCAAAGTAACTACACAGTTACCATGGTGACACAATGCTTTGTTTCCCTGAAAGTCAGCATGAGAATGTTTGACTAATGCACGGCTCCAATTGTGTAGAATTAGCGCGATATGTTTACGGCACCGTGCAAAGCCCTTACCTGTTACTGGACACCAGTTGTCATGGCGACAGCTGGCACTACTTGTCATTAATCTAGGTTGATGTCTCAAGGCCTGTGGTATAGGGCATCACCAAATCTGACAAGGGTCGAAAAGGTCACAAAGTAACGCAAGGCAATAATTAGATGACACCATGCTTGAGTTTTAGAAGCCAGAAAGGGAGGAGTGGGGGGGGATGAGGAGTTATGAAAAATAAGCGATAAGTTTTGATTTTAAAGTAGTGTAGATGTAAAAGAAGGAAATGTGTGCAGGCAGCAAGGACTACAAAAGGGAAGTTTGGAGGATTTGTGACCATGATAGTTTTGATAGAATAGAGAAAAAAACAAGAAAGGTTGTTGCTCCGACCTAAGATGCAGTTGGCTGATTTAGTTCCATGTGGCAATAGCTTGCAAGAAAATAATTGCAACTAGGGTGTTGTCCCACATAGAACTCTTCACCATCACATGCGTGGTTCTTGCATTGACACTTACACCTGTTGCACACTCAGATTTTCTTCAGCGCCAGGAAATTTCAGGTAATCTTAAGACATAGGAGCGGAAATTAGGCCAATCGGCCCATCGAGTCTACTCCACCATTCAATCATGGCTGATAAGTTTCTCAACCCTATTCTCCCGCCTTCTCCCGGTAACCTTTGATCCCATTACCAATCAAGAACCTATCTATCTACCTAGCTACCTAACTAATATCCTATCTAACTACCTATCTAATAATCCCAATATTGTATGAATCAAAAGCAGGTTTGTCATTGGCTGTCCCTCAATTTAAGGACGGTGCCTCTCAGGGCTGTGGGTTTCTTCATGTGGCTGAACAGGCCAAATTTCAGCAAACAGATCTTTGAGCACATGGGCAGGGCATCCCACCAGGTAGTGAGATCCGGAGTGCAGGATTTGCTTCCTTTACTTTCCTTCTCCACTACCGCTCTGCCTCATCATTCAGGCTTTGTGACTCAAAGCATGATGCAGCTTGATGGACAAACTGTTATCATTCTGAACAATTGGCAGCAAGCTCCTCCCTGTCATTAATGTCAAAGCTGACACACTTCAAGAAGGTCTTCAGAGTGTCTTAGAAGCATTTTCTTTGTCCTCCCCTGGAATGTTGACCATATGAGAACTGAGGAACAGAACCTGGCAGGGGAGGTGCTGTACAGCATTCTGGACACAGTAGCTGGCCCATCGAAATTGATTTCGCAAGAATTTTGCTGAAATGCTAGTGGAACTGGCTTTGAGAAGGAAACAAGCATTTGTTCAACAGTCCTTCCATCGAATCTAGAGGATGCAGTGGAGGCATTGCTAATGGAATTTCTCTAGTGCTCTTATAAGTCGCTGATACACAGTCCAGGTGTCACTGCAGTACAGGAGTGTGGTGATGACAACTGCTCTGTACACTAAGACTTTCTTAAAAGCAAAAAACTGCAGATGCTGGAAATCCAAAACAAAACAAAAAAAATACCTGGAAAAACTCAGCAGGTCTGACAGCATCTGCGGAGAGGAACACAGTTAATGTTTCAATTCCGTATGACTCTTCAACAGAACTAAAGAAATAAAGAAGAGAGGTGAAATATAAGCTGGTTTAAGGGGGGGGTGGGACAGGTAGAGCTGGATAGAGGACCAGTGATAGGTGGAGATTCCCAAAAGATGTCATAGACAAAAGGACAAAGAGGTGTTGACTGTCTTGATATTAGCTAAGAAATGTGCTAATAGTTGACATTAAGGGTAGAAAGCAGGATGAGCAAGGGGCGGACAGCCCTAGTGGGGGTGGGGTGATGGGGAGGGATAGAAATAGGCTAAAGGGTAGAGATAAAACAATGGATTTACAAATAATGGAAATAGGTGGGAAAAGAAAAATCTATATAAATTATTGGAAAAATGGGGGATTAGAAAGGGTGGGGGTCGGGGTGGTGGGGAGGTGGTAGAGGAGTGAGGTCATGATCTAAAGTTGTTGAACTCAATATTCAGTCCGGAAGGCTGTAAAGTGCCTAGTCGGAAGATGAGGTGCTGTTCCTCCAGTTTGCGTTGAGTTTCGCTGGAACATTGCAGCAAGCCAAGGATGGACATGTGGGCATGAGAGCAGGGTGGAGTGTTGAAATGGCAAGCGACAGGGAGTTCTGAGTCATGCTTAGGGTGACCCCGACCTCCCTGTCACTTGCCATTTCAACACTCCACCCTGCTCTCATGCCCACATGTCCGTCCTTGGCTTGCTGCAATGTTCCAGTGAAACTCAACGCATACTGGAAGAACAGCACCTCACCTTCTGACTAGGCACTTTACAGCCTTCTGGATTGAATATTGAGTTCAACAACTTTAGGTCATGAATTGTCTCCTCCATCCCCCTGCCCTTTCCAATCCCCCTTTTTTCCAATAATCTATATAGATTTTTTTTCTCCCACCTATTTCCATTATTTTAAATTGTATTTCCATCCATTGTTTTATCTCTACCTTTTAGCCTATTTTGATCCCTTCCCCTCACCCCACCCCCCCACCAGGTCTATCTGTACCTTGCTTGTCCTGCTTTCTACCCTTAATGCCATCTATTAGCACATTTCTTAACTAATATTACCACCGTCAACACCTCTTTGTCCTTTTGTCTATGACATCTTTTGGCAATCTCCACCTATCACTGGCCCTCTATCCAGCTCTACCCGTCCCAACACCCACCACCACCCCCCCCCCAGTTCCCCCCGCCCCCCCCCCCCACCCCTTAAACCAGCTTATATTTCACCTCTCTTCTATTTTTCCTTAGTTCTGTTGAAAGTCAAATGGACTTGAAACGTTAACTGTGTTCGTCTCCGCAGATGCTGTCAGGCCTGCTGAGTTTTTCCAGTTATTTTTGTTTTTGTTTTTGTTTTTGACTAAGACTTTCTTGTTTTGCAAAGGTCTTTATTGACAAACACTTGCTGCTGTAGTTGCAGAAGTCTGACCTGCCAAAACTGTTCCGATGTTGGATCTTCTTGTCAATGGTGACCCTTTTTGAGAGAGGTGGCAGCCAACATTTGTGAAGTGTTCAACATATTCCAGACTCTCTCTTTCAACATATATGGCAGTGGGAATATTTGGCTGACCAGGTGTGGGTTGTGATATGAGGTTTTTTTGGCAGCACTCAAGTTTTGTGAAAGCGGAATTGAAGCGATCAAGAGTGGCTGCAAATCTGATACAGAGTGAGCAATGACACTGTAGTCATCTACAAATGCTAGATCATGTATATCTCTGCTGGTCAGTTTATCTTTGGCATGGAGGTGACTTAGGTTAAACTGCTTTCCATCTATATGTATTTAGTGCTGAGACAAGAGGGCAGTCGATCTTTGGTGAGGTGGAAAAAAGCAGATTATCAGAACATTGTCACATTGATGTTTGTGGGATCTTGCTGTGTGCAAATTGGCTGCCACATTTTCTGAATTACAGGAGTGACATGAATGCACAAATTGATTTTGCCAGCTGTATAGCATTTGGGGGAATCGTGATGTCATTCAAGGCCCTATAAAAGTCTCATTTTTTTAAAATGTAATAACACCTTGTTGAACAACAGACACTGGATCTTTCATATGAAGGCAGATAGTTTTCCATTTTAGAGACTTGTACAGCTCCAGGCAAACATCTGGTAGCCCTGTGAATAACTTGTGCAACACAATAAGAAGATACTGAATGAAAAGTTGATTTATAACTAGAAGAAATGATTTGTCATAGCAAGCAATGTGACTTCCCTTGGATCCATCAATTGAAATTAATATTTCCACTGATTTAATGCAACGTCCAAGCACCTGGACACAAATCTTGCTCCGCGCGGATAGTAACAATTTGTGGAATTTGTTGTGGGATGCCAAATTCTGTTATATCATCTACCCTCTTTCTAACATGGCATCTCTGCTGATAGTAGTAGAGCATGTTTGGTGGCTCAAGACTTACCAAAGGAACTGCTGAATAAAACCAGTTGTCAAGCCAGGGGGAGATGACAAAAAAAGAATAAGAAGGCTTGTGTTTACATAACACGGTTAACTGCATCAGAGCACCCACAAGTGTGTTTTACAGCTTTTTCTTTCACTTTTTGAAGTGAAGTCACTGCTCAGCTATACAAAATTGCCACATCAAAAAGGGAACAACAATTTATACTTCATGAGAAGAGAGAGCTGATTGGTTAGCAAGTGGACTCTGATTGTTAGAGGCATTGCCATGGAGAATGCACCAGTTAACAGATGATTTTGTTTAAATTCAAACCCGGCAGGTTGGTTCTAATTGACCAAGGCATTGCCCCAGAGAATGGCTGTTGCCTATATTGTTCCATTGAAACAGGCTCAATATGTGTTTGTGTTCTTTCTGTCTGCATTCTGATAGTGACTATTGGAAAAGCAGGGATGGATTCACATGTGCAAGTTGTTGAACGTTTCTGTCCCTGCACTGAGCTTTGGATTTAATAACTGGGGCCAACTTTTACAAAACCTTTACCTCAAAAGATAAAATAATTAGAAACAAAATGTTAATTAATATTCCTATATAATGTGTTGAAATCTTACTCACTGTAGCGCATCATTTTTTGAAACTTGGCGGTCCCTGAATTTTGGAGAACAGGAGAGAATTCATAATTACCTGGAAAAACTCAGCAGGTCTGGCAGCATCGGCGGAGAAGAAAAGAGTTGACGTTTCGAGTACTCATGACCCTTCAACAGAACTGATTGAAGGGTCATGAGGACTCGAAACGTCAACTCTTTTCTTCTCCGCCGATGCTGCCAGACCTGCTGAGTTTTTCCAGGTAATTCTGTTTTTGTTTTGGATTTCCAGCATCCGCAGTTTTTGGTTTTTATCTCTGTGTTTAATTGACTGCCACTGCTCTTCAAGAAATGCCTACCTTGAAGCAGTTCTGTTCGTCTCTGCGACAAGATTTCCATATCTCTCTTTTGCCTTGTTCACCTGTAAAATCAGTTCTGTTGAAGGGTCATGAGGATTCGAAACGTCAACTCTTTTCTTTTCCGCCGATGCTGCCAGACCTGCTGAGTTTTTCCAGATAATTCTATTTTTGTTTAGGAGAGAATTCATGGTCATGGATTGTGAAGTTAACTTTTCACAAAATGCCTCGAAAAGAGTTTGGGTTTCATAAGGTGTCTGCGCTCAACACGACTTCACTGCTAGCTTTCATTCTTGCTGTTGTTGTTTAGCTTTCAACTTATTCACTTATTACAGCTCTGCCTCTCTCTTGCCATCCCACAGATTTCTTGAGCACATCAAAGGCTTATAAGTTAAAAGGAATCAAAGCTCTTTCATTGCACTGGAAGACTATGTTTGTAATTTGTTCAATTTATCATCTGCTGACACATATTGAAGTGTTATCAAGAACGTGCGCAAGAATGCAGGGAGAATGCACCTCGTCTCCAGTAAATCTCCTCATAAACATGGTTTACCTGAGATGATTGGATTGCCATCGTTTGTCTGAAGAGCTGACAGAGACAGGATAATGGAGGCAAGGAGCTGAAAATGGATTCAAAAGCTTGTTTGCTAAGCTTCCCACATCATAACAGCATGTAAACATCGCTACACCTATGCCATACACCTAAAATGGACCCAACAATAACCAGTTCAACAAAGTCCCATGTCTGATCTGCAAGGGAAATCAGGTCACTGATACAGTGCTCAGGTGCTTTCTTTATTCAGCCCCATGCAAAAACCTGAATTCAACTCAGTCTGGCTTCAATATTGAAACGAGGGCCCTCCACTCAGTTGCTATGTGGATTCCTAAATTTGCTAGCACACAAGCTCCAAGTGGTCATTGATAGGATTGTCCGACCACCACTCAAAAAATGGCTCCAAACCTCTAGGGTTTTCAATGTTACAGAGTTAGAAGGAGCAGGAGCATTCCTCCTGGTGACACATGGCAACTGTGGGAACCCCATCACTACCTCACCATCCCAGTCACTCTACTCACATAAACACCCCAATCCCCACCCCGCCCCCACCCCCTCCCTGCTGACCCCCATAACATCCACCCCAACCCCTGGACTTAACCCCGGGCTTCAACATGGGGAAAAACCTTTAAGGTCACAACTGGCGAGTTGTGTAAAGATGTTTGACCGGTGATCACACCTTGCCTAATTCATCTCAATGTGATCTGAGGATAAATTTAACTTGATCTTTTGGTCTATCCTTTTCACTGGGCCTTCACTGTGGCATGTCAGAATCATGTGTGATGTAGGATGCTAAGGAATTTAGGCCTCATGGTGTTTTACCATAAAGAAATACCCAAGGTGCTTCACAAGAGAAAGCTCAGGTGCCTAGCTTAAAGGGGGGGGCAATGGAGATGACATGGCAAAAAGCTATACTCGATAAGTGGATTACGTGCAGCCCAGTTAACCTTTAATGTGACTTCAGTTAGTCCCTTTGCATCTCTCAGTCTCCATGTTCATCCCCTATTTTCTGTGTGGTATGGTGCCACAGGCATTATTCAGTGTTGTTCCCATTCACTTTCTCTTGCTGTCCAGTTGCAGGGAAAGAAAAGGGAATACTGATTGGATGCAAGTTTAGACCCATGTCAGTAAAGCATGTCAAAGTCCCTCTGGTTTGATTAGCATTGATTTTTTTTCCCCCCATTCCTGCGGAAATGGATTGGGCTGTCTGGAGAAGTGCCTTTGTGCACTGTGGCTTGCCATAGTCATGTAGCCTCTGATGTCACCCTTTGTGCATAAAGGCTTAAAAGCAGAAGCAATTTGGAACATGTTGTCAGGAGTGTGCAGTCGAAATTGAGTGGACAGTCTTAATAGCAGAACTATGAAACTGCCACAGAGTTAAACAAGAAACCTGAACAAATAAGCGTAGCAGCTCTGTTATCAGTGCTGAGGGAAGAGCACTACAAGCTGTATTGCACCCTAGATCTCAGTGAAGGGTAGAAAAACCAGTCTTGTGAAATTTTGGAGGCCTTGTGGACACGCATTGAACAGTCTAATGAATGCTACGTGTTCAATACCAGAGCTCAGCAAGAGGGGGAGAATATTGATTGTTCTAGGGATTGTCTTTGGAACCAGAGATGCTGCTGTGAAAGCACATTTGCTCAAAGAGGAGAACCTTACTCTCAAGGAAGCCATGGACATGTGCAGGAGCTTGGAAGTTGCCAATCAGCAGCTGAAGAGTATTGATGGAGGGACTGATGAATCTTTGCACTATGCTGAGAGGCAACTCGAGTCTTTCAAGCACTAGACAATGAAAAGAAAAAGGAAGAAATATTTACAGAAAGATCAAGGCTGGAATACTGGATGTAAATATCACAAAGGACACCAGGCAAAATAAAAGGGACCTATGATGGGGAAAGTAGTGCTCTAAGGAAGAGAAGCTGAATCACTTTGCACGTAAGTGTTTTGCTGGAGAGAGGAAAAGCAAGCTCAGAAAGGTGTTTCCTGGAGAGATATCGGACGATCATTCTGATGAATTAGTCTACATCCTACAACATGTTGACAGCCTCAAGCCTAAGGGAGTAAAAATATTTGTGACAATTGGAATGATGATGGCAGAAGGAGACAATCAAGCTTATAAGAACTGAGATTGACATGGACGCTGCATGCAACACCCTGAACTTCACAGGCTTATAGGAAGTTGCTCAAGATAGTGACACAATGTTTTTTTAAATTCATTCATGGGATTTGGTTGTTGCTGGCTGGGCCAGCATTTATTACATACTCTTAATTTCCCATGAGAAGTTGAAGGTGAGCTGCCTTCTTGAACCGCTGCCATTGATGTGATGTAGGTGCTGTTAGGGAGGGAGTTCCAGGATTTTGACCCAGTGACAGTGAACGAACGGTGATATATTTCCAAGTCAGGATGGTGAGTGACTTGGACCAGATGGTGGTGTTCCCATGTGTCTGCTGTCCTTGTCCTTCTAGATGCTAATAGTCGTGGGTTTGGAAGGTGCTGTCGAAGGAGCCTTGGTGAATTCCTTCAGTGCATCTTGTACACACTGCTTCTATTGTGCGTTAGTGGTGGAGGGAGTGAATGTTTGTGGATGTGGTGTCAATCTGGTTCACTAATGTCCTTTAGGGAAGGAAATCTGTCGTCCTTACCTGGTCTGGCCTACATGTGACTCCAGACTCACAGAAATGTGATTGACTCTTAAATGCCCTCTGAAATGGCCTATCAAGGCACTCAGTTGTAAGAAGACGCTACAACGACACAAAAAAGAAATGAAACCAGATGGACCACCCGGCATCAACCCAGGCACCGGAAACGACAATGGCAATCGCAGCCCTGTTGACCCTGCAAAGTCCTCCTTACTAACATCTGGGGGCTAGTGCCAAAATTTGGAGAGCTGCCTCACAGGCTAGTCAAGCAACAGCCTGACATAGTCATCCTCACAGAACCATATCTTACAGGTAATGTCCCAGAAACAACCATCACCATCCCTGGGTATGTCATGTCCCACTGGCAGGACAGACCAAGCAGAGTTGGAGAGATCTTGGCATACACTCGGGAGGCAGTTGCCCTGGGAGTCCTCAATATTGACTCTGGATCCCATGAAGTCTCATGGCATCAGGTCAAACATGGGCAAGGGAACCTCCTGCTGATTACCACATACCACCCTCCCTCAGCTGATGAATCAGCACTCCTCCATGTTGAACATCACTTGGAGGAAGCACTAAGGGTGGCAAGGACACAGAATGTACTCTGGGTGGGGGAATTCAATGTCTATCACCAAGAGTGGCCTGGTAGCACCACTACTGACAGAGTTGGCCAAGTCTTAAATGATTTAGCTCCTAGACTGGGTCTGCGGCAGGTGGTGAGGGAACCAACAAGAGGGAAAAACATACTTGACTTCACCCTCACCAACCTGCCTGCCGCAGATGCATCTGTCTATGACAGTATCAGTAGGAGTGACGACCACACAGTCATTGTGGAGACAAAGTCACATTGAGGATACCCTCCATCATGTTGTGTGACATGACCACAGTGCCAAATGGGATAAATTTCAAACAGATCCAGCAACTCAAGACTGTGGAATCCATGAGGCTGTGGGCCATCAGCAGCGTCAGAATTGTACTCAAACACAATCTGTAACCATATGGCCCGGCATATCCCCCACTCTATCATTACCATCAAGCCAGGGGATCAACCCTAGTTTAATGAAGAGTGCAGGAGGGCATGCCAGGAGCAGCACCAGGCAGTCATAAAAATGAGGTATTAACCTGGAAAAACTATAGCACAGGACTACTTGTGTGCCAAACAGCATAAGCAGCAAGTGATAGAGCTAAGCAATCCCACAACCAATGGATCAGATCTAAGCTCTGCAGTCTTGCAGTCCAGTTGTGAATGGTGGTGGACAATTAAACAACTCACTGGAGGAGGAGGCTCCACAAATATCCTCATCTTCAATGATAGGGGAGCCCAGCACATCAGTGCAAAAGGTAAGGCTGAAGCATTTGCAACAATCTTCAGCCAGAAGTACCAAGTGGATGATCCACTCAGCCTCCTCTGGAGGTCCCCAGTATCACAGATGCCAGTCTTCAGCCAATTTGATCCACTCCACGTGATATCAAGAAACAGCTGAAGGCACTGAATACTGCAAAGGCTTTGGGCCCCGACAACATTCCGGCAATAGTACTGAAGTTGAAGGGTCATGAGGACTCGAAATGTCAACTCTTTTCTTCTCCGCCGATGCTGCCAGACCTGCTGAATTTTCCCAGGTAATTCTGTTTTTGTTTTGGATTTCCAGCATCCGCAGTTTTTTGTTTTTATATCTTAATAGTACTGAAGACTTGTGCTCCAGAACTTGCTGCGCCCCTAGCCAAGCTGTTCCAGTACAGCTACAACACTGGCATCCACCTGGCTATGTGGAAAATACCCCAGGTATGTCCTGTACATAAAAAGCAGGACAAATCCAACCCGGCCAATTACAGCCCCATCAAGCCACTTTCAATCGTCAGTAAAGTAATGGAAGGGGTCATGAACAGTGCTATCAAGCAGCACTTGCTTAGCTGTAGCCTGTTCACTGATGCCCAGTTTGGGTTCTGCCAGGGCCACTCAGCTCCTGACCTCATTACAGCCTTGGTTCAAACATGGACAAAAGAGCTGAACTCCCGAGGTGAGGTGAGAGTGACTGCCCTTGACATCAAGGCAGCATTTGATCAAGTGTGGCATCAGGGAGCCCTTGTTAAAGTGGAGTCAATGGGAATCAGGGGGAAAACTCTCCACTGGCTGGAGTTATATCTAGCACAAAGGAAGATGGGTGTGGTAGTTGGGGGTCAATCATTTCAGCTCCAGGACATCACTGCAGGAGTTCCTCAGGGTAGTGTCCTCGGCCCAACCATCTTCAGCCGCTTCATCAATGACCTTCCTTCCATCATAAGATCAGAAGTGGATATGTTTGCTGATGATTGTACAATGTTCATCACCATTCGTGACTAATCTGGTACTGAAACAGTCCATATCCAAATGCAGCAAGACCTGGCCAATATTCAGGCTTGGGCTGACAAGTGGCAAGTAACATTCGTGCCACACAAGTGTCAGGCAATGACCATCTCCAACAAGAGAGAATCCAACCAGCGCCCCTTGATATTCAATGGCATTACCATCACTGAATCCTCCATTTTCAACATGCTGGGTGTTACCATTGATCGGAAGCTGATCTGGACTAGCCATATAAATACTACGGCTACAAGAGCAGGTCAGAGGCTAGGAATCCTGCGATGAGTAACTCTCCTCCTGACTCTCCAAAGCCTGTCCACCATCTACAAGACACAAATCAGTAGTGTGATGGAATACTCCCCACTTACCTGGATGAGTGCAGCTTCAACAACACTGAAGAAGCTGGATGCCTTCCAGGGCAGCCCTCTTGACTGACACCACATCCACAAACATTCACTCCCTCCACCACCAACGCACAATAGCAGAAGTGTGTACCATACACCAAGGCTCCTTAGAAAGCACCTTCCAAACCCATGACCACTACTACCTGGAAGGACAAGGGCAACAGATAGATGGGAACACCACCACCTGGAATTTCCCCTCCAAGTCACTCACCATCTTGCCTTGAGAATATATCACTGTTCCTTCACTGTTGCTGGGTCAAAATCCTGGAACTCCTTCCCTAACAGCACTGTGGATGTACCTACACCACATGGACTGCACGATTCAAGAAGGCAGCTCACCACCACTTTCTCAAGGACAACTAGGGATGGGCAATCAATACTGGCCCAGCCAGCGAAGCCCACATCCCGTGAATGAATTTTTAAAAAATCAAGCGGGGCTGTTTTGCCCTGGACGACGTCAAGCTTCTTGAGTGTTGTGGGAGCTGCACTCATCCAGGCAAGTGGAGAGTATTCCATCACACTCCTGACTTTGTACCTTGTAGGTGCTGGATAGGCTTTGGGGAGTCAGGGGGCGAGTTACTCGCCACACGATTTCTTGCCTCTGACCTGCTCTTGTAGCCATACTTTTTATATGGCCAGTCCAGTTCAGTTTCTGGAGCTGAGGTGACAGACCTCCAACAACCACAACCATCTTCCTTTGTGTTAGGTATGACTCTTCCTGATTCTCATTGACTCTAGCGTTGCTAGGGCTCCTTGATGCTACACTCGGTCCAATGCTGCCTTGATGTCAAGGGTGGTCACTCTTGCCCCACCTCCATGTTTGTCCATGTTTGAACTAAGGCTGTCAGGAACTGAGTGGCCCTGGCTGTTTGTAAAAGCTTCTTTAGCTTTTCACATAAAAGCTTATGTGAAAAGGAAAATATCAGCTAGGACCAAATTTGGGTTAATTACGGGTGGAGACAGGCAAATTTATAATGGAGAATAGGAAAATGGCAGATAAGCAAAGGAATTACTTTGTGTCTGTCTTCACAGAGGAAGATACAGAAAATCTCCCAGAAATACTGGAGAACCAAGAGATTAGTGAAAAAGAGGAACTGAAAGAAATTATTATTAATAAAGAGGTTGCACTCAAAAAATTAACTGCATTGAAGGTTGATAATCCCCTGGACCAGATGAGCTCCAACCCAGAGTGTTGAAGTAGGTGACTATAGTGATAGTGCATGCATTGGTGGTTATCTTTCAAAATTTTCCAGATTCTGAAAAATCCCCTGCAGACTGGAAAGTAGCAAATGTGACCCCACTATTTAAGAAGGGAGCAAGAAGATGGAGAAGTGCAGATCTGTTAGTTTGACGTTGCTAGTAGGGAATCTGTTAGAATCTATTATAAAGGATGTGATAACTCGGCACTTGGAAAATAATGATACAATTGGTCAGAGTCAACAAGGGTTTATAAATGGGAGTAACGTTTGGCAAATTTGTTAGAGTTTTTTGAGGATGTTACCTGTAGCATAGATAAAAAAGAACCAATGGATGTGGTGTATTTGGATTTTCAGAAGGCTTTTGATAAGGTCCCATGCAGGAGGTTAGTAAATTAAACTAAAGTCCATGCAACTGAGGGGAATGTACTGGTGTGGACCGAGAATTGGTTAACAGACAGAAAACAGAGTAAGAATTATTGGATGGCAGTACTAGTGGAGTACCTAGGATCAATGCTGGGGTTATAACTGTTCACAATGTATATGTGGGGACCAAATATAATATTTTCAAATTTGCTAATGACACAAATCGAGGCAGGAATGTAAGCTGTGAGCTCCATAATTAATGACTCATTACTGAAATCCTTGGAACCCACAGCTTATGCCTCTTGAGGCTTAAAATCTTGGGTTCAAGCTGCACTCCAGAGAATCGGGCACATAATCCAACTAACACTCCAGCGCAGTACTGAGGGAATGCTGCACTGCCATATGTTGTGTTTCTTGGTTTTTCATTAACGGAGGGATTTCTGTTTGAATAAACTGACGTTATTCAAAATTTGTGGTTGGCTTATCTAGAACATCCTGCCTTGCAAACTGCTGAAAGCCTGTTGTGCTGGCTATGTTTTTTTTTTCTTAATTACAACAGATGTTAAATCAGTTAACATTTCTTTTCTTCATTTTGAAAGTGAATCGGGGCAGATGAGATTGGCAACATAATGTCACTGCATCTCTTATCATGTCATTAATTGCGCTTGAGCTCTCAGACATGACAAGTTGTCTTCCGATGAGACAATCCAGTCAAATGGGGAATGTGTTGAAGTTAGTACTGGTGACTGTTTGCAAATTAAAATCTTGCACATTATTCTTTTTCAAGTTAAAGTTGTACTGTTGCATGGTAAAAATGCCAACAAAACTGTAAATTGAAATAGGGACTGTTAAACAATTTTAGTGCCAAGTTCCCTTAAAATTTGCACCAGGCTCTCTAATCAACAAGATTTCTCAAGTCCCAGCAGTCACTCTAAAGGCAAATATTCCATAATTTTGAGCTTTCAAGACAACTTTTAAAATATTGCATGAGATTTCTTGCAGTTTAGACTATCAAGCTGATTTTTAATTGCATGACTTAGGCTCTGTCATCTTCCCCTATCTTGTTTCCCACTCTCCAATTCCTTATTCTTTCTTCATTATTCTTGGCTCCAGTGATTCAGCTGGACATCAAAGATCCTTTGACATTACTTGATGAAGTTCCAGTCAACATTGTTCCCTCAACAACCACTAGCAAAAACAGATTAACTGGTTATACATCAGATTGCGGTGTGCAAGTTTCTTGGGAACAAAGTAGCTGTCACATTGGCTTACATGACAGTGATTTTGCGCCACTGCTTGAGAAACTGGAGACCAATTTTAACTCGAATGACAATCGAGCAAGCAGCAAAGCTGAGTGGATATGTTGCTGCAGCATTTTAAGAATGTTCGCACCTCCCTGCCCAGCTTCAGCTGAATGCACAGGGCTAGAATCAGTTCCAAAAAGTGCAGTGAGTTTTTCCATTCCAAGATGGCAGGTTATTCTTCTTTCAATTGAGGAACTCTAGTGAAGAGGTCTAGTGCAGTACACCAGTAATATTAAAAACATTTGAAGAGAAGATAAGATATTTCAAGAACTGATGGTTAAATGACGCGTAGCTGTTAATTTGAAAACACCATGTGACAGAGGGGGAAAGTTAAGTCTGTCTAATATAAAACTGGGGAGTTTAAAAGTTGTGATCTATCAATTTTTTTATTGTCAAACGTGTCTGTTGCCTTTTAATAAAATTTCTGTAAAAAGTACACTTTTGAAAGAATGCCTTCAAATTACCCTGTGAGGATATTGGTGAACTGATAAACACATTTTTATGAAATTAGTCTCCATAAACTTCAACTCATCCAAAAATCTGCTAACAGTATTATCTTAGCTCATAATAAATCCTGCTCACCATCAGCCCTGCACTCACTGTTCTACACTGTCTCCCAGTCACCCAACGTATCAAATTTTAAATAAAAACAGGAACAGAAATACTTGGAAAAACTCAGCAGGTCTGGCAGCTTCGGCGGAGAAGAGTACAATTGACATTTCGTGTCCTCGTGTTGAAGGGTCATGAGGACTCGAAACATCAACTGTACTCTTCTCCACCGATGCTGCCAGACCTGCTGAGTTTTTCCAGGTATTTCTGTTTCTGTTTTTGTGTTGGATTTCCAGCATCCGCAGTTTTTTGTTTGTATCAAATCTTAACTTTGGATTCTCATGTTTCGGTCTCATGGCCACACTCCCTCCCTTTCTCTGGAACATCCTCCAGACCTAAAAGTGCATCTCCTTGTCTTTTCCCCACCTTTGGCAGCCATGCTTTCAGTTGACATTGCCACACATTGTAGAATTCCCTGCCTAAATCTCTCTATTTCCCTCTATTCCATCGATACCCTCCTTAAAATCCCCCACATTGACCAAGTTCATCGTCAAGCTCTGCATTTTTCATTTTTTGATTTGGACATGTTTTCTCATTACACTCTGCGAAGCACTTTGGAGTGTTTTTCTTTGATAAAGTTGTTTAGCAAATGCAAATTAAATGAAAATAAATTGGCTAAACCCTCTGTTAAACCAGAAAGAAATTAATACCAATGTGTTAAGTATTGGGAGAATTACATAAAAGTTAAATTTAAGGCTATTGTTGTTATGTAGGGTTTGTTGTGTGGGCTGGTGGGAGGGTGGGGTTGTAACTTATACACTAATATGCTTGAAATTCAACTCACCTTATTAAAATAGTTCTGCTTGGCTCCTTATTTAGCAAATAGCTATTTGGTGTACATGAAACCTATGTTTCCTACTGACTTTATGTCAAAACACACAGTTATTGTCCTGCTAAGTGCTGACAGTTTCGCTAAGAAGAAAAATAAATTGGGCGTCCAACTTCTGTTTAGTGACACCATAATCCCCCAAACACATGCCCTGTTCTGACTTCCATTACACCTTCACAATGGGGATCTAAGCATACTGTCAGTAAAGAAGTCTTTGCAAAAAGGAAGCTTGCAGAGAGCAGAACACAGACAACGGGACATTGTCTAAATAAAGCAACAGTCAGGCTGATTGAACAGAATTTGTTTCCTTTCACAGGTTTTTTTATTTAAATATATTAAGCACGAATGTTCACGGTCTTCCAAGCTGTGCAGCCATGAGCACCTGACAATCGGAGATGGGAAGCAGCAACTGCTAATGGCCGGCAGAGCAGCCAGAGACAGCCTTCCATTTACAACTTTAAAAAGCCTTTGGAATTTAGCTTAAACATCCTTATATTCAGTATAGCCCACAGTTGATGCTTGTGTTGGAATTAATGCAATGATAAGCAAAGCAGACACAATCAGGCAGTTGGAAGTGCCCAAGTTTCAGTTCTGTTCCATTCTCAACTGCCAGCTTGATGGCAATCTCATTCCCCATTCCCCCAATTTCATGACTTGAGGGCATGAAGACTGAATTGTACAGTGAGCAATGCCAAAACCACTGACACCCTGTCATTTGGCAATAGCAAGACAGGATATTGCCAAAAAAGGATATAGGCACAGGAGAGAGTGAATAAAAGATTTGCAAGGATGTTATCAGAAACATGTGGTTCTCGCTATCGGGAAAGAGGAAAAGGTCTGGGGATCTTTTCAACAGACGAACATAAGCTGGAGGGTGACTTCATCGAGTTTTTTTAAACATGATGAAGGAGCTTGATAGGGTAGATGTAGGGAAAGTATTTCCACTTGTGGAGGGGGAATGAGTGAGGGAGGATTGAAACCTAATGAATATAATTATCTGTCACTGAAACCAATAAGAAATTCAGGAGAATTTTTTTTATTCATTCAGGGATGTGGGCTTCGCTGGCTGGACCAACATTTATTGCCTATCCCTAGTTGCCCTTGAGAAGGTGGTGGTGAGCTGCCTTCTCAAACCGCTGCAGCTCATGTTGTGTAGGTACACCCACAGTGCTGTTAGGGAGGGAGTTCCAAGATTTTGACCTAGTGAAAGTGAAGGAACAGCGAGATATTTCCAAGTCAGGATGGTCAGTGACTTGGAGGGAAACTTCCAGATGGTGATACTCCCATCTATCTGCTGCCCTTGTCCTTCTAGACAGTAGTGGTCGTGGGTTTGGAAGGTTCTGCCTAAGGAGCCTTGGTGAATTCCTGCAGTGCATCTTGTAGATGCTACACATTGCTGCTACTGTGCATCAGTAGCGGAGTGCATGAATGTTTGTGGATGTGGTGCCAGTCAAGTGAGCTGCTTTGTCCTTGGTGGTGTCAAGCTTCTTGAGTGTTGTGGGAGCTGCACTCATCCAGGCAAGTGGGGAGTATTCCATCACACTCCTGACTTGTGCTTTGTAGATGCTGGACAGGTTTTGGGGAGTCAGTACTTGTAGCGCAATTCCTAACCTCTGACCTGCTCTTGTAGCCATAATATTTATATGGCTAGTGCAGTTCAGTTGCTGGTCAATGGTAGCCCCCAGGATGTTGATAGTGGGAGATTCAGTGATGGTTTTGGCATTGAACACCCAGTGGCGATGGTTAGATTCTATCTTGTTGGACATGGTCATTGCCTGACACTTGTGTGGCGCAAATGTTACTTGCCACTTGTCAGCCCAAGCCTGGATATTGTCCAGGTCTTGCTGCATGTGGACATGGACTGCTTCAGTATCTGAGGGGTTGCAAATGGTGCTGAACATTGTGCAATCATCAGCGAACATCCCCACTTCTGACCTTATGATGGAAGGAAGGTCATTGATGAAGCAGCTGAAGATGGTTGGGCCGAGGACATTACCCTGAGGAACTCCTGCAGTGATGTCCTGGAGCTGAGCTGACTGCCTGGCAACAACCAGAGCCATCCTCTTTTGTGCTGGGTATGACTCCAACCAGTGGAGAATTTCCCCCTGATTCCCATTGACTCCAGTTTTGCGAGGGCTCCTTGATGCCACACTCACTCAAATGTGGCCTCGATGTCAAGGGCAGTCACTCTTACCTCACCTGGGAGTTCAACTCTTTTGTCCATGTTTGCACCAAGGCCGTAATGAGGTCAGGAGTTGAGTGGCCCTGGTGGAACAGAAACTGGGCGTTAGTGAGCAGGTTATTGCTAAGCAAGTGCCGCTTGATAGCGCTGTTGATAACTCCTTCCATTGCTTTACTAATGATCAAGAGTAGACCGATGGGGCAGTAATTGGCTACATTGTATACAGGACATACCTGGGTAATTTTCCACATAACCGGGTAGATGCCAGTGTTGTAGCTGTACTGAAACAGCTTGGATAGGGGTGCGGCAAGTTCTGGAGCACAGGTCTTCAGTACAATTGTCAGGGCCCACAGCCTTCACACTATCCAGTGCCTTTAGCGATTTCTTGATATCAAACGGAGTGAATCTAATTGGCTGAAGACGGGCATCTGTGATGCTGGGGACCTCCAGAGGAGGCCATGATGGATCATCCACTCGGCCCTTCTGGCTGAAGATTGTAGCAAGTGCTATGGACCATCTTTTGTACTGGCCTTCTCCATCATAGAGGTTGGGGATATTCCTGGAGCCTCCTTCTCCAGTGAGTTGTTTAATTGTCCACCACCATTCACGACTGAATGTGGCAGGAGTGCAGAGCTTAGGTCTGATCCGTTGGTTGTAGGATCATTTAACTCTGTCTATCACTCGCTGCTTATGCTGTTTGGTATGCAAGTAATCCTATGTTGTGGCTTCAGCAGGTTGACACCTCATTTTTAGGTATGTCTGGTGCTGCTTCTGGCATGCCCTCCTGCACTCTTCATTGAACCCCTGGCTGGATGTTAATGGTAGAGTGAGGGATATGCTGGGCCATGAGGTTACAGATTGTGTTTGAGTACAGTTCTGCTGCTGCTGATGGTCCACAGCACCTCATGGATGCCCAGTCTTGAGATGCTAGATCTGTTTGAAATCTATCCCATTTAGCCTGGTGGTAATGCCACACAACACGATGGAGTGTTTCCTCAATGTGAAGTCGGGACTTCGTCTCCACGATGACTGTGTGGTGGTATCAGTAGGATTTTCATGGGATGATGCATCTGTGGCAGGCAGGTTGGTGAGGATGTATCTTTCTCCCTCTTGTTGGTTACCCCAGTCTAGCAGCTACGTCCTTTAGGATTCAGCCAGCTCTGTCAGTAGTGGTGCTACCGAGACATCCTTAGTGATGGACATTGGAGTCCCCCACCCAGAGTACATTCTGCGCCCTTGCTTCCTCCAAGTGGTGTTCAACATGAAGGAGCACTGATTCATTAGCTGAGGGAGGGCTTCCTTGCCCATGTTTGGCCTGATGCCATGAGACTTCATGGGGTTCAAAGTTGGTGTTGAGTAGTCCCACAGCAACTGCCTCCTGACTGTATACCACTGTGCTGCCACCTCTGCTGGGCCTGTCCTGCCCATGGTGTCTGGGACATTATCTGTCAGGTATGACTGTTGCTTGACTAGTCTATGAGACAGCTGTCCCACTGTCAGTGAGGAGGACTTTACAGAGTCAACAGGGTTGAGAAATCCATTTTCATTTCCCAGGTCTAGGTCGATGCCGGGTGGTTCATCCAGTTTCATTCCTTTTTTGAGGCTTGCTAGGCCATTTAAGAATCAACCACATTGCTGTGGGTCTGGAGTCACATGTAGGCCAGACCAGGTTAAGGATGGCAGATTTCCTTCCCCAAAGGCACATTAGTGAACCAGATGGGTTTTTACAATAATGATGTCATGGTCATCATTAATCCCAGATATTTATTGAATTCAAATTCCACCATCTGCTGCAGCAGGATTTAAACCCAGGGTGTCTGGATTATTAGTCCAGTGATAATACCACTACATCATCACCTCCCCTAATAGAGAAAGCACTGAGTATGTGGAACTCACTGCCACAGGCAGCAGTTCAGATGAATAGTATAAATACACTTAAAGAGAAGTTAGGACGTGAGTTAGAAAGGATTGGCAGGATATACTGGTGTTGTTGGATAAAATAGGGTAAATAGAAAAAAAATCAGGTGGAAAATAAATACTGGCTTAGACTAGTTGGCCCGGATGGCTGGTTTCCATGCTGCAAATTCTCTGTGCAGCATTGCAACCACATTGACTGCGATATTCAACCTGTCAAGGATGTGAAATGGAAGGCAGTTGTATTGCATTTTCTGACATGTACACCTGTGCATGATACTTCTAACTGACAGTAAAATCTCAATGGACTGGCTCTATAACCTCGGTCATCACCCCCCTGCAGTATTGTAGCAACAGTGCAGTTAGTGCCGTTCTGATGAGAACCCAGAGCTCTCTCTGCTCAATCGACTGGACATTAAAGCTCTGATAAAGCAAGAACAATGAGTTCTCCTGGTATCCTGGCCAACATCCTCCTTTAAACCGATACCAACAAGGTAGCTCTTTACTGTTTGTGGGACTTTTTGGTGAACATCAATTTCAGGAGCTTTGCTTCTCCAACATTTTGTAATGCCCTACTCCTTCCTTTTGGTGCCTTTATCAGACATTACAGATGAAGGCATAATTTAAAAATGGAACAAGACTGCCCATGTGGTCTCCATGACACGTACCTGACTGTAAATCTTGTCTGGCAAACAGTTCCCATTAATTGCACACAAGGCTGCCAAAACCTTCAACTGTTTGTGTTTTTTTAGAAATGGCACTGCTAATTTCTAAGCTGCCACAGTGTACCACTCACACCTATGCTTGTGAGACAGCAAAGAACAGGAAATGAACTAGGCCCAGCAAATGTCAGCAAGGCTGCATCATTGGAAGCAAGTGACACTTGAAAGGCACAGCAGTCTAACTGACTTTGTGAGACTTGGAATCTTTTGCCTTCTTTCAATGTATGTCCATCACACATTAAGAAAGATTACACCACATTAGTAATCCACACAATGCTCCTCCTAAACTCCTAATATACAGTCCGTCACGCTTTACCTCGTTGCCGACTCTCACCCTGTAGAAATCAAGA
Source organism: Carcharodon carcharias (assembly GCF_017639515.1). Lineage (NCBI taxonomy): Eukaryota > Metazoa > Chordata > Chondrichthyes > Lamniformes > Lamnidae > Carcharodon > Carcharodon carcharias. The sequence goes on from NC_054474.1 coordinate 4,107,872, forward strand.
CTCATTTGTTCTTTACGTTACTCTAGCTCATTCTCGGTGTCTCTCAGTGACAAACTCCATATCTTCTTCAGCCTTCCTCTTTTAGCCTTTAAAGTTCAGGCTTGTCATCTAACTGTTAGGTTTTGATTTATCTCGTCTTCCCTGCTATTCCATTCAACCTTGCTAACATACTGCACAATGGACCTTGGCTTTTCACCTGAGTTCTTCAAGGAATAAATCAGTAAATTAAATAAGTCGCATATACGTTTTTCTTTTGGTTGTTCAAGTACTCAGTGTCCTTTGCAACACTGGAGGTAAATTTGCTTTTTTTTTCAGTCACATAACTTTGAAAATAATTTTTCACTGTTGGGTTTTAAACCAGCACTAATGAGGCCTCTGATTATTTTGCAATTAACAGGAAAAATCAAACCTAAAAATACTTTTGCAATACCATTGTATGGAAGCTAAATGTGTTCTTGTGAGATTACTGTGAATGTTATTCAGTACATTTTACCAGCTATAATGAAGGACTTGTGCGATGACATGATGGAGCAGACAGGTTTCATCAAGAAACAGTTAACTTTATTACGGAGAGATTACAAACGCCTTTTACCTCAGCTAGGCTCTCACCAGGAAGCCCGCCCCCACCCCCCCAAGATTGCCCGTGCTAAATGCTCATTGGCTGGAGACCCCCGCAGTACTTCACGTGACCCCCAACTGATAGAAGGGAGGGACGATACCCCCAGTTACCGCAACTTGTAACACGAGGGCTGTTCCTTGTGAAAAAAGTTTAACAAAGTAATCTGATGAAAGGATTAAAATTATTCAAGGTTTGAGAGGGTAAGAACACAGAAATAGGAGGAGGCCATTCAATCCCTCAAGCCTATTTACCATCTAGTTAGACCATGGCTGACCTAAAGTTCAACATCATTTGTCTTTCTTTGCTCCATATGCCTTGATACCCTTCATTCTCAAAAATCTATCAATCTCTATCTTGAAAGCTGCAATTGTCCCCAGCATCCACAGTCCTTTTGTGGCAAAGAATTCACAATTCCTACTCCCATTTGTGTGAAAAATGTGCTTCCTGATTTCCCTCCTAAATGGCATGGCTCGAACATTAGGCATACGCCCCCTTTCTTATTGAGCTCGTCCACCAGGGGAAATAATTACTCTAACTTTGGCCTCTAAGACCTGGGTTTTCATGCCTCCATCTCTGCTGGAATGGAGGCGGGAAACAAAACATGGTAGATGTGAACAAAAAAACTGCGGATGCTGGAAATCCAAAACGAAAACAGAATTACCTGGAAAAACTCAGCAGGTCCGGCAGCATCGGCGGAGAAGAAAAGAGTTGACGTTTCGAGTCCTCATGACCCTTCGACAGAACTTGCGTTCGAGTCCAAGAAAGAGTTGAAATATAAGCTGGTTTAAGGTGTGTGTGTGGGGGGGGGCGGAGAGAGAGAGAGAGAGAGAGGTGGGGGGGGGGTGTGGTTGTAGGGACAAACAAGCAGTGATAGAAGCAGATCATCAAAAGATGTCAACAACAATAGTACAAAAGAACACATAGGTGTTAAAATTAAAGTTGGTGATATTATCTAAACGAATGTGCTAATTAAGAATGGATGGTAGGGCACTCAAGGTATAGCTCTAGTGGGTTTTTTTTTAATTTTAATATATAATGGGAATAGGTGGGAAAAGGAAAATCTTTATAATTTATTGGAAAAAAAAAAGGGAAGGGGGAAACAGAAAGGGAGTGGGGATGGGGGAGGGAGCTTACGACCTAAAGTTGTTGAATTCAATATTCAGTCCAGAAGGCTGTAAAGTCCCTAGTCGGAAGATGAGGTGTTGTTCCTCCAGTTTGCGTTGGGCTTCATGGAACAATGCAGCAAGCCAAGGACAGACATGTGGGCAAGAGAGCAGGGTGGAGTGTTGAAATGGCAAGCGACAGGGAGGTTTGGGTCATTCTTGCGGACAGACCGCAGGTGTTCTGCAAAGCGGTCGCCCAGTTTACGTTTGGTCTCTCCAATGTAGAGGAGACCACATTGGGAGCAACGAATGCAGTAGACTAAGTTGGGGGAAATGCAAGTGAAATGCTGCTTCACTTGAAAGGAATGTTTGGGTCCTTGGACGGTGAGGAGAGAGGAAGTGAAGGGGCAGGTGTTGCATCTTTTGCGTGGGCATGGGGTGGTGCCATAGGAGGGGGTTGAGGAGTAGGGGGTGATGGAGGAGTGGACCAGGGTGTCCCGAAGGGAGCGATCCCTACGGAATGCCGATAAGGGGGGTGAAGGGAAGATGTGTTTGGTGGTGGCATCATGCTGGAGTTGGCGGAAATGGCGGAGGATGATCCTTTGAATGCGGAGGCTGGTGGGGTGATAAGTGAGGACAAGGGGGACCCTATCATGTTTCTGGGAGGGAGGAGAAGGCGTGAGGGCGGATGCGCGGGGGATGGGCCGGACACGGTTGAGGGCCCTGTCAACCACCGTGGGTGGAAAACCTCGGTTAAGGAAGAAGGAGGACATGTCAGAGGAACTGTTTTTGAATGTAGCATCATCGGAACAGATGCGACGGAGGCGAAGGAATTGAGAGAATGGGATGGAGTCCTTACAGGAAGCAGGGTGTGAGGAGCTGTAGTCGAGATAGCTGTGGGAGTTGGTGGGTTTGTAATGGGTATTGGTGGACAGTCTATCACCAGAGATTGAGACAGAGAGGTCAAGTAAGGGAAGGGAATTGTCAGAGATGGACCACGTGAAAATGATGGAGGGGTGGAGATTGGAAGCAAAATTAATAAATTTTTCCAAGTCCTGACGAGAGCATGAAGCGGCACCGAAGTAATCATCGATGTACCGGAGAAAGAGTTGTGGAAGGGGGCCGGAGTAGGACTGCAACAAGGAATGTTCCACATACCCCATAAAGAGACAGGCATAGCTGGGGCCCATGCGGGTACCCATAGCCACACCTTTTATTTGGAGGAAGTGAGAGGAGTTGAAGGAGAAATTGTTCAGTGTGAGAACAAGTTCAGCCAGACGGAGGAGAGTAGTGGTGGATGGGGATTGTTCGGGCCTCTGTTCGAGGAAGAAGCTAAGGGCCCTCAGACCATCCTGGTGGGGGATGGAGGTGTAGAGGGATTGGACGTCCATGGTGAAGAGTAAGCGGTTGGGGCCAGGGAACTGGAAATTGTTGATGTGACGTAAGGTGTCAGAGGAATCACGGATGTAGGTGGGAAGGGACTGGACAAGGGGAGAGAGAAGGGAGTCAAGATAACGAGAAATGAGTTCTGTGGGGCAGGAGCAAGCTGAGACGATCGGTCTACCGGGGCAGTTCTGTTTGTGGATTTTGGGTAGGAGATAGAAGCGGGCCGTCCAAGGTTGGGCGACTATCAGGTTGGAAGCTGTGGGAGGGAGATCCCCAGAGGAGATGAGGTCAGTAACAGTCCTGGAAACAATGGCTTGATGTTCAGTGGTGGGGTCATGGTCCAGGGAGAGGTAGGAGGAAGTGGCCTGGGTGTGGAAGTCCCAGCCCATTTCCAGCTCTGCTCATTTTCGTCTGCGTGGAACAGGGGACGGGATATGTCTTACGTTTATCTTCAGAGAGAAGTCACAGGAGCCAAGGCCTGTGGTGGAAAAACTTTTCAGGCCCCTTTTGCATCATTCCCAACACTGCAGCAAGGGGCTTCACAAGCGTTAGCATTAGCGAGGCTGTTGCTGGGCAGACCGAAGGTGGGGAAACTTTATTCCAATTTATCCCAAACTGATAATGGTTTGTTAAATCCACCTGGACATCACTGGTCAAAGTGCCGACCTTAGATCTGTGAGGGGGAGAAGGGGGAGTGAATGGTGCTGAGTCAGCTCAGGTACTGCAACGGTACCTGGCAGCAAAGTGGGCACCAGGCAGTCCCTGCCAGGCCATCACAGGCATGGTATCTCTGAAAGAGGACTCCAATTATAAAACTGGGTTAGGTCTCTCACACACACATCCAGCCTTTGGACAGGATAGCAGTAGGTGTGTGATACAAGAACAAGGGTGCTTGGCATCTGGAGGCAGAGCCCCAAAGCGTGACCAACAAGAAAGAGGAGCTATTACCCAGAGTATGGGGCATATTGTGTAGGCACAGCTATCTGGATATGTCAGAGAGCCAGTGTAACAGAAAGCTAGTGACACCCGGGGCCTACAGAAGCCATCTTTTATTCCTGCAGATGACCGAGAACCAGAGTCACTGAAGATTGCACATGTCTAGGGACCTGGTTGGTCACATCTGCCATTTACTGCAGGATTTGGCACCATGGGGACATGGAGGGCATCCACTGCCAGTGGCCGTGAAAGTGACAGCGACGCTCAATTTCAATGCTAGTGGCTCCTTTTGGGGCTCCACAGGTGACCTCTGTAGGATTTCAGAATCAGCCACAACCTCCCCTGCTCCCTGACACCTTCAATCCCCCGCCACCCTGCTCCCACAACCTCATCAGCCCCTACCCACCTCCGCCCCCCCACCCCGCCCACCTGGGGTATACCTTTCTCTCCCACTCACACCTGGACCTTGCTCTTCCCCTGCTTCACTGACCATTCGTAGCAGTCCATGTCCAAAACCATGAAGTTGCGAAGTAGGCCCGAAGCATCAATGGAGACCACGGAAGATGGTGCGAGCTCATGGCCAAGGCCATGATGATCTAAAGCAGGCCCGAAGCATCATCGTGCCCACGCCATCCACCAATAGGATTTGCGTTCCGCCATGATGGACACCATCGGATGATCCCAATGTGATTTCACGCTGATGCAAAACCCTCTCACCAAATTCACACCCCCCCCAACCCCCCCACACCCCCCACCCCCCCCCCCCGCCCGCCCCCCCCCCCCCCCCCCCCCCCCACCCACAATGACACCAGCAGCCAGTGGGACTGGAATGTTCCACCCTCTGTCTCCAATGTGCGGGTGCCCTGTTACCAGAGGAATCTCCAATGCCCTCTCCTTCGCCACCCATCTTCCACTACGGTGTCCCACCTTCTATCAGGTCCATCTCTCTGACATAGCGCACCCCTTTTCATGTGAGGACAAGAGGAAGAGGTGTGAAACACACTGTGCTCATGCATGGGTGCATGTTGCTCATCAAAGTGCCTTGGGTTGATTGGTTACACACATTTTGCCACATGAATGTTCTTCCTCCTGATTGTCTGATGTTCACATATTCCTCCTAGCTACAGGACACACCAGCGCTATTTGTGACCCACCTACTTAGCGACTTTTGAAGTCCATCACCGCTCTATTGGAGGACACATTCACCTTGTAAGAGCGCAGAAAGTTGTGGAAGTGCTTGCAGCTGTAGATTCAGGTGCACCTGCATTCACCCGAGGTGCTCACAATTCCGCCCATGCTCGTTTTGTTATGGTTGGGGAGAATTTTCTGCCTGTCAGATATAGAGTGTCCCTCTTGCTCCTCACTGACTGCACCAGGAGCCAACTCTCTGGTCTCATGTTATTGATTCATTGACTAATGTGAATTATTCTCACAATGTTAACTGTCAGACTGTTAGGGCCAGATGTTTGTCTTCGAGACAGATATCAGGAGCTGGGGATTTTCCCAATCCTGTGATTCTGTCTCCATTGTGGAGGTGCCTGTCTGCCATTTTTTCATACTGGGGAGGCGGGTTCAAGACAGTCTGCCAACTCTGAAGGCTCAGCGAGTGGGAAACGGACCCAGATACAGGATCAATGACCGCAGGTCCTGCCCACTAAATTGTGGGGCACTCAATGAGTGGCTCCCCATTGATATTCTCCCCTGGGACATTCTGACATGGCAATAATCAAAGCACATGGGTCATTATGCATGCTTACCTCATGTAAAAAGGTCATAATCCATGAGTCTGGTTAGATAATGGGGTGAAACTAGTGAGTGAAGCATTGACAAGAGGTGCTGGGCTATATGTCAGATGTGTGTCATCACTGTGGCTGTCTGCATGGCAAAAGTGATTAATCAGCAGGCACGATCCAGGAGGGGTCCATTGGGCCACCAGGTATGCACGAGTATGACATTGGTGTGAGGTTCCAGGTGTATTAGTGCACCAGGATTTGGCACATTTGCTTTATGCCTTCAGAAAGCTGCTAGGATTTGAGGTTGTGTGACTGAAGACTGCATGCAGAGAGCAGACCCTTTCATGGGCCTTCAGTAGCACTGGCAAGGCCAGCATTTATTGCCCATCTCTAATTGCCCTTGAACTGAAGAGATTGTTAGATCATTTCAGAGGACATTTAAGGGTCAACCACATTGCTGTGGGTCTGAAGGCCAGGTAAAGACAGCAGATTTCCTTCCCTAAAGGGCATTAGTGAAACAGGTGGGTTTTTACAACAATCAATTATAGTACTAGCTTTATATAGCAGATTTTTATTAACTGAATTACTGAATATTGGCTGCCATAGGGAGATTTGAACCCAGATCCCCAGAGCATTAATCTGGGCTATCTAGGTTACTAGTCCAGCAACATTACCACTATGCCACCATCTTCCCCAACTTCTGGCCACAACTGCTGCAGAATGCAGATGCTGGATAGGAGAGCAGGGACAAGTGTCAGAAATGGATCAATGCTGTGTGTAGCAGAGACATGAGAAATGGAGGCAGCCAACGAGGGACTTGCAGCTTTCAAAGGGTAGGTTCATGTTGGGTCAAGTTTACCTGTCAGCCATCACATCATCAGAATAAAGTTCAGTACTCACATTACAAGGGTCGGCGATGGCTTCACGGTACTGGTTCAGCTGTCTCTTCATCAGTCTCACCTCTCAGCCATAACGTTGGAGGCAGTTCTTTATATCACAACATGATTTGACCACCTCTGCATCTGGGTCCGTTTCCAACTCGTGGAGCCTTCAGAGTCAGCAGACCATCATGAACCTGCCTCCCCAGCATGAAAATAGGGTGGCAAGCACCTCCACGACAGAGACAGAATCACGGGATCGGGAGAATCCCCAACTCCTGATATCTGTCTTGAAGACAAACATCTAACCCTAACAGTCTGACAGTAAACATTCTGAGAATATTCCACACTGGTCGATGAATCGATCACAAGGGAGCAGTGAATTAGGAGTGGCACAAAAAAACATAAAAGGAGAGCTTCAAAGAATGTGTTTATCACACAAAGGGGTTACTGGCCAAATAATCTATTACCATCAGTGGCAATTGAAACCCCATCAATCACAACATTTTAAGATGGAATTGGATAAAGACTTAAGGGGTTGGATATGTAAGAGTACAGGAAAAGAACAGGAAAATTGTTGCTAATGTGGCATTGGCACCAGCACATACAAATGAGCTAAATGGCCTCCATCTGTGCTGATTTATTTTAATTGGGTTAATGTGTGCATTCAAATAGTGCAGCAACTAATTGTAAATAAATGAATTGAGCATTGTCACAATAATCTCCAACAGTAAAATCTTTAGGCAGTTCTTTTTACAAAAAATAGAAATATCTTTGGTGCTCGGGGAGTTAACTAAATTGGAGTTAGATGTTAGATCCAATCAACAGACAAAATTATTCACCACTAATTAATTTGTTGTATAGCTACCATTAGGGAATGAAAAATTCACAGCATGTCTGATGATTCCTTTTGTCCCTTTCTTAAACCTTTCACTCAACACAAAGCTGCTCATAATCCGTTTTCACTCTCATAATACTGAATAGATTTCCATGATCACTCGTCGAATTCCCTTGCTTTAACCCTCTGTTTAACCAAATTATATCTTTCTTTTGTCCTGTTTGCTCCTTTTCTCTCCGTTTAGCTTTTATTGTTATCTGACTGCACCTTCCCCCACTTCCCCCCCCCCACCCCCTTCCACCACTTAATTCTTAAATCACTGCTCTGCTCCGATATCAGACATTAATTATGTACAAATTGATCTTTTAAATGTGAAGCACAGAGGTGTGCAACCTTGAGTCTACTTTGGTACCTCTTAGAAATGGAGATGAGAACAGGCACTACTGCAAAGAGACTCCACGGGCAGGATTTTGCGGCCCCATCATGTTGGGGGACAGGGCTGTGCGATCTGGTGAACCTCTCCAAAGTCCATTGTCTTCGGCAGGACTGTAAAATGCCGTCGGCATGAAATTCCGCCCCACATGTGTAAGAAAGTTGCAAAATAGGCTAACATTTCTGCATATAAACTCTTCATCAAAAAAGAGTCCCTCAGTAAAATGTTTGTTAAATCTTTGCTCATTCTAAACTTTCTTTTACGTTATCAGATTGTCTTATTTCAGATATGTGGCGCTTTTTCTTTTTTATGTCTATTTTCACAAGGGTCTGTACGTGTGCAGACTTTTCCATTTCTTCCTCTATATAAATTCAGTTGCCTTCTGGGACTAGTGCTGTTCATAGGACAAAAACATCACAGAGCAGTTTTGATCAATCCCAGTCATTAATCCGTGCAAGAAAGAAAGCTGCTCATTCTAGCCTTTGAGCTCCCTGACCTGCCTTCTGTCAGAGACTCTCCAGTACATATTGTACAAAAGTTTAATACCAATCATTGTGAGACTTGACCTTTGAAAATATAAATGAAGCCAAGCAAATAATAAAAACAGAAGCAATATTTCCTGTAATTAACTCGGCATCCAGTGATAGAGCCTTAGGTACATTCTGACAGGCAAGAGCAGAAATGTAGAACAATATCTATATTATATTTATTATATATATTATTTTATATTATATGCATGTTATTTTATATTATATATATATAGTATTTTATATTATTAATATTAAATATGACATATATAAAATGGTGTATAATATATCTTGGATGTGTAGTCAAATTTGGCTTCTGGTTGTTGATAATGTTTTCAATGGCTTAGAGCTTTATCAAATACTTAGAAGTAACTCCATGACAATGTGTCAGAAATAGTAATTCATTTTTTTAATCCTTTCATGGGATATGAGCATTACTGGCCAGGCTAGAATTTATTGCCCATCCCTCATTGCCCCTGAGAAAGTGATGGTAAGTCGCATTTTTGAACCACTGCAGCCCATGTGGTGTAGGTACACCCACAGTGCTGTCAGGGAGGGAGTTCTAGGTTATTGACCCAGAGATAGTGAAGAAATGGCAATATATTTTCAAGTCAGGATGGCGAGTGACTTGGAGGGGAACTTCCAGGTAGTGGTGCTCCCATGTGTCTGCTGCCCTTGTCCGTCTAGGTGCTAGAGGGTGTGGGTTTGGAGGGTTCTGTCGAAGGACCCTTGGTGAGTTGGTGCAGTGAATCACTGCTGCCACAGCATGTCGGTGGTGGAGGGAGTGAATGTTTAAGGTGGTGGATTGGGTGCAGATCAAGTGGGCGTCTTTACCTGGATGATGTTGAGCTTTGACTACTATTTAAGCAGCAACTATTCCACATCTTAGTCCAAATATTTCATAGGAAAATAAGGTCTTGAATAAATCATGCTTAATTTTGCAAGAAGTGCTATATAACTAACTGTGTTCAATGTGATTGAATTGGATTTATGTCTTTGGATAATAAATCTGTAAATAAACATGTGCATTTATATTTCCTAGGATGTCCCAAGGTTCCACAAAGTGAATGAAATACATTCTGAAGTGTAATCACTGTTGTATTGCAGGAAACACAGGAGCCATCCACAAACACCAATGAGATAATAACCAGATAATTGCTTTAGTGATGTTGATTCAGGGATAACTCCCAGTTCTTCTTTGAATAGTGCCATGAAAATTTTAACGTCCACTTGAAAGAGCACAGAGCATTTTGATTAAAGTCTAATCCAAAAGATGCGTCAAGATGTCAAGTCTTGAGAAAAGGTTAAGGCAATTGGGATTCTGCTCCTCAAAACTGGGAAGACTTTTTTTTTTATTTGTCATGGGAATATCACTGGCAGGACCAGTATTTATGGTCCATTCCTAATTGTCTTTGAGAAGGTGATGGTGAGCTGCCTTCTTGAACCGTTGCATTCCATGTGCTGTAGGTACACCCACAGTGCTATTAGGGAGGGAGTTCCAGGATTTTATCCACCGACAGTGAAGGAATGGTGATGTATTTCCAAGTCAGGGTGGTGTGTGGTTTGGAGGGGAACTTCCAGGTGGTGTTGTGTCTGCTGTACGTATTTGCTGCCCTTGTTCTTCCAGGTGGTAGAGGTTACGGGTTTGGAAGGCTCTGTCGAAGGAGCCTTGGTGAGTTAATGCAATGCATCTTGGAGATGGTCCACACGGCTGCCACTCTGTGTTGGTGGTGGAGGGAGGGAATAATTAAAGTGGTGGATGAGGTGCCAATCAAGTGAGCTGCACTGTCCTGGATGGTGTCGAGCTTCCTAAGTATTGTTGGAGCTGCACTCATCCAGGCAACTGGAGAGAACTCTATTACCCTCCTGACTTGTGCCTTGTAGTTTGTGGCTTTGGGGCATCAGGAGTGAGTTACACACCACAGAATTCACAGTCTCTGACTCTGAATGAGCAGAATCCTCCTCCAATGTGTTTGACAGGACTCTCAGCTATGTCCATCCCATTTCCTACAATTCCATTCTTACCCCTCCCCCTCCCCCCCAGAACCACATCAGTGTTTCCATTTTCACCTTTCACCTCACCACCCTTCATATTCAACCCATCACTGTACAATCTTTTCATCACCTCCAAACACACCTTCCCCTCCTCTTCCATTTCAACATTCCAATGGAACCATTGCCTCTGTAGCCCACTCATGAATCACCCCCCAACAAACCCTTCCCCATTCCATGTCACCTTTCCATGCAAGTGCAGGTGAGGCTACACCTGCCCTCTTACTTCCTCCCCTCCCACTGTCCAAGGCCCCAGACACACCATCCAGAGGAAACAGAAATTTACTTGAACTTCTTTCAGTTTGATATACTGTATTCACTGTTCATGATGTAGACTTCTCTACACTGAGGAAGACAAATGCAAATTGGCTTTGTGGATCATCACCATTCAGTCCACATGCATGACCCCAAGCCTCCAGGTGTTTGTTTTTTAGTATTCCAATCCCACTGTGACTTTCCTGTCTTCAACCTCCTGCACTGTTCTAATGAAGCTCAAAGGAAACTTGAGGTCCAGCACCTCAGGGAGGAGAATGGTTTGCGCTATCAGCAGAAAACAGGCTTGTAGTGAATCGGCAGTCCACTTATCACCGAGGCAGCTTTAATTTTCCAAGATTTGCCAATATTTATAGTTCAAAACCAAGTAAAACCATTAAGATAAAAGCAAAATACTGCAGGTGCTGGAAATCTGAAACAAAAACAAAAATAGCTGGAAGAAACCATCAGCGGGATAAGAAAACATATCTCCAAAAAAGAGTTTGAACTATAATTCTGTGAACTTCAGTGCAGAAGTGACCAGATGTGGTGAAGAGCCAGCTGTAGATTCATGGCAGGCCTGTTTCCTGCAGTTGGTATTGGTCAATCTCACTCCCCCACGTTTTTCCATCCAGAAATTTATCACCATCTGGACTCAATTCTGAAGTAATGATTCTGATTGTGTCATTTCTAGGCTCTATTGTTCTGTCATGGTTCCATTACCATTCCCTTTTGTCTTGCACCATCATCATCCACATTGTCATTTAATCTCTCCAGTCTTCCTCCTTCTCACAGACCTTCTCTTTTCTTCTTTTCCCCTCCTCCCCTGCCACCCCCTCCCCACCCTTTTCTTGCCCCTGTATATCTCTAACTTTTACCAGTTCTGATGAAAGGTCATTGACCTGAAACATTGGGCAGAATCATGTGCCCTCCCCCATGGTGAGCTTGATGTTAGGGAGAGGGTGGTATTTAATCAGTGGTAGGTGGGGACCCTGCCCTCTTCCTGCCTCCATCCCGTGCACAGCCTTTCTTGTTCCACTGGTGTTAACCCAGTGGTGGGTGGGGGACCTACCATGTGGACAGCGTGACCAGCAATTCCTGGCATGTTTTATTCTGGGCTCCTGAGGGGGTGGGCCCTTATTCAAAGGCACTCACTCACTGCCTGACTGAGGGACTTGGCATTGGGAAAGGGGTGGGACCCACTGAGAGCAACTTCCGAGCTCTTTCTGCTGACCCCTCTCCCTCCTCCCCCGTGATGTCCACATTGCGACCTCCATCCCACCATCACTCATCTGTGTCTGTTCCCCTCCTCAATCCGAAGCCAAGGATGAGTGCAATACTGGCAGTAGCCACTGCCTCCTAGGTTCTAATTGGCCAGCAGCTCTCTGAAGGCCAGACTTGCACCCCAGGTTCCTGAATCCCCAGGGAAGGCCTGATGCTGGCCTGTCAAGTGCCTGAGTGGCACAAGATGTGGTGAACCTTCTCGAAAAAATGGTAATGCGAAGTCTCACCAGCTCTGCAGCCAGCAGCCAAAACCACCATCACCTCCGCAAGATTCTGTCCATTCACCTTATTCCTCACTCCACAGGTGTCACCAGATTGCTGATAATTTCCAGCATTTTCTATTTTTATGCTCAGGAATGTTGCTCACTCTAGTGAAACATTTAGGTTTGAGGGACACAAGTAACAAATTAAGAGAATTGGGTAGAAACTATTAGTGAAGAGTAGAAGGCGGCATTGAAGAGAGCAATATTATTAGGTTTTCAAGATAATTGGATGCATTGTTTTGAGGGGTATAGTAAAAGTGGGAAAGCAGAGTTGTTCTTTGAAAACAAAAAGGCTTTGTTTGGTTACTGAGAATTTTTCTTCATGAATATACTAATGTTCTTATCATTAACCACTAAATAATGCAGCACTTATGTTCATAGCAATGACAGATTATCAGGTTAATAGGATCTATATCCATTATTTCATTAATATGAAAGCATTTATTCAACAAATGTGCTCCATTAACGAGTCAGAGCTTCACAACCCACTTTGGCATTCTCACAAGAATGTGTCTTTTGCTTCCTGTTATAAATCTCACTAACTTTCAGGAGCTGTCCACGGCATAGAGTGCTGGACTACAATTGCCATTCATAGACTTGCAAGCGGTGTTTGAATACCTCCTGATATCTTTGTCTGCCATCAATTTGACTTGTTTCATGTAAATGACCTCTTATCCTCAGGTGATATTTTTAGCACAGTGTAACACTGACTCTGTGGATGAGACTTTTAATCAGCTAACCTATTTAAGAGACTTCAATTAGAACAGGACTGATGAAGGGTTTGTAGATGAAATGTTAAACGACCTTTTCTCTTTACAGTTGCTGGTAGACCAACCAATAACTCCAGTATTTTATGGTTATATATCAAAAATTTCACAGAATGTAAAGTGGAAACACAAGCCATTTAGCCCAATTGGTTCATGCTGGTGTTTACAATTCACCTGAGTCTTCTTCCAATTCTCTTCATTGGAGATATTTAAGCAATAGTTTGTAACACCTGGCTACTCAAAACTAAATGGTAGGGCCTATTTTAAAATCTTTAGGAACAAAAATCTAACTAAGGAGCCTTTGATTGTGGTTGCTCTTGATGTATGGAGGAAACATATCAATGTTTTAATATTTTTAACCCTTTCTACCTTCCAGTGTAATATAACTGACTGGCAATTTTATCAATTTGTTAGAATGTAGACAATAACATCAAGTTGCTATTTATTGCCCATTTCTAGTTATGCTTAGGGCATTAGGCAACAACCACATTTGTAGTATAGGTGAGGTAGAGGAAACAACTTCTGTTCCCTGAAGAATATTAAACAAAGAGCTTTGCATGGAATTGGATAACACAGAAACAGGCCATTTGGCTAGTGAGTCTGTGCTGGGGATTATTCTCCACATTAGTCTCCTTCTATTCTATCTGCATCATCTCAGCCTCTCAACATATTGTTCTACTCTCTCTTTCCTCATGTACTTGTTTTGTTTACTTTTGAAAATATCTAAACTATTTGCCTCAAGCATCTCCTGTGGTCTTGAGTTGCACATTCTAAACACTATCAGCGTAAAGAAATAGTTCCTTACTTCACTATTAGAATCATTAATAATTGCAATGAACTCATTGCCCCTAGTTTTGGATTTACCAACAAGTGAAAACTTTATTTTAACATATATTGTGTCCAATGTATCTATCTTTTTTAAAGTCCCCTAATAGCTGCTCGATAAGCTTTCCCTGTTCAAAAGAAAGCACTTCAGTCTATTCAATAGTTTCTGCAATTTCCCAGTTCTAGTTCCAGCCTTGTTAATCATTCGTGCATTTCTGCAGTGCTTCTATGACCTTTCCTTTTATAGTAGAGTTGAGAATTGTACATGGTACTGTAAGTGAATCCTGATTATGGTTCTATGCAAGTTTAACTTAATTTCACTACTTTTAAATTATATACCCCAAGCTTCCATAAAATCTATCCTTGGCATGTGAGCATCACTGGTCAAGCCAGCATTTATTGCCCATTCCTAATTGCCCTTGAGAAGGTGGTGGTGAACTGTCTTTAAACAGTGAAATAGTTCCCAGTTAGGATGGTGTGTAGCTTGGAGGGCAAGTTGGTGGTGGTGGTGTTCCCATGTGTCTGCTGCCATTGTCCATCCAGATGATAAAGTGCTGCACATAAGGCTACTTAATAAAATAAGAGCCCAAGATGTTGGGGGTAGTATATTAGTATGGATAGAGGGTTGGCTAACTAATAGAAGACAGAGAGTTTGGATAAGGGGGGCATTTTCAGCATGGCAATGTGTAACTAGTGGACTGCCACATGGGTCAGTGCTGGGGTCACAATTATATACAATATACGTTAATGAGTTAGATAAGGTAAGTGAATGTACTATCGCCAAATTTGTGGATGATACAAAAATAGGTTGGAAGGCAAGTGGTGAGAAATCTACAGGGGGATATAGACAGGTTAAGTGAATGGGCAAAACAGTGGCAGATGGAATATAATGTAGGAAAGTTTGAGGTTATGCACTTTGGCAGGAAGAATAGAGGAGCTGAATATTATTTAAATGGAGAAAGACTGCAGAAGGCTGCAGCACAGAGGGATTTAGGAGTCCTTGTGCATGAATCCCACAAAGCTAACATACTAGTTCAACAGGTAATAGGGAGGGCAAATGGTATGTTGGCCTTTATTTCAATACAAAAATAGGGAAGCCTTGCTAAAACTGTACAAGGCACTGGTTAGACCACATCTAGAATACTGTGAACAGTTTTGGTCTTCTTATCTAAGGAAATATATATTAGCATTGGAGGCAGTCCAGAGAAAGTTCACTAGGTTGATTCCGGGTATGAAGCTATATTCTTATGAGGAGACATTGAGTAGGATGGGCCTGTACTCATTGGAGTTTAGAAGAATGAGAAATGACCTTATTGAAACATACGATTTTTAGGGGGCTTGACAGGGTAGATGCTGAAACGTTGTTTCCCCTTGTGGGAGAGCTTAGGACCAGATGGCATAATCTCAGAGGAAAGGGTCATCCATTTAAAACAGAGATCAGGAGGAATTTCTTCTCTCAGGGATAGTTAATTTGTGGAATTCTTTACCAGAGAGGGCTGTAGAGGCTGGGTCATTAATCACATTCAAGGCTGAGATAGACAGATTTTTAATCAGTAAGGGAATCAAGGGGTTTGGGGAAAAGGCAGGAAAGTGGAGTTGTGGATTATCAGATCAGCCATGATCTCATCGAATGGCAGAGCAGACTAGATGGGCCAAATAGCCTACATCTACTCCTACGTCTTATGGTCTTATGGCTATGATAAAGATCACAAATTTGGAAGTTGTTGTCTGAGGAGTCTTGGTGCATTGTTGCAGTGAATCTTATAGATGCAACACAATGCGCTGGTGGTGGAGGGAGTGAATGATTAAAGTGTCAGATGGGATACAAATCAGGCAGGCTGCTTTGTCTTGTATGGTGTTGAGCTTCTCATCCAGCAAGTGAAGAATGTCCTATCATGACTTGTGCCTTGCAGATGGTGAACAGGCTTTGGGGTGTCAAGCGGTGAGTTACTTACCACAGATTTCCCAGCCTCTAACCTGTTATTTTAACCACAGTACTTATACGGCTAGTCCAAGTAAGTTTTAGGTTAATGGTGACATCAAGGATGCTGGTGGTTAGGGCTTCAGTGATCAGAATGTGACTAAGCGTCAAGGGGAGATGTTTAGATTCTCTCTTGTTAGAAATGGTCATTGTCTGCTTATGTGGTTGAATGTTACTTGCCACTTATCAGCCTAAGTCTGGATATTGTCCAGATCTTGCTGCATTTGGGCATAGAATGCTTCAGGATCTGAAGGGTTGCAAAGGGTATTAACCACAGTGTGATCATCAAGGAACATGTCCTCTTCTGAACATAGTATGGAAAGATGGTCATAACAGATAATAAATGAATCCCAATTCTTTCTTATCTATTAGATTGCTTTGCTAGCCTGCAATACTACTTTTAATGATTTGTTCACCTGTATCCCTAGGTGCCTTTGCTCTTTTACCCCATTCACTTTCTTATATTCTTAGGGTTCGGTGATGGTTTTGCTTTCTGACCAAAGCACCTCACCCTTCATGCATCTATGGTTAAGTTCAATGTCAACCTAACTTTCATTTATAGTGTCTTTCATAAGCCTTAGGACCACAAAGTGCCTAACAACCATGGGAAGATTATTTGAGTGTTGTCACAGTTGTAACATTGGAAACAAAGTGATTTGCATAAAGCAAGGTCCCACAAAACTAAAATGGATAAATGAATACACCATCTATAATTTAGTTTTTAAAATTCATTCATGGGATATGGGCTTCGCTGGCTGGGTCAGCATTTATTTCCCATCCCTAGTTGTCCTTGAGAAGGTGGTGGTGAGCTGCCTTCTTGAATCACTGCAGTCCATGTGGTGTAGGTACATCCACAGTGCTGTTAGGGAGGGAGTTCCAGGATTTTGACCCAGCGACAGTGAAGGAATGGTGATATATTTCCAAGTCAGGATGGTGAGTGACTTGGAGGGGAACTTCTAGATGATGGTGTTCCCATGTGCCTGCTGCTATTGTCTTTCTAGATGGTAGAGGTAACAGGTTTGGAAGATGCTATTGAAGTATCCTTGGTGAGTTGCTGCAGTGCATCTTGTAGATGGTACACACTGCTGCTACTGTGCATTGGTAGTGGAGGGAGTGAATGTTTGTGGATGGGGTGCCAATTAATGGGATGCTTTGTCTTCGATGGTGTTCAGTTTCTTCAGTGTTGTTGGAGCTGCACGCATCCAGGCAATTGGAGAGTATTCCATCACACTCCTGACTTGATCTTGTAGATGGTGGACAGGCTTTTGGGAGTCAGGAGGTGAGTCACTCGCTACAGGATTCCTAGCCTCTGCTCTGTTCTTATAGCTACAGTATTGATATGGCTAGTCCAGTTCAGTTTCTGGTCAATGGTAACCCCCAAGATGCTGATAGTGAGGGATTCAGCAGTGGTAATGCCATTGAATGTCAAGGGGAGATGGTTAGGTTCTCTCTTGTTGGAGATGGTCATTGCCTGGCACTTGTGTGGCCTGAATGTTACTTGCCACTTTTCAGCCCAAGCCTGGGCTTTGTCCAGATCTTGCTGTATTTTGACATGGGCTGCTTCAGTATCTGAGGAGTTTCAAATGTTGCTGAACATTGTGAAATCATCAGTGTACATCCCCACTTCTGATCTTATGATGGAAGGAAGGTCATTGATGAAGCAGCTGAAGATGGTTGGGCCTAGGAAGCTACCTTGATGATCTCCTGCAATGATGTCTTGGGACTGAGATGATTGACGTCTAACAATCACAACTATCTTCCTTTGTGCTAGGTATGACTCCAGCCAGTGGGAAGTTTTCTCCTGGTTCCCATTGACTCCAGTTTTGCCAGGGCTCCTTGATGCCACACTTGGTCAAATGCTGCCTTCACAGAATCACAGAATCTCACAGTGCAGAAGAGGTCCTTAGGCCCATTGAGTCTGTGAGAAACACCTGACCTACCTACCTAATCCCATTTACCAGCACTTGGCCCATAGCCTTGAATGTTATGATGTGCCAGGTGCTCATCCAGGTACTTTTTAAAGGATGTGAGGCAACCCGCCTCCACCACCCTCCCAGGCAGCGCATTCCAGACCATCACCACCCTCTGGGTAAAAAGATTTTTCCTCACATCCCCCCTAAATATCCTGCCCCTCACCTTGAACTTATGTCCTCTTGTGACTGACCCTTCAACTAAGGGGAACAGCTGTTCCCTATCCACCCTGTCCATGCCTTGATTCAAGGGCATCCACTCTCACCTCATCTTTTGAGTTCATCTCTTTTGTCCATATTTGGACCAAGTCTGTAACGAGGTCAGGAGCTGAGTGATCCTGGAACCTAAACTGAGCATTAGTGAGCAGGTTATTGCTAAGCAAGAACTGATTGATAGCTCTGTCAGTGATACTTTCCATCACTTTGCTTATGATCGAGAATAGGCTGATGGACTAATTGATCAGACTGGATGTGATCAATGTTGGTTGAGAGATAATTATTGATCTGAACATTGGTATGAACTCCACTGTTCTTTCCCACATAGTGCCTTGGGATCTTTTACATTCACCAAAGAGGGTATATGGAGTCTCAATTTAACATTTTGTCTGAGAGATAGCTCTTCCAACCATGTGGAATGCTATAGTATAAAAGTACAACTCTAGTCATTAGACTGGAACCTGAACCCACAATTTTCTGAATGTGAAGTACACGTAGCACCACTGAGTTACGGCTGACACCCATGTGAAGTTTGTCACATTAGTGAACCAATTGGTATTTAAGACAATTCTGCTACTTTTCATGCTCAGGGTCTGTTCCCAATTCACAAATTAACAGATTTATTCAGTTCAATTTCACAACTTGCCAATGTGAAATTTGAACTCTTAGCTTCACTACTAACTTTGTAGTGTAAGGTCTTAAAGATTACTTTATCATACCAACTTCACATTGGAACAGGAGTAGGTCATTCAACCTTTTCAGCTTGTTAAATTAGGTTATGGCTGACCTGTATCTCAGCTCCACTTCCCTGTGGTTGTTCTATATCCCTTCATACCTTTTCCTGACAAAAATTGATCTACCTCAGTCTCAAAATAAATGACTTCCAGCTTCAACAGATTGTTAGGGAGAGAGTTCCAGATTTCCACAAGCTTTTGAGTGGAGAAGCGTTTCCTGACATCACCTCTGATTGGTCTAGTTTTAGTTTCGAGGTTATGTTTTCTCATTCTGGACTTCCCCATGAGAAAATTATTTTCTATCTAATCTACCCTATGCGTAATCATCTTAAATACATCAATTTGATTACCCTTAATCTGCTATTCTCGAGCGGATACAAACCTGGTCTATAAAACTTCCCTCAATATTTGATCCTTTTAACCCTGGTATTCTTTCAATTTTAACGAATGTTACTTTATTTTCTACCTGTGTTGTGTATAATCTTGTGTTTCAATTTATTGATTGATCATTATAAGGTTAAATCCAAACTGTGAACTAGGAACATAGGAAATAGGAACAGGAGTAGACTATTCAGCTCCTCAAGTCTGTTCCACCATTCAGTTAGATCATCGCTGATCTTCTACCTCAACGCCACTTTCCCATATCCCTTGATGAACTAATTGTATACTAGGGCAATAGATTAATTCTTCTTATAATTTTAACACCAGACAGTCAGGAAAACATCTTCCTTTTAGTTGCTATTACAGTTCAACCTTCAATCTTCACAGCTAAACAGGAAACTGGAAAGGAAAGCAGTCAGACTTAAATAGGGCTGGTGGTGAGAGTGGGGAGGGTGGGAGGGTTGGGGGTGGGGGGTGTGGGTGGGTGGGGGGCTGGGGTTGTTCATATCAATTTGTACCTGATGGGTGGGAGAGGGTCAGTGGGTGGGATAAGGTTGAAAAAGTGGGAAGTTCGCCACAAACAGAATTTAACTTCTCTATAGCTACCCAACAAACCCTTTCACAACATTAAAGACCACTTTCAGGTTACCCTTCAACCTCCTCTTGTCTAGAGAAAAGAGTTTGGTCCAGATTAAGCTTTCCTGATAAAGTCTATCTACATGTTATATTCCAGAAAGCCAGTTGATGGAAGATGTAGCTGGAACCAACCTTTACACACTTTTACAAGCGCAGTTATTTGCACAGTTACGGATTTCAATCAAGCACCTCTTAACCGAACAACCTCAGTGTGAGTGTGTGTCTATTTATAGGGTACAAGTAACCTCCAGTTATTGCCCATTACTGCCTACAGTTGAACACAATTAATATAAAATTAACATATCCTCTCAATTGTGACTTTCTGCCTCTCCCCATTGCGCACACCAACATGTTGTCATTGGAAATGGATCAACCATAACATAATCAATTTCCAGCCTGTACCTCCTCAGGCTGCAGTCTCAGCTCCCAACATGCCTCATCCCCATCCCATCACTTGCTCTCCTTCCTGCCTCAGACCCAACTTCCTCACTGCTAACCCCTCAGCCACCTTTCCTCAACTTGTATCTAGGTTAGCTTGTTTCTAGCTGATCTCCCCCAGTACATTAACTCCCACTTTCTGCCTCATTACTGTAACTTTCCTGGGTTATATTCCATCTGTCCTGGGCACTTATGAGATTTTACCCCTTCAAGCCTAACTAGAAACCTCTGTACCACCAATGCTAAAGCTCCATTGTACACGGATTGGCTTATTCAAATGATAGAAATTGCAGTGCAGAAGTAGACCAGTGACCCACTGTGTAAACCTCTCCCTCCATGTTGGAGCAATCAACTCTAATCCGATCGAGACTCTTACTCCACACTCTTTCATATATTTTTTCCTCAAGTTTCCTTTTGTTTTATCTTATCCACTTACTCCTACTTTTTGCTTGCTATCCTATCAGCCACCCTCCATCACATATTAATTTTAGCGCCATGGATCTTAATCTTCATAGCAAGTAGCATTTTATCAAATACTCTTTGCGAGTTCAAACATACAACATACACTTTATTTGCTTTACCTACAGACTCAGTGATTTACTTAGTTTGATTAAATTAGTTAAGCATGACCTGCACTTTATAACTCTCTGCGGGCTATCCCTGATTAGTTTGTACCAGCCTAGGTTTTCATTAATGTTACCCCCCACTGTATTGGTCTGATGTTGTTTCCCTACTGATGATACTAATTGGCTTATTGCTTCCCTCAATGGAAGCATCAATGGAAAATTCACCACTCTAGAGCCCTTTGGTACAAATGCATTTCAACAACAACAACTGGTATTTATTTGAGATAATCAAACATCCCAAGGGGCTTCACAGGAGCATTATGAAGCAAGGTTTGATACCAAACCACATTAAGATTACATTGTGACCAAAAGCTTGGTCAAAGACATAGGTTTTAAGGAGCATCTTAAAGGAGGAAAGAGAGATGGAGAGATGTAGGGAGGTACTCTCAGACCTCAGGGCCAAGGCAGCTGAAGACATGATCATCAATTTTGGAGCAAGTTAAATTGGGGATGCTCAGGAGGCCAGAATTGGAGGAATACAGAAATCTCGGAGGTTTGTGGAGCTGGACAGCAACAACAACAACTTACATTTATATAGTGTCATTAATGCAGTAAAATGTCCCAAGGTGCTTCACATGTGTCAAATTAAATGAAACATTGGTTTGTACGATTGTCATTCATTCCTAACCTCATTTAGTATTCTGGAATGTTGACAAATGGGCATAACGATGTATCAACATTAAATGCATGTTACCCCTTTAATGCTAATGTCTACTGGGAGGACCTCCTGTGTCAGTCAGGATGCTCTTTACTTCAATCAAAAAATGCATAAAGAGATTATTACATGT
This sequence comes from Carcharodon carcharias, assembly GCF_017639515.1. NCBI lineage: Eukaryota > Metazoa > Chordata > Chondrichthyes > Lamniformes > Lamnidae > Carcharodon > Carcharodon carcharias. Next base: position 4,129,538 of record NC_054474.1, read on the forward strand.
TTAGACAAAGGGAAAATAGTGCTTTCATTCATTGGAAATCATAGGATAATCTGATTTATGTGGGCCAACAACATTATTGCTCTTGTGAACCATGAAGGCTTATGAAGTATCTTCCTAAAATTTAGCTGCCATCAGAAATCTCTCTCCATCCTCTGCCTGCTCCACAATGACATGCAAGCTGTGATTTTCATCAAAAGAGTGACCACACACTCTGTCTCAGCGAAGACTGGAGTCAGACAAGGCTCCAACTCAAACATTGCACCAACTCTTATCTCCATTTTCCTCACTGCAATATTGCACCGCACCTTCAGAAAATTACCCACAAAAATGGAGATAATCTACAGAACAGACAGGAAACTGTTCAACTTACATTGCCTTCGATCCAAAACCAAAATGACCTCAAGCTCAGTCATTGAGCTTCAGTACGAGGATGACTTCTGTGTGTGCACTCACTCATAAACTGAGCTCCAGCTCGTTGTCAATTTCTTCCCCAAAGCGTTTAAGAAAATGGGCCTTACATTAAACGCCTGGAAAACTAAGGTCTTCCTCCAATCAGCTCCCCCAAAATAACACCTCCCCCTTCGGTTAAGATCAATGCGATATCCTGGAAAACGTGGACCATTTTCCATATCTTGGGAGCCTCCTGTTGATGAAGGCAGAAACGGACAACAAAGTCATCACCAGCTCCACTGGGTCAGCTCAGCCTTCAGCCAACGCAGGAAAAGAGGATTTGAGGGCCAGCTCCTAAGGTCATGATCCCTGTGCTCATATGTGCTTTGGAGACATGGACAACCTACAGCAGGCACCTCAAAGCTCTGGGGAAGGATCATCAGCGGTGCCTTCACAATATTCTCCAAATCTGGTGGCAAGAAAGGGGGACCAACCACAACGTCCTCTCCCAAGAAAACATGTCCAGATTCGAGGCACTAATCACTCAAAATCAGTTCCACTGGGACGGGCATGTCATTCGTATTCCTCACACCAGACTCACAAAGCAACTGTTTGACTTGGAACTTGGTCGTGGTGGGAGATTCCCAGAAAGATGCTTTAGGGATGTCCTTAAAGCATCCCGGAAGAGATCAAATATCCCCGCTGACTCATGGGAGTCCCATGTGACGACCAAAAAGGAGGTTCATTCAGCAAGGCATTGAGGGTTTTTGTTGGGAACATGCAGAGATGAAGTTGAGGCACCAGAGAGAGTGCACAAATCTCCTTCTGCCCAAGCCTTTAATCATCACATGCACCCACATGTGGCAGAATCTGCAGGTCATGCATTGGACTAATCAGCACTCTCAGAACGCAGCAAACCAAATTAGAAGCAAGTCATCCTCGAACTCGAGGGACTGCCTAAGAAAAACAGCTTCTAACCCATAGTGTAGTAATATTCTGCTGCTATACTGAAGCTACCTTTGAGACCTACCACTTTAAGGCTACAAAAATCTAATTACTGTAAATAAACACAGATTGAAAGCAATTGCTCTTGCATTTTTCTTTAAGTTTGCTGATTGTAAATCCCTGATTCCCACATTGAGAACATAGGAATATACGAAACAGGAGCAGGAATAGACCACATGGCCCATCAAGCCTGTTCCACCAGTCAATACCATCATGGCTGATCTTGGGCTTCAACTCCATCTTCCCACCCGCTCCCCATATCCCTTAATTTCCTGAGAGACTAAAATTCTGTCTTTCTCAGTCTTAAATATATTCAATGATGGGGCATCCACACCCCACTGAGGTAAATCATTCCAAATATTCACAACCCATTGAGTGAATAAATTTCTCTTGATCTCAGTTCTAAATGATCGGCCCCTTATCCTGAGACTGTGCCCCTATGATTTAGATTCTGCGACCAGCAGAAACCATCTCGCAGCATTCACCCTTTCAAACCCCTTCAGAATGTTGTAGGTTTCAATGATATCACCTTTCACTCTTCTAAACTCCAGAGAATATTGACCCAATTTACTCAGCCTCTCATCATAGGACAACCCCCTCATCCCAGGGATTTATTTAATGAACCTTCGCTGTACTGCCTCCAATGCAAGTGTATCCTTTCTTAAATGGGGTTGTGGGCTTATAATTTGTGAGTATGTATGCCTGTATGTATGTGTCTGTCATGGATATGTAATGTGTACTCAGGACGATTATCTGAGTTCCTAAATTCTCTACCTCAAGCTATCAGCTGAATAAACACAGCAAACAGTCTCTGTCTTTAACTGATCTATTTTTCCCTCATTATTCTTTTCTCAATCTTGCATCACTTGATACTTCTTCCTGCATCACACCGCTATCAATACCATTCTCTCTCAACATTATTTTTCGTCATCATCCATTATCCCATTTTGATGCCAGCATTGCTTGGCTTTCTCTATTGTTGCCTTTACTATACCCTGTTAACTGTTTCTGTTGCAAACACTTTGATCTCTCTGTAGCACTCCACATCAACCTTAATGAGATTTCATTCTCTTAATGTCTCCTACCTGGAGCAGCAACATCATTCATTCAAATCTTCCCATTCTACCGTCAACAGCCAATAACTATCCAATAAATGAACATTGGGCTCCATTTTAATTTAGGGCAGGATGGATACTTATGGAGGTGAGTGGGCTTGAGGGCACGGGGAAGTGGCGGTTTGAGGCTGAGTGACAAGCTTGCATGGTGAAGCCTGAAGAGGTTTCAGCTTCTGGCCCTTATTAAGGATCAAACCATCTACTCAGCACATCAACAAAAGTAATTGCCTGGGCAACGAACAGCAGCTGGAATTCAGGCTGCCCCTGTCGAGGACCTGTGGGAACAGTATCCAGCAGCCGGGTAAGTCTAGAGTAGAGGGTGGTCATTATAGGGGAGGTGGGTTGCAGGGAGCATGAACAAGGAAGACTTGGTGTTCCCTTGTGGCATTTGCCTGAATGACTTCCTTATTATGATTTTTTTAGATGTTTTTCCACATCCATCAGGAATCCACAAGTTGGGAATCCTTAGGAAGTTGGAAGAGTGGGGATTGTGCAACCAAAAAAAAAAGATTTACCAATCCAGAAGCTTTTCATTCTATAATACCAAGCATTCCTTTTGCAGGCTATGTTCCATCTCTCTAATTTCCACTCCTGTATCTCCCCTGAATGAGACAATGAGCTCAAGTCACATCTTTGCCAATAATGTTCTACCATATGGTCACCAGGAATTGACTGGTTTTCTGGGCCTTTTTCCTTCCTTGAGGGCTTGTCTCAGCTCTCTAACTCTTTAACTCCACATTAGGGTACGAATTCCTTTCCATGCTATGTGCGATTATATTGTGAATAGTTTTTCATTTGGCTGCATCTCGTAAAGTTGTAGAACATATTTACAGTGTTGGCCAAAAAAAGAAAATTTACGCATCTGGATTACAGGACATCTTAACTCCACCTGTAAGAAATGTAGTGGTATAACTATGTTCCGTTACTGTATGGTACAAGGTCATATGAGTCACACTGTCCCATTATTGCACAAATTGTAATGTTCCAGAATGGCTCTGAAGGTGATCAGAATAATTTGCATAATTAACTGTCCTTCCAGAATCATAGAATGATATAGCACAGAAGGAAGCTATTCAGCATAACGTGCCTATAATGGAGATTTTGCAAATGATTGTTTGGAATTCCAAAACTTTTGTGACCCTATCTCTTTGCCCCTCCTTCATTTGCAGTCATGCTATTATGATTGATTAGTTATCAATATTTGTAAGAAGGTGTATTTATTACCCCTGCTTCCCTACAGACGCATTAGTAGGAAAGTCATCTTTTTCAAAAATAATACCCCAAGATTGACAATCGTCCAAAATACTCATTAGGTAATCCAGACATATTGTGCATATAACAAATTAACTGGAGACCTGTGAAATCTAATCAGAGTCCTGATCAAAGGATAAGAGACAGATTTAATAAACACTCCAGAGAAGCAGCCACTATTGGAAACTAAATTACAGGAGGACTCGGTAAGAATTGGATCTTAATGTAACTTACAAGAGCTTAGTTCATATGAATTGCCACATAGCCTGAAAGAGATATGTACAGTCACTAGGCTTCATTTCTCTCTTATTCTCACACATAAGGTTATAAATTACTGGCCTCACAAAATCACATTCAGAGCTCACCTGGCACTCATGATCCCATACTTGATGTAACTATAAGAAACAAGAGTTTATCAAAGGTGTCTATAGTGCTCTGTTCATCAGAACACAAATGAAAAAACAGGTACAAAATGCTTTTGAGTTGATTAGCACTGAAAGGGAAAGATAACTGAGATTCTACTTGGCCAGTTCTGAGAAAGGATTTGGCCTGAAACAGCAACTTACCTTTTCCCTTCTGAAGCTGACTGACTTGGCCATGTCCTTTTACCATTGTCCTTTTTTTTATTTCAGATGTCATATGTATTATGGTCTGGAATGTGCTGCCTGATAAGGTGGTGGAAGCAGGCTCGTTGGCAACTTTCAAAGGAGGAATTGGATAAATATTTGAAATGGAAACACACGTAAGGCTCTGGCGCAAGTGCTGGTCTAGTGGGACTAATTGGATAGCTCTCTGGAAGGGCCGGCACAGGCAAGATGGGCTGAGTGAACTCCTTCTGTACTGTGAGATTCCCATAAGGTCATAGAATTGTGGAATTCTATGATACGCCTCCTCCTATGCTGTATGATTCTGTCATTTTCAGCATGGACAGTTTTCATTGGACACTTCTATTAATATTCCATATAATTGCATACTATTAGGTCAACTAAGAAATGCCTGCTGGAAGTAAACTGGTGAGTAGATCAGCAGGCTGTAACAGGAATGGTTAAACAGGCTGGGGCTCTTTTTCCTAGAAAAGAAAAGAGGGGTGACCTGATTGAAATGTTTATGATTATTAAAGGGTTTGATAATGTAGATGTACTGAAGATGTTTCTATGTGCTGGTAAGTCCTAAACTAGAGTTCATAAATCTAAGATAGTCACTAATAAATCCAATAGGGATTCAGGAAAATCTTCTTTGCCCAGAGAGTAGTAGAAAGTAGAAGGTAGAACAAGGAATAGTTGAGGCAAATAGTTCAGATGCCTTTGGGAATATAGATATGCACATGAGGGAGAAATAAATGGTAAGATATGCTGCTGGGTGAGATGAAGTGAAGTGGGAGGAGGGTTGTGTGGAACATGAACGTAAGCATAGACCTGGTAGACCAAATGGCCTGTTTTTCTTTGGTATAGATGCAGCATAACTCAATGTAATGCTCAGAGCCAAGTAAGATTGAAGTGTTGAGTCTAAAGCAGACACAAGCACTATCGCTGTGTACTGATACATATTCCTGCTTTCATGAGAATTTGTCTTGGTTAATTATTAATCACAGTTGCCAAAGCTGAGCTCCAACGTAATCTATTTATGTTCTTTTCTGCTGTGTATTAGTACATTAAATTGGTTTATTGGGTAACAATGAAAGATAAATTAGAAAGAGAAGAACCAGCCAGCCGGAAAGTAGGATGAATATTGGTCTCTCTATCACTTACTCGGAAGCAAAAAGCATTTTAAATTGCTCCAGACCTAAGCAACAGGCATTCTAATTGACATGCAATTCAAACACATGGCTTTCTTTGAAGATGTTAACGGATACATTTGTCCAAAACCACAGCCAGTGCCTTATAATTGAACTTTGTAAATTTAAATTTGATCAAAGGAGATGTGAAAGGAAAAACAATCATAGTATAAAACCAATGATGTCTGTCATAATAAAAAAAAAGAGGTGATTATTTCAGTGAGAAATTCTGATGGTTTTCACATTAGAGTTTATGCACAAAATCAATAATGGTGCCGGTCTTGATTTCCTTTCAAAAGGAAATTGCTTATTATTCACAGCTTGTTCTTTATAAATGAATGTCTCCAGAATCAATCCTTGCCAGCTCCTAATGTCTTCAGAACTGATATTTATCGGTCTGTAATGTTTTTATCTAATCTCTTCTCTGAATACCAGCTTCCTTAGAGATTTTCGAAAGACTTGTGTAAAATTCATCCATAACATGTTGCTGAAGAATCTCCCCCCAGCTATGTATAAACCAATAAGAAAAAGAAAAAGAAAAGAAAGATAATTTGCATACATATAGCACCTTTCACTATTTCAGGGTGTCCCAATGTGCTGCTAGTGAAGTACTGAAGTTTGATCACTTTTATAATGTAGGAAATGTGGCAGCCCATTTGCACACATTAAGTTCCCAAAAACAGAAATATGATCAATAGCCAGACCATGATTATTTTATTGCTCTTGATTGAGGAATACATATTGGCCAGGACATCTACTCTTCTTCACAGTACAAACATTTGAATGTGCAAAATAGGAGCGGAAGTAGGCAATTTAGCCCCTCAAGCCTGCTACACCATTCAATAAAATCATGGCTGATCTTGGGCTTCAACCAATCATTTACAGCCATCTGAGAGGGCAGATTGAGACATGATGTAGCATCTGATTGGAAAAATGGTAATTCTAGCAGTGTAGCACTTGTAATGACAGTGTGGCCACTTTTGATTTCAATGCAATAAAGATACAGGGAACAGAAAGTGCAGCAGGATGGCATATTTGGATTGCATTATGCTGCTGCATCCAAAACATCCCACTAGCTTTGGAATTTAAGGAGTAATATTCAGTCTATCTAGAAAATAGACATCAGAGCTTGATGGTGGGTGTGGAGGTGGGGTGTGGGGGGGTTGCTGCAGTGGGGACAAATAGAAAATTGTTTCTCAGTCAGAGAACAATTAACACATCTGTAGGTTGAACATATTTGCTAGTGAGCCCAAAAAGATGACTAGGAGAAGAGTATTAACAAAAGATACAGCATCATTTCTTTTGTGAACATGGACACATAAATTTCCTTGAAAGAAAGTTCGATGGATCATCAGCAGTAAAATAAGAAAGTGATTTTCTGTAATGGCTGCCAGGATAATTTAGCAATGATTTTGCTGTTTGGCTCTAGATCCAATTCCGAACAATATTTGTAATTGATGGTTGAATCTGTGAATAACTTGAACACCAAACATTTCTCAGACTCCATCACCTCTGGGCAATTAGCCATTACTTGCTGATTGTAGCAAGTTCCCAACAGTTTAGTTCCTCTATGTCTTCAGGAAGGAGACAAACCAGGGTTGTGTGCTGCGAAGCCATGCAGCCCAGGAAGGTTCCACAATATGACTTGTGGTCCTTCTTGAATGAGTTAATCTCAGCCAGTGCTTCAACAGCAGTGGGCAGCAATTGTCCCAGGGCTAGTGAGGAAAATGAAATATCTCTAGCCACATCTGCTGGACTGTTTATTGGCATGAAATTAGGTTAAACGTAGTTCCATAAAAGTAACAACAGAGAATTTTTACACTTCGCACAATCTGTTTTCCATTGAAATCAATGGAGCAGAAAATCATGTGGCATAAGATCATAAGAAATAGGAGTAGGAGTAGACTGCATGGCCCATTGCACCTGCTCCACCATTCAATATGAACATGGCTGATCTTGGGCTTCAACTCAATTTTCCTGCCTCCTCCCCATATTTCTTAATTCCCAGAGACCAGAAATTTGTCCATCCTAGCCTTGAATATAATCAGCGACGGAGCATCCACAACCCTCTGGGGTAGAAAATTCCAAGTATTCACAACCCTTTGAGTGAAGTGATTTCTCCTCATCTCAGTTCTAAATAATTGATCTCTTATCCTGAGATTGTGCCCCCATGTTTTAGATTGCCTGGCCAATGGAAACAATTTTGCAGTGACCACCCTATCAAACCCCTTCAGAATTTTGTAGGTTTCAATGAGATCGTCTCTCATTCTTCTAAACATCAGAGAATATAGACTCAATTTACTCAGCCTCTTGTCACAAGACAACCCCCTCATCCCGGGGACCAATCTAATGAACCTTCTCTGTACCACCACCAATGAAAGAGACCAAAACCGCACACAATATTCCAGATGTGGTCTCACCAAAACACTGTACAACTGGAGCAAGACTTGTTTATTCTTGATCTCCAATCCCCTTGCGATAAAGTTCAACATGCCATTTGCCTTTCCAAATGCTTGCTGCACCTGCATACTAACTTTTTGCATTCCTTGTATAAGCACACCTAAGTCTCTTTGAACATCAACACTTAGTTTCTCACCTTTTAAAAAATGTTCTATTCTTAGACCAAAGTGAATAACTTCACACTTCCCTATATTATACTCCATCTGCCATCCTGTTGCTCACTCACCTAACCTGTCTATATCACTTTGCAGTCTCTCTGTGTCCTCCCCCAAAGCTTAACTTTCCAACTAGTTTGGTATTATCAGCATTACTCTCTGTCACATCATCTAAATCATTAATATAGATTGTAAGTAGCTGAGGAGCCAGCATTGACCCTTGTGGCACTGTCTGCCAATGTGAAAAGGCCCCGTTTATGCCCATTCTGTTTTCTATCCATTAACCAATCCTCTTTCATGCTAACATTTAACCATCAACTCCAGGAGCCCTAATCTTGCCTAGTAACCTTTTGTTTGGCACCTTATTAAATGCCTTTTGGAAATCCAGGTATACTATAGACTTTTTAATCATTCACAGAATGTGGGCTTTACAACTGGGCCATCATTTATTGCCCATCCCTAGTTGTCCTTGAGAAGGTGGTGGTGAGCAGCCTTCTTGAACCACTGCAGTCCATGAGGTATAGGTACACCCACAGTGCTGTTAGGGAGGGATTTCTAGGACTTTGACCCAGCGCCAGTGAAGGAAAAGTGCTATATTTCCAAGTCAGGATGGTGACTGACTTGAAGGGGAACTTCCAGGTGGTGGTGTTCCCATCTATCTGCTCCCCTTGTCCTTCTAGATGGTAGTAGTCATGGGTTTGAAAGGTGCTGCCTAAGGAGCCTTGGTGAATTCCTGCAGTGCATCTTGTAGATGGTACACACTGCTGCCACTGTGTGTCAGTGGAGGGAGTGAATGTTTGTGGATGTGGTACCAATCAAGCTGGCTGCTTTGCCCTGGGTGCTCTCAAGCTTCTTGAGTGTTGTGGGAGCTGCACTCATCCAGGCAAATGGGGAGTATTCTATCACACTCCTGACTTGTGCCTTGTAGATGGTGGACCGGCTTTGGGGAGTCAGGAGGTGAGGTACTCGCTGCAGGATTCCTAGTCTCTGACCTGCTCTTGTAGCCATCGTATTTATATGGCTAGTCCAGTTCAGTTTCTGGACAATGGTGACTCCCAGGATGTTGATAGTGGGGGATTTAGTGATGATAATGCCTTTGAACGTCAAGGGGTGACAGCTGGATTCTCTCTTGTTGGAGATGGCCATTGCCTGGCACTTGTGTGGCGCAAACATTACTTGCCACTTGTCAGCCCAATCCTGGATATTTCCAGGTCTTGTCCCATTTGGACATGGGCTGCTTCAGTATCTGAGGGGTTGCGATTGATGCTGAACAATGTGCAATCATCAGCGAACATCCTCATTTCTGGCCTTATTATGGGAGGAAGGTTATTGATGAAGCAGCTGAAGATGGTTGGGCTGAGGACACTACCCTGAGGAACTCCTGCAGTGATGTCCTGGAGTGAGATGACTGACCTCCAACCACCACAACCATCTTCCTTTGTGCTGGGTATGAGTCTAATCAGCAGAGAGTTTTCCCCCTGATTCCCATTGACTCCAGTTTTTCTAGGGCTCCTTGTTACCACACTCAGTCAAATGCTGCCTTGATGTCAAGGGCAGTCACTCTCACCTCACCTCTGGAGTTCAGCACTTTTGTCCATGTTTGAACCAAGCAATAATGAGGTCAGGAGCTGAGTGGACCTGGCGTGTCAGTGAGCAGGTTATTGCGAAGCATTTGCCCCTTGATAACACTGTTAATGACCCCTTCCATTACTTTACTGCTGCTCAAGAGTAGACCGATGGGGCGGTAATTGGCTGGGTTGGATTTGTCCTGCTTTTTGTGCACAGAACATACCTGGACAATTTTCCACATAACTGGGTAGTTTCCAGGGTTGTAGCTGTACTGGAACAGCTTGGCTAGTGATATGGCAAGTTCTGGAGCACAAGTCTTCAGTGTTATAGCCGGAATGCTGTCAGGGCCCATAGCCCTTGCAGTATCCAGTGCCTTCAGGCTTTTCTTTAGAGGAGGCCAAGATGGATCATCCACTTGGCACTTCTGGCTGAAGATTGTAGCAAATGCTTCAACCTTGAGCTGGGCTCCTCCATCATTGAGGATGGGGATATTTGTGGAGCCTCCTCCTCTAGTGAGTTGTTTAATTGTCCACCACCATTCACAACAGGATGTGGTGGGATTGCAGAGCTTAGATGTGATCCGTTGGTTGTGGGATTGCTTAGCTCTGTCTAGCACTTGCTGCTTATGCTGTTTGGCATGCAAGTAGTCCTGTGTTATAGCTTCACTAGGTTGGCACCTCATTTTTAGATATGCCTGATGCTGCTCCTGACATGCCTCCTGCACTCTTCATTGAACCAGGGTTGATCCCCTGGCTTGATGGTAACGGTAGATTGGGGGATATGCCAGGCCATGATTACAGATTGTGTTTGAGTACAATTCTGCTGCTGCTAATGGCCCACAGCTCAATAAAAGATCTTTTAAAAAATTTCAACGTGAAAACATGGTCTCCTAAATCTCTTGTTTAACCTCAGCAGAATTGTGGCCAATTCTGGACATCATAATAGAGGGAAGTATATCACGATCTTTGATAAGGTGCAGAGGTGATTTACGAGAATGGTACCAGGGATGAAGGACTTCAGTTCCACAGAGAGATTAGAAAAGCTGGGACTGTTATCCTCCGAGCAGAGTGAAGGACAGATTCAATTGATGCATTCAAAATTACAGGTTTTAATGAAGAGAAACGGTTTCCCCTGGCTACTATTGTTAACCAGAGGACACGGATATACCATAATTGTCAATAGCACCAGAGCTAAAATGTGGAGTTCTTATGATCTGGAATGTGGTGTCTGAAAGAGAGGTGGAAGCAGACTGAACTGTAACTTCCAAAACAAAACCAGATATGCAATTGAAGGGGAGGAATTTGCAGGGCAAAGAGGAAAGAATGGGGAAGTGGGACTAATTCAGTGGGAAGTGGGCCCCTTTCAAAGAGTTGGTCCCCTAGGCCAAATAGCCTCCTTCTGTGTTGTAGGACTCTATTATGCCACAATGTTATTATTTTTTTAATTTTAAGAGATTTATTCATTATTTCAGGAATTCATGGCTTTTTCAAATGATCCAAGCATTGTTACTTAACTTTTGAAAACGCAGATGAGGTGTATGGCTTCAGAGCTGGAATGTTCCAGCCTGATAGCTCACTTATAAAATATCAGAATACAAACTTGAAATAAAATATGGAAGTATGAGTACTAAGCTATGTCTTTAACAGCTGGCAAGATGATCGGAAGTATGGTAAAGTACTATCAGAACAGCAGCAAGCATCCTTTTCAGATCATGTTTTCTCCCAGTATATTTATGTTCAAAGGGAATACACAATTTTCATAAACAAAGTCATGTGAGTGGCATTGTGCTTGTATCAAAACAAGAATGCTAGGACTAACAATTACTTTTTTCTTGTGATACCAGTTACTGGAGATCTCATCCACGTGCACAATATTCTTCCTACATTTTACAAAAAGCTGCCCTGCAGCCCATTAGTTGTGCTCCTAGACTAGTAATCCAGCATTCCTAGACTATTGACCTGGAGATGTGAGTTTGAAACACACTGTGGCTGCTCGGGAATTCCAGTTCAATTAACTACATACTTTCTCTTCCTTGGTGGGATGTCAGCATCACTGGCAAGGCCAGCATTTGCTGCCCATCCCTTATTACCCTTGGGACAGTGATGGTGAGCCACTTTCTTGAATCACAGTAGGCCATCTGGTGTAGGTACCTACAGTACTGCTATGAACGAGATTAAAAAACTCCCATCTGTAATGGTGACCATGTAACTGCCGGATTATCATTAAAACCCACCTGGTTCATTCATAACATTTAGGCCCAGCGTGGCCTATATGTGACTCCAGTCCCACAGTAATGTAGTTGACTCTGAAATGGCCCAGCAAGCTACTCAGTCACCAGGAAAGTAGCTCATCACTAACTTTTTAAAAATTCATTTACTGGATGTGGGCATCACTGGCTAGACCAGCATTTGTTGCCCATTCCCAATTGCCCTTGAGAAGGTGGTGGTGAGCTGCCTTCTTGGACCACTGCAGTCCATGTGGTGTAGGTACACCCACAGTGCTGTTAGGAAGGGAGTTCCAGGATTTTGACCCAGTGACAGTGAAGGAACGGCAATATATTTCCAAGTCAGGATGGTGAGTGACTTGGAGGGGAACTTCCAGGTGGTGGTGTTCCCATCTATCTGCTGCCCTTGTCCTTCTAGATGGTAGAGGGTGTGGGTTTGGAAGATGCTGCCTAAGGAGAATTGAGAGTTGCTGCAGTGCACCTTAAGGGCAATTAGAAGTGAGCAATAAATTTGGTCTTTGCCAGTGACATCCATATCCTATTACATTAAAAAAGACCAAACTGTCATCCCAAAGGTGATGAACTAAGACTAAGGGAGAATTTAATGTTCTTCCCTGTGGCGAGTTTGGTGCTGGGAAGGGGATTTAATCAGATAGGAGGGTGGTGGGTGGGAACTCTGCCATTTTTCAGCCTCCCCCAAAACTAGATCCAGGGCGGGAAGGTTCTCAGGCAGACTTTCCAACACTATCCAACCTGCCACCAATTATCCCTCTGCCACAGGTATTAACTCAGCGGTGGGTGGGCCTGTCACCAAGCTGGCAGCATGAATAGAAAAACCTGGTGGCTGTCTTCATGGTCCAGGGGGAAGTTAAGTCTTGGGATCTCTCTTTGTCAGGCACTCAGGCTGAAATGATAGATCTATCAGGGCAGTCCTGCTTGTGGAGATTGGGGAAGAGATAGAAATGGGATGTTCAGGATTGGGGGCTTCTGATTTGGGAGACTGTGGAAGGAAGATCTCCGGAGGAGATGAGGTCAGTGACAGCCCCGGAAACAAAGGCTTGACATTCGGTGTTGGGGTCATGGTCCAAAGGGAGGTAGGAAGAAGTGTCAGAGATTTGGTGTTCAACCTCTGTGATGTAGAGGTTGGCATGCCAGATAACAACAGTGCCACCATGATTAACAGATTTGATGACAACCTTGGGGCCAGGCATGAGAGAATGGAATGCAGCTAGTTCAGAGGGCGATAGGTAGAGTGAGTGAAGGGAGCTGAGAAACTGAGACTGCTGATGTCCTGCCAACATCATGAGATTCATGAGATTCATTCCTGGGATGAGAAGATTGCGCTGAGGAAAGGTTGAGTCGGTTGGGCCGATATTATCTGGAGTTAGAGGAATGAGAATTCATTGAAGCATAAAATCTTAGAAGAATTCACAGGGTAGGTGCTGAGCGGCTGTTTCTGCTGCCTGGAGAGTCTAAATCTGGAGTTGATGTAAGAGTTTAACCACAATTTCATTGTATAGGAAAGCAGGTTTGAGGGCTAGATGGCCCATTCCTGCTTATGTTTCTTATGTTCTTCTCATGGACACTTGGGTCAAACATACGGAGGAATGGAAACAAGCGTGCAAGGGAAAGAAAAGATGAAAGGAGGAAGGTGGTGGTATTGATTAAAGATACTGTTAAAGGACAAGAAAGGGATAATGTCCTCGAGGGTTCTAAGGTAGAATCTACTCGGTTAGAATTAAGAAAATATAGAGGAGCTGTTACGTTACTGGATATACACTTAATGCCAACAAATAGCGGTAAGGAGACAGAGGAGCAAGTTTGCAGGAAAATTTCAAAGAGAGGCAAAAGCTTTAGTGATAATGGGAACCTCAATTATCCGAATATAGACTGGAATAGTAACAGTGTAAAGTGCAGACAGGGGAACAAATTCCAGAAATACGTATGTGGTAAGAAAATGTGAGCAGATTGACCATGTGATTGTATTACCCAATGGCTGTGTAGCGCGGGCTACAATGTTAATCAGTAGTTTAGAATAGAGTCTGGTTGGAGGAGCACACATTGTGTTAGTGCTCTGTTACAGTAGATAGGTGTGCAACCATGTCTACTGAGAAAAGTGACCCCACAGAGAAGGAACATAACAACTGGTGACGAGGCAAAACACAGCCAGTTGATGAAACCAAAAAAACCAACAAAGATTAAGCAGAAGTAAATCAGCCATACCTTGCAAGATGATTGTAAGTACAGCCTTCATCAAAGTCGTCAAAGTTATGTCCCTCCAGTATGCCATAGTTTGGCCTTATTCAACTGTTTGATCAAACCACCGTGACTGGTCACATTATATCGACCGCCTTGTGTTTTTCTTTTTTGCCAATGACATATCGGGGGAGGAGAAGAGGTGAGCGATCCTCTTATCAACTTTTGGCAGTAAAACATATGGCCTACTTTACAGTCTAACTGCACCCAGTACCCCAGATTCCAAGAGCTTTGATGAGTTGGTAAATCTTGTGAAAAGCCACTTGCAGCCGAAACCCTCGGCAACAACGCAACGTTTAAAATTTAATTCGAGGTGTCATGCCCCTCGAGGGAAAGTCGCTTGCTATGTAGCAGCCTTAAAATAACTGACAGAGCACTGTGAGTTCGGGATATCGATTAACAACATGCTAAGAGACCGATTAGTGTGTAGGGTTAATGAAGGTGCCATTCAAAAAAGGTTGTTGTCAGAAACGAATTTAGTCTTCAGCAAGGCGCTGGAGTTGGTGCTCACAATGGAGACGCAGTCAGGGATTCAGAAGATATCAAAGGAGCAAAATGGTACCGTCCTTTGCGTTGGGAGGGAGGCGTCAGTTAGAAATGGCGCAGAAGTGCTGGGCTCTGTGGAATGGCAGGAAACAGCCACCATTAACAGACCAGCAAAGGCCAATGGTTTAACAGAGAAAACCCACAATACTAATGGCAGAAATGGAGCCAGACAACCTGCAAGCGAACAACTTTAACAGATTCGAATGTTTCTACTGCCATCATAATGGGCACATTATGCGATATTGTAAAGACAAATTAACACACAAATTTAAGCAGAAAGGTAGAAATCGTGAAATCCACAATATAGAGGAGTCCAAATAAACAGAGTCAAAGTCACTACACAGCTTAAAAATGGGTAAGATACAGCCAATCTACATGACATCGGAAGTCAACAGAAAACCTATTCGATTGGAGGTGGATACAGGGGTATCCATGACAGTTATAGGGGAAGATATGCTCAAGTATCTGAATGGAGGAGACCGCTCACTAAATCTGGAAAATTCAGATGCTAAGTTAAAGACATACACGGGTGAAGACGCACAAGTATGAGGTATATGCAAGGTTCCAGTACAGTATGAAAATCAGTCTGTTAACATATCCCTAACAGTGGTAGCAGGCAGAGGACCGAGATCCCTTGGAAGGTACTGGTTAAGAGAGATTCATTTTGAGAGATTACTGAGATCTCAGTCAGAGGCGGGTAAGGTTACTGTTTGTAAAAAGGAGAATGTAAAGGCTCAACAGAAGGAATGCAAAGAGGTGATGCTTCAGGACAGAGTTTGAGTTGAAGTCAGTAACCTCCAAAAAGTAAAAAGAAAACCTACTTTTGCATATTGCAAGATTTTATTAGATCCCAATTTGTATCACTAAAAATATATGAGAAAGAACAGAAATAATTCAGCACATTTCTGGCCGAGATGAAGAATAAATTAACTGGGAAAACACAACAATACTTAATTCTCCAGGAAACAACTAACAAATATAAAAAAGAAATGAAAGAGCTGAAGAATCAGCTATGCGAAAGCCAAGAACCTTTAAAAATAGAGATCCCTGTGTTTTCAAATGAGCTGACAGATGAGGAAATGCTGGAAGACTCAACCACCAAGTTCACTCAAGTTGAGCTCATACCTGAGCCTAGCCTGGCCAATAGGGAATTTGAAAAAAAAAAATGAGATTAAAGTCAGCGCTGCCAAGAAGGAAACCCAACAAAAGACACATAGGAAGAAAAAGCGGAATTACTAATAAGGCTCCAATTTTTTTTTATACAACAGGAAGCTGATCATTCCATGTTGAATTTAGCCTTGCCCAACATCCCGATTCTCAGAACCTTCCTGGCAGTTGACTTTCATGTTGTTAAACTTGGAGGGGAGGGGCAGCAGGGTTGCATGCGATTGGGCCGAAAAGAGGGGGAAACCATTCCCATTGGAGTCTACACCACATGTGGAAGGAACTCCCCTTGGGTTGGAAGTGCCTGTAGGATCCACTGAGCTTTAAAGAGTCGAAAAAACAAGCTTACAAGTTCCTACTGGAGAGCCAAGTAGACAGGTAACTCCTGAGAGGGAGGCCTTAGATAAACCATCTGAGGTCATAGAACTGCTATGTTTAACACTTTTGAAGAGGCCTTCAGAGAGATTGAATTTGTAAATAGTGTTTTTATGTAAAAGTTGATATATCGTAAAGATTGTAAATTGTATTTTCGAGTAAAGGGGGAGGGATGTGGTAATCTGAGATGTAATGCATCTTTAAGAGAATGTCAGCAGATTGACCATGTGATTGTATTACTCAATTGCTGTGTAGCCTACGCTACAATGTTAATCAGTCATTTAAAATAGGGTCTGGTTGGAGAAGCACACATGTTAGTGCTCTGTGTTAATAAACAGCACGTTATTCATCTTATATTAGTCTCTATGCCTGCAGCATCTTGTTTACCGACTCACTCACCAGCAGATAGGCATGTAAGCATGTTCACTGAGCAAAGCAAGCCAACAGGGAAGGAAAATAACAACGTACAAGAGAACTTTCTGGAACAGATTGTTTCCAGCCCAACGAGGAAGGAAGCTACACCAGATCAGGAAGGGGGCGTATATTGAAGCAGTGGGAATATGTTTCATTGGCAAAACATTTTGGGAACAGTATTACTATGTAATTAGATTTAGTTTCCTAGGCTCAACCATCTTCAGCTGCTTCATCAATGACCTTCCTTCCATCGTAAGGTCAGGGGTGAGGTTGTTCACTGATGATTGCACAATGTTCAACACCATTCGCAACTCCTCAGATACTGAAGCAGTCCATGCCCAAATGCAGCTAGACCTGGACAATATCCAGGCTTGGGCTGAAAAGTGTCAAGTAACATTCGCGCCACACAAGTGTCAGGCAATGACCATCTCCAACAAGAGAGAATCTAACCATCATCCCTCAAGGTCCAATGGCATTACCATCACTGAATCCCCACTACCAACACTCTGGGGGTTACCATTGACTAGAAACTG
The DNA here is from genome assembly GCF_017639515.1 of Carcharodon carcharias. NCBI lineage: Eukaryota > Metazoa > Chordata > Chondrichthyes > Lamniformes > Lamnidae > Carcharodon > Carcharodon carcharias. Next base: position 4,146,769 of record NC_054474.1, read on the forward strand.
AACTGGGCATACTCTCTGCTTTCTGCCAGCCAGCCAATCTTCTATTCATGCTAATATGTTACCTACTACACCATGCACCTTTATTTTCTGTAATAATCTTTGATATGGCATGTTATCAAATGCCTTCTGAAAATCCAAGTACAGTACATATACAGCATCCACTTTATCCACTGTGCATGTTACTACTTTAAAAAACGCTAATAAATTGGTTGAACATGATTTTCCTTTCACAAAACCAAGTTGACTCTTCCCAATTGTCTTGCGCTCTTCTAAGTGCCTAGCTATGACCTCCTTAATGATCGATTCTAACACCGTCCCCACAACAGATGTCAAGCTAACTGGCCCATAGTTTCCTGTTTTCTGCCTCCCTCCCTTCTTGAATAGAGGGGTTATATTTGCTACTTTGCAATCTGATGGAACCTCTCCAGAATCTAGTAAATTTTGGAAAATTAACACCAGCGCATCGACTACCTCATCAGCCACCTCTTTTAAAACTCCACGATGTAGTCCATCAGGACCCGAAGACTTGCCAGCCCACAGCTCCGTCAATTTGCTTAGTATCGTTTCCATAGTGATTTTAATTTCACCAAGTTCCTCTCTCCCATTAACCTCCTGATTTGCAGCTATTACTGGAATTTTTTTGTATCCTCTATAGTGTACACAGAAGCAAAATATGTGTTAATTTCTTCCACCATTTTTTATTACCTATTATTAACTCCCCACCGTCACTCTCTAGAGGACTGACACTCACTTAACTTACTCATTTCCTTTTTAAGTACCTGTAGAATCTCTTGTGATCCATTTTTACATTTCTAGCTAGTTTCTTCTCATACTCTTTTTTTTCTCCTGGTTTGCCTTTTAGCCATTTTCTGCAGTTCTTTATATTCTGTCCAACCATCTGTCCTGCCACTCACCTTTGCAGAATTGTATGTTTTTTCCTTATGTTGGATGCTATCCTTAACTTCTCTAGTTAACCACGGATGGGGAGTCCTCCCCTTAGAATTTTACTTTATAAGTAGGAATGTATTTAGCCTAAATATTCTGAAATATCCCCTTACATGTCTGCCACTGCTCCTCTATTGATCTATCCTCTAGCCTAATTTCCCAGTTCACTTCACCTAGCTCAGTATGCATCCCCACATAGTTGCCCTTATTTAAGTTTAAGATACTAGGCTTAGACCCACTCTTCTCCCTTTCAAACTGGGTGTAAAATTCAATCATATTGTGGTTGCTGCTATCTACGGGTGCCTTCACTCTGTGGTCATTAATTAACCAAATTAATACCAAATCTAATATAACCTGCTCCCTGATTGGTCCCAGAACATTCTGCTCTAAAAAAAACTATCTCAAAAGCATTCTAAGAACTCCTCATCCAGGCTACTACTGCCAATTTGATTTTACTAGTTTTTGTGTAGCTTAAAATCATTCATGATTATTGCCGTCCCTTTATCACAAGCACCCAATATTTGCTCTTGAATACTGTGTCCTACACTATGGCTACTGTCAGAGGGCCTGCAGAACACTCCTACTGAAGAGTTTTTCCCCCTACTGTTCCTCATCTTCACCCAAACCGATTCTACATCCTGATCTGAAGCAAGGTCATCTCTAACTATTGCACCAATGCCCTCTTTGATTAACAGTGCTACCCCTCCACCTTTACCAAGCTTCCTATTCTTCTTGAATGGCATGTACCCTTCAATATTAAGGGCCCAGTCTTTGTCATCCTGCAGCCACATCTCTATAATTGCTATCAGGTCATATTTATTTACTTCAATGTGAGCCATCAATTCATTTAATAATGAAAGCTATGCGCATTCAGATAGAGAACCTTCAGTTTTGTCTTTTTGTTAGCTTTGTAACTTTGAGTCTTGACTGTTGATGTATTCTTAGGTTTTTTCTCTCTGTCCCTTCCAGCCATTCCCTGACCCTCATTTCTCATATTGTTATTTTGCTCTCCTGTCTTGATTATACACCTTGAATTACTATCTCTACCCATGCTTGATCCCAAGCTTGACACTCACATCCCATGAACGAATTTTTAAAAAAGAGAGAAGTTATGGAAAATTCTCTAGATCCGGGAAAGGTTCCATTAGATTGGAAAATAGCAAATATAACTATACTAACTATATAACTATAGCAAATATTCAAGATGTGAGGGACACATAAAGCAAGAAACTCTAGGCCGGTTAGCTTAACATCTGTCATAAGGAAAATGTTAGAAGCTATTATTAAAGATGTTATGGCAGGGCACTTAGAAAAGTTCAAGGCAATCAGGCAGGGTCAACGTGTAAAAGGGAAATCATGTTTAACCAATTTTTTTGGAGTTCTTTGCAGGAGTCACGTGTGCTGTAGATAAAGGGGAACCAGTGGATGTCCTGTACTTAGATTTCCAGAAGGCAATTGATAAAGTGCTACATCAAAGGTTACTGCAGAGAATAAAAGCTTATGGTGTCAGGGGTAACATATTGGCATGGATAGAAGATTGGCTAACTAACAGGAAGCAGAGTTGGCATCAATGGGTCTTTTTCTGGCTGACAGGATGTGACGAGTGGTGTGCCACAGGGATCAGTGCTGGAGCCTCAACTTTACAATTTATATAAGTGACTTGAATAAAGGGACTGAATAAATGGTGGCTAAATTTGCTGATGACACAAAGATAGGTAGGAAAGTAAACTGTGAAGAGTGCGTAAGGAGGCTACAAAGTGACATAGATTGGTTAAGTGAGTGGGCAAGGATCTGGCAAATAGAGTAGAATGTGCATAAATGTGAAATAATTCATTTTGGCAGGAAGAATAAAAAAGAAGCTTATTATCTAAATGGTGAGAGATTGCAGAGCTCTGAGATTCAGAGGGATCTGGGTGTCCTATTGCATGAATCACAAAAGGTTAGTATGCACGTACAGCAGGTAATTAGGAAAGCTAATAGAATGTTATCATTTACTGTGAGGGGAATTGAATACAAAAGTAGGGACATTACGCTTCAGTTATAGAGGGCACTGGTGAGACCACGTCTGGAGTATTGTGTACAGCACTGGTCTCCTTATTTAAAGAAAGATGAAAATGCATTAAACGCAGTTCAGAGAATATATCCAATTCAGCTGGATGTAGCCAATGCTGTACATGATGCTGAGTGACTGCGTGATTTCATAGGGCCTCTTAAAGCTGCGGTGCATTGAGGCTGAAGCAAGCGCTGGAAGTGGTTCCAGAGGACATCATCAGCAAAAAGAGCAGTGAATTGTGACACAACCAGCTAGGGAGAGAGCTTCATGGTTCTCTGATGCTGCACAGGATACTTGGTGGAGGGAGTGGACAGGTGGAAAGAGCTCCACAGTCCATACGGGGTTAGGAGACCCTTCAGATAAATTGTACGAAGGTGTGGGAGTTAATATATGTGGTGACCAATGAAAGTTGAGTATCTAATTGCACAAGAAGTTTAATGACCTCACACAAAGGGTTAACATCAAGGAATTCATCATCAAATATCATACCCCACCAACTGGCCTTACATACTGCTCAACACACCACCATCACTCACCTACCAGCTATCTGTATCAATAATGACTAGTACCTAACGTTCATAGTTTTCACCTCACCCTCACACACTTAGCACTGATGTAAGCCTAACACAAACATCTTGCAGCTTGCACACACTGTCAGCTATTCAACCATGACCTCCACATTTTCCACACATTTAGCACTCATTGATACATTTTCCTCTTTCTTACAGGACACGGAGCCACATACCCAGAGGTGGAAACAACCTGGTCAGGCCCCAGCTGGAGGAGACAATTCAATCCTCGGCACCATACTTCAGAGACAGTGCAGAGAAGATTTAGGAGAACAGTACCCAGAATGAAAGACTTCAGTTAAATGGAAAGGCTGGAGTTGTTTCCTTAGGGCAGAGGGTGAAGGGGATATTTGAAAGAGGTGTTTCAAACCTTGATAGGTTTGATTGAGTAAATAGAAAGTGATTGTTTCCACTGGCAGAGGAGTTGGTAATCAGAGGTCACAGATTTAAGATGATTGACAAAGAAAGCAGAGCATTGAGGGAATGTATACAGTCAGTTGTTATGACTTGGAAAGCATTGCCTGAAAGAGCAGTGCAAACAGATTCAACAATAGCATTCAAAAGAGAATTGAATAAATATTTGAAGAACGAAGATAAGTAAGGCGATGGGGAAAGAGCAGAAGGGTGGGGCTAATTGGATAACATTTCCTTTAAGGCCTGGCACTGATACAATGATCTGAATGGCTGCTTCTGTGATGTATCATTCTGTGGTTTTAGGCTCTGAATTTTCAGTTTGGCGTGTGGGCGCTATAGCCGAGGAGGGGTCAGCAAACGGACCGCCAACCCCGATCGCCCCCCACCCCAACCGCGATTTCACACTGGCTAGCCAATTAATGGGCAGCCAGCACAAAGTGTGCACTAAAGAGTTCAGCGCTGCCGGGGTGGGTGCGGGAAGAGGGTGGGTGATGACGTTTAGCACGGGTGCGGGCCAGCACTAACAGAAAGGTCCCTGAAGGCCGGGAGCTGTCTCAGGGGACTGAAGACCCGAAACCCAGGAAATAAACTTCTTAAGATCAGGAAAAAAAATTGTACAAGCGTCACAATCTGGCACCTGAACTTACATAGATTATAAAAATGCTGCCCACAGATTTCTATTTTAATTTTATATAATAATGGAAACCTCATCCCTCCCTTGGAAGAGGTTTCATGAAAAATGTAGAGGCTGTCTGGCCGATTCACCCATCCACCAGGGACGGGCTATGTAAAATGACAGAAAATTGCACCATTAATGGACTTAATTGCCCTTTTAATTGTTGGTAGGCACGCTTCTGACTTTTGTGCGTGCCCACTGACCGAAATATCGTGCAAACGGATGATGAATAAAAAACGATTTCACACCCGATCAGTGTAAAATTGTGCCCCATGAATACTCAGAGGCAATAAGACACAGCAAGTTATTGAACGTACAATAAATAAACAATGGAATGAATTCACAAGGGGTTGAATAACCTTTTCAGAATGTACAGCTCATGTTATTCAATAAGCAACAGGACTTCTGGGTGAACCAGTCTTTCATAGCTTTTTGTGATGTAAGGTGTTAGGACAGATGATGAATTTCCAATCAGATCTCCAGACTGAAAGCTGAATAATCAAAGCTGATGTGGGAAGTATAACAAATGTCACTCCTGTCTTAATTCCTGAGAGCACGATAGATAGAAATCACACCTTGTGAGGAAAGTCATTACTGTCCAGATATTCCTGTCATCTTGTACTCAGTTGGACCCTGATATTAATTCGGAGAGAGGTGGGTATGGAGGTGGTGTTGGATATCACTCAGAAGAAATGTCATGCCTGTCAGTGGCTTTTTAATTCAGCCAGCTCACTAACAGTTTCTTTCCAGGTTTGGTATCTAAGGTGTGACAGTGGGTGTGATGAAGACCCACATGAAGTAGCCTCAGTTCCAGTGTTTAGCTGTGTCGTGGTTCAGTGAGGCCTCCCTTGATGTGGTGCTGGAGTCAGAGGAGCTCCAGAGAGATGTTCTTCCCCTGAACATCTGAAAGTTTGCCGATAATTCCATTGGAAGATCTGGGCTATTGTTCCAATTGGGTGATTAGCATATACTAATCGTCAACCTGACTCCCCTGAACAATCAGATAAGCCACTCGAGTTAAACGTGGAAGTCAGCAGGCAGAGGCTGCTCTCCCAATCTGCTTGAATTTTTCCTCCCACCTGCACCCAAACCATTTCAATATAACTTGGTCCTAGTCATCAATCAACTTCTGACATAATTAATTCATGAACTGATGCAAAAAGAATCTTACCAAGCCAGCTAACTCCCACTGCCACAGTGACTGTGTTGCCTGTTATGTTATCTTCACCATGGAAACGATGCAATTCATCTGAATGTACCCTTGGCAGAAGCCAATTTTCAGTTCACAATTAAACTGTCTTTTTGAAATCATGTATTTCTTTTTGTGTGAAACTGCACACTTTGTTTGGAGAGTTGACTTTGTGTGGCTTCTCAACACCAGGTCGTTATTATAACCCATGCTTTTGTCATCTCTGGACTCGATTACTCAATGTCCTTTCTCTGGTATTCCATCTTCCACCCACTGCAAACTTCAGCATGCCCAAAACACCAGTAAGCTGACCTACACTCAGCCCCACTTGCCTATAACCCTGTGCATACTGAACTGCACCAGCTCCCTCTGCTCCACCATATTAAATGAAAGCCACTCATCCACGCAATTGGAAGAATGTTGATGTGATTGAGAAGCTATGGCCTAGATTCAATAGGAAGCTGCCTGGTATGAGGAAGTACAAATACAAATAAAGAATTGAAAGGCTGGGGCTGTTTTCATTAGAGCAAAGGACATTAAAGGGGGATGTAATACAATTGTTTTGTTTCCAGTGAATCAGGAAGCTGAGAATGAGGAGACACAGATGTAAGGGATATAGTACAGAGTGGAGATGAAACATCTTATATAGGGCAGCTTGTGAGGCTGTGAAATGCTTTTTGAAAGTTAGTGATTGACAGAAATCATGTAAGCATTTAATAATAGGTTAGATAGTTAGCTGATAGAAAGGCAGGGGGAGAAATTGGGAATGTGGCAGCTAAGTGGAATTTGCACTACTCCTTGTGTGGAGCGCAAACAGCAACATGGATTTCTTGGACCAAAAGGCTTGTTTCTATGTTGTAAATTCAATGCAGTTCCATGTAAATCATCTTTAAATCTCACCATGGCCATGTTGCACTCTATTTCTCAGAACCTTTAATCCCCTTTGAAACTCTTACTCTGGCCTTTCTGTGTCCCCCTGCCACCACCCCATCCACACCAACCCATCCCATCCATGCCAACCCATCCCACCCTTTCTCTTCACTCTTCCATTGGTTTCCCAGCACAGCCGTCACCCCGAGGAACATAAAATATTTGAAAAGAAAACTAAGAATAAAAAGTCATATTAGTTCCCAACTTATCAGTTGCCGTACTGTAACTGTTTTTTTAACTGAGTTGATACAGATTATGTTGACAAGGTTGATATTCGTTGCCTATCCCTGAGATTTGTTTATTGGTTTATTGAAAATTCATCATGCTGAAGTTTCCCAAATATGTTGACAATACAAATAAAACAAGTAGTCATAATTCATAACATAGACATGGACAATCATATCACAGAATCATAGAATTGTTACAGTGCAGAAGGAGGCCATTCAGCCCATCATGTCTGCACTGGCTCTGTGAATGAACAATTCATTTAGTGCCATTCTCCCGCCTTTTCCCCGTAACACAACACATTCTTCCTTTTCACATAACAATGTAATTCCCTTTTGAATGCTTCGATTGAACCTGCCTCCAACACACTCTCAGGCAGAGTGTTGCTGCGTGAATAAGTTTTTCCTCATGTCACTTTTGCTTCTTTTGCCAACGATGTTAAATTTGTGCCCTCTTGTCTTTAATCATTTTTGGAGTGGAAACAGTTTCTCCCCTACCTACACTGTTCAGACCCCTCGTGATTTTGAATACCTCCATCAAGTCTGCTTTTCTCCAAGAAAATGGTCCTAGCTTCTCCAATCTATTTTCATAACTGAGTTCCTCATCCCTGGAACCGTTCCCATGAATCTTTTCTGCCCTGTCTCGAATGTCTTCACATCCTTCCTAAAGTTCAGCACCCAGAACTGGATGTGAAACTCCAGCTGAGGATGAACTAGTGTCTCATACAAGTTCAACATAACCTCCTTGCAGTTGTACTCTATGCCTGTTTAATAAAGCCTAGGATGCTGAATACTTTATTAACTTCCTTCCCAATCCGCCTTACCACCTCTAATGACTCATGCACACAGGTCCCTCTGGTCCTGCACGCCCTTTAGGATCGCATCCTTTATTTTATACTGTCTCTCCATGTTTTACCTAACAAAATGAATCACCTCACATTTCTCCACCTTGAACTTCATCGGCTACCTGTCCGCCCATTCCACCCAACTTGTCGATGTTTTTTTGAAGTTCCGCACTACCCCCTTCACAGTTCACAATGCTTCCAAGTTTCATAGCATCTGGAATTTTTGAAATTGTGCCCTGTACTCAAAGGTCTAGATCATGAATATATATCAGGAAAAGCAAAGTTCCCAACACTGAGTCCTGGGGAACTCGGCTGTAAACCTTCCTCCAGCCTGAAAAACATCCATCAACCACTACTCTCTGTTTCCTGTCACTCAGTCAATTTTGAACCCATGTTGCTACTGTCCCCTTTATTCAAGCTATAACTTTGCTCACAGGTTTGTTGGGTGGCACCCTACCAAAGCATTAAAATAAAATTAAAGTATAAAATAATAAAAGGATTGCACAAATATCAACATTTCATTACATAGTTACAATAATCGCAAAATGTAAGTCTCCTTAATTTACAGAATAAAATTGAAAATTGCACCTGAGAAGAGGATGGTGGGCCTTCTACTTGAACCACTGCAGTCCCTGTGGTGAAGCTGCAGCCACAATGATGCTAAATAATTAGTTACATGATTTTTTTGACCAATTGGTGATGTAGACAAGGTAATAAATGACAACATTGAGATTATGTGTGACTTGATACAAAATTTGGAGGTGATGATGTTCTCATGCTCTTACTCAAAGAAACAAAATGGAATGGTACCTGAACTCCAAGGATTAAATGAAAGGAGTGATTACACAAGCTGGTGTTGTATTCCCTAGAATTTAGATGGTTAAGGGATGATTTGACCAAAGTTTTCAAGATATTAAGGGGAACAGTTAGGGTAGATAGAGAAAAATTGCTTCCACTAGTAAGGAAGTCTCAGACGGGGGGACATAGTCTAAAATCAAGAAACACTCCCAAGTGCTTAGGGTGATAGAAATTTGGAACTCTCTTACATAAATGACAATCCACGTTAAATTATAATTTTAACGTTAACGTGAATTTTAAAACTGATATTGATAAGTTTTTGTCAACCTAAGATATTAAGGGATATGGGGCAAAGGCAGCTAATGGAGTTAGATTGCAGATCAGGTATGACCTCACTAAATTGAGGAACAAGTTCAAAGGGGTAAAGGGCCTAGTCCTGTTTCAAGTTCAGAATATTCTGGCAAAATCAATTTCAGCTTCAATGATCCAAGAAATAGCTATCTGTTTACAACATGAGTGTATTCCCACTTTCATTGTTTATTGTAGCATTGACCTAATGTCTTTTTAAACAAGAAATGCAATTATACAATTCGCATGGATCTAAAGGAGTTAAAAAAAAGGCTGCAGCAAAAAGATGAAACTGAAAAATAGTGAGATGTGCGTATGCAGTTGGTAGCTGTTCTTACAAGTTGATACTGGTGTCATGTATAAGTCATGCTCAGTGAAGTGTGTATGATTACGAAAAAGGCAAACAGTATTTTCAATTTGTGTGGACAGAAACATGTGCTGAGGGGAATTATGTTCAGGAAAGTCCATCTTCAAATGAATTTGGTTGAAGATGTGGTTTTCTGTATTTCTATGGAGTGTAGGAAACCTCAATTTGTTAATATGCCTTCCTTCTAGAACCACTTGAAGAACAAAATCCATAAATATGAAGTTTATAGAGTGGACGTGGGGAAGATGTTTCCATTAGTAGGAGAGACTGGGACCCGAGGGCACAGCCTCAGAGTAAGGGAAGACCTTTTAGAACAGAGAAGAGGAGAATCTATGGAATTCATTGCCACAGAAGGCTGTGGAGGCCAGGCCATTAAGTGTATTTGAGACCGAGATAGGTAGGTTCTTGATTGGTAAGGGGATCAAAGGTTACAGGGACAAGGCGGGAGAACGGGGTTGAGAAACTTATCAGCCATGATTGAATGGCGGAGCAGACTCGATGGGCCGAATGGTCTAATTTCTGCTCCTATGTCTTATGGTCTTATGAAGGTTTATTTGCTATTTGTGCAGTTACACTTCCATGTACGGAGGCCAGGTTTCGCTGTAGCAGGACATCTAACCTGGCTGCTGCTAATTAAACTTGCCCCTCAACTCTTCAGTTCACTAGATTTTTGCTCACAATCTTGCTGGAAGTGTGAGCTGGTAATGATTCACTGAGAGCAGCGAGGCATCTGGGACCTCACAGAGCAACCAACAGGGTATTTCCTTAACCAATCAGCTTTCAGATTGGGAAATAAATTCAACAAGGACAGAGAAGAAGAGTAAATTAAATTGGGCGAATTCAATGTCAAATCAGGAGTAGAAAGAAATGTAAAAAGAAAGATTTTATTGAAGGGGAATGCAGGAAAAGGGAGAACGGAAATGTAAGAAGAAAGAAATAAAATAAAATCTTCCTGAAAAAATCAAAACCAAAGAAATGAGACTTCATACTTGCAATTTTTTGGAGGCCAGAAAGGTTGATTGGCAGATGTGAATGCTTTTCATATTGTTAAGACAGGGATTAACTTTCTTTGGCGAGTTTACTGGATAACTAATGGGCAAATCCACTAATTTTCTAAAAGAAGCAAGAAGGCCAAAGGAGAGAGATGTCGTCCAGTGGAGGAGTATAACATGGGCAGCAATCTTTGAATACTCACGTTTAAATTCATGTCTGATCCTTGCCCGGGGTGGCTGTAAAATGTACCTGTTAATAAAAGCAAACACTATTGCTTTGCAATTATTATAACAGTAGATTCCAGCTCATTCAACTGGAAAGACAACACTTGTTTAGCAAAGAGTAGACTTAAATTTCCAAAGTCAAGTTTTTCATGATAGCTTAAAATCTTTGGGTATGGATTAAAAGGTCCCAAGCTCAGGGAAGAAAGTACAAAAGGGGAATTTTAGACCTGCCTAATGATCAAAATTTGTGGAAGAGACGCTATGGTGAGACAGTGCAGGAAGATGGTAAATGCAAAAAGGAACTAGATAGGGAGAAAAGAGAAAGAATTTGCCTTTCCTGATCTCAGGACACTTGAAAGGGCATTACAGCTGGTGAAATGTTGAAATATAAGAAATGCAGCAGCCAACATGTGGGAAGCAAGTTTCCAAAACAAAAGTGATATTGACCAGCTAATTTGTTTAAGTGACTTTCATTGAGGGATAAATATTGGCCAAGGCACCGAGAAGCACTCCATTGATGCTCTTTGAAATAGTGCCATACAAATTTTTAAGGGGACTTCCATGGCTCCACCTAAGAGTGCAGACAAAGCTTCCTTTAGACTTCTCATCCAAGAGACAGCGCCTCCGACAGTGTCGCACTACCTCAGTAGTGAATAGAAGCGTCATTCTAGAACTTATGCTCATGGATCTGGAGTGGGGCTTGGACCCGAAACTTCCTGACTCAGAGGACAGACTGCCACCACTGAGTCACAACTGACACTCAAAATAGGTCAAAAGGTTGTGGTCGGTATAGACAATGAGCGGGATTGTCCCAGTCAAAGAAAGAGCAAACTTATTAACCACAAAACCAAGAAAAAGATAATAAAATTGTAATATCTCACACACAGCTATCAGAAATAAGGGTAGTTAGAGTTCAATAAGAAAAAGTTAAAAGAGTATATGGTTATGTGTCCTTGGATTATCCTTGAGGCATACAGTTCCTCAGGGTAATGTCCTCAGCCCAAATATCTTCAACTGCTTCATTAATGACCTTCCTTCCATCTTAAGGTCAGAAATGGAGATGTGCGCTCATGTTTGCACAATGTTCAGCATCATTCGTGACTCCTCAGATACTAAAACAGTCCATGTCAAAATGCAGCAAGGCCTAGATAATATCCAGGCATGGGCTGACAAGTGGCAAGTAACATTCACGCCACATAAGTGCCAGGCACTGACAATCTCCAACAGAAGAGAATCTAACCATCACCCTTTGACATTCAATAGCATTATCATTGCTGAATTCCACACAATCAAAATCCTGGGGTTTACCACTGACCAGAAACTGAACTGGACTAGCCACATAAATACTGTGGCTACAAGAGCAGGTCAGAGGCTGGGAATCATGCGACGAGTAACTCACTTCCTGACTCCCCAAAATCTGTCCACCATCTACAAGGCACAAGTCAGGAGTTTGATGGAATACTCCCCACACACGTGGATGAGTGCAGATCCAGGGACACACAAGAGGCTTGACAACATCCAGGACAAAGCAGCCCGCTTGATTAGCACCACATCCACAAACATTCACTCCCTCCACCTCTGACACACAGCTGCAGCAATATGTACCATCTACAAGATGCACTGCAGAAATTCACCAAGGCTCCTTAGACAGCACCTTCCAAACCCAAAAATGTTACCTTCTAGAAGGACAAGGGCTGCCGACACATTGGAACACCACCACTTGGAAGTTCCCCTCCAAGATACTCACTATCCTGACTTGGAAATATATCGCTGTTCCTTCACTGTTGCTGATTCAAAATCCTGGAACTCCCTCCCTAACAGCACTGTGGGTGTACCTACACCACATGGACTACAGTGTTTCCAGAAGGCATCACATCCCTGCCTTCTCAAAGGCAATTATGGATGGGTAATAAATGGTGACCTAGTCAGTGATGGCCATATCCCATGAATGAATAAAGCAAAAAGATTTATAAATGTTGTGGCCAATTTGGTTTAGCTGTTTTTTTTTGGCTGAGGTCAGATTTGGAAGATGTTGTAATTAGTAGGATTGACTTTCGAACCAGTTAATACACCTGTTCCAAATGAGAGAGAGGGAGGGAACCCCGCTTCCAGCCTGCTTCCTTTGTGAAAACTTTCTTGCAATTTCTCTGCTGTGGCTGCAGCCTGGTCTTGAAATATTCCACCCATTGTATATTTCCAAGAGGGTTTTGGGTGGGTCTGACTGTGGGACCCATTGTTTCAATATTTAGCATTTTGGATTTTAATGCCTCTTCCTTAAACAGCGACAAGTTTTGATGAATATCTGAATTATAGGAAATGTCTCTCTCTTCACACTCTCCTGAGGGTGATTTGTTTGCTTTTCACCTTCACCTTGGAAGGTGGCCTTGCATTTTTAAGTCGTTTGTTCTGCCTTATTTCAAATTGAAACATTTCCACTCAGTTGAAAGTTGTGAAATCATATTTTCAAAAATAAAAGGGCATAGCCTCATAACAAGCACCACTAACAATGCTGTCTCCAGTGTTCTGACAATAGGTAATACATTTTCACTGTCTCTAAATATTTTAACATTGCAAATAGTATTCCAAAGTATACATGAGCGACAAATACCGTTTATTTGCAAACCCAAATTATTTATCTTAAACAACTCCCACAGCAATAAGCTTCAGAATCAACAACAAGGCCATGTCACAAAGTGAAGGCAATGTCATTAAGTGTAAATCTCAGAGACCTTTCAGCACAGTAGGGGGCCACTTGGCCTAGTACTTGTTCTTCTGCCACCTCCAATCAGGGCTACACACTGTAATCCCATTTCCCATCTCTTTCTACATTTCCTTTATTGACAATACTTCAGCTCAGCCACAGTGTTATTGAGCTTGTCAGTGAATCTGGTGTTCAGTTACATTGCATGATGCAGCTGGGACAGTGGTAGAGGCATTCACAATAGCCTGAGCATTCTCCTGATTGTTATTCAGTGACCTCTGCTATGGATAGGAACATACAATTAGGAGCAGGTCATTGAGCCTCTTGAGTCTGTTCCACGACTTGATTAGATCATGGCTGATCAAATGGCAATATCAGCCATTTCAAATGCCAACTGAGGAAGAATAGCATTGTTGAAGAGAGTCAGTCACTGCAATGAGCACATGATAGGTATGATCTCCATTCAGTGACTAACATTGGCTTCAGCAAAACAATGTATTTTCCCTAAGCTGATATCTTACTCCTGTTTTTATTTCGTAGCGACTGTGTGTTATTGGGTGAGAATTTCCAGTCCCATACCCCATGGGACCAGAAATCCCTGACCCAAGTCAACGGACTTTTTGCTGGTCCATCAAAGTTTCCATCTGGTCCGTGATGATTCTCATGGTGGGTGGGACTGGAAACTCCCGCCCACTAACACCGCTACAGTTAATAGCTGAAGCCGAGCATGGATAACTTTTGTAAGTGATGCAATGTTGTAACACTAGAGAATGCATGCTTGTGACTGTGTTTCTTTGTAAAAATGTAGAGTACATACCTCAGTAGCTGCTTGATAAACAGGTGTTGCTCTGCAGTGCGTAGGGTGCAGCCCTTTCAGCACATTGTCCCTGTATTACTTTGTTTCAATGAACTCTTTTGTATTGCTAAGAAAAGGGACATGTCTAAACTTTCCACCTTGCAACCATCAGGACACTCGCAAGAATACCAATATAAGGGGGGGAAACAACAATTTACGCTGTATGTGAAGAGAGTGCTGATCGGTTAGCAAGTGGCGTTGCCATGGAGAATGCACCACTGATGGTGACTGACAGTTAACCGCCAAGCATTCTTTGAAAATTGAACCAGGCGCCTTGACTCTGATTGGTCAAGGTATCGCTCTGAAGAATGAGCCAGCGAATGGTTGTCATTTTGTTTTTCGCTGAAATAGTCACAATGTTTGTACATGTTCTTTCTGTCTGCAGAATACAGGGCCCTGTGTATTAATAGGTGTAGCTTCCAGCACACACAAATCTGCCACACTGTGAGCCCAACTGTTAATTTTAAATTGACTGTCAACGTAACTCTTCGCACATTTAGGATTATTTTGCAAATGTTGTCCAATCACAGAATCACATCTAATGCTGGACACTGTGTTTTGAGTTTTGCAAGCACGGGCGGAATGGGTGTGGTCTGTACCCTGCCCATTGTAAACAGCAGCTGGGACATGCTGTTTGATAAGATCCACCAGTCTTTGGGATGTACAGCCCACATACCTAGCATCACACTGGCACTGAAATTCATATACCACATCACTCATTTGTGTGATATAGCATCTTTTGCCTGGGGGTTAAGCTTCCCCTCCTGCAGTATATTCAATACGTCTGAGGTGGACAAGAGCAGAAAGTAAATGGGTTCCCACTCAATTCCCATGTCAGTGCTCTCAATGAGCCAGCAAAAACAGGTCAGCCCTGGCTCATCGAGAGCAACCTCATGTGGTTCAAGTTCCAACCCAGAGACCAGAACCCAGGTTAAAACTCAATGAGGGAATGCTGCACTGTCTAATAAACATAGGGCTGTAACTTCCAAGCGACTCTGTCAGATTGAGGAGGTACCCCAAAGATGCGCTGGAGAATCCCTCATGGAACTTCACGGGTAAGGGTTTGTAGAGCAATTGCCCAGAAGCGCAAACATCCTCTGTACTATTGCCCTGCACTGGGAACTATCAGAAAATGTGGTTTAAATCGTAAACTTCAGATGGTCCTGGCAGGGTTTTACCAATAGTTACTCAGAAAAAGTTAGAAAAATTAAAACCTCTTCTAACATCTGGGTAACTATTGTAAAGACCCAGACTGAGAACCTCCCCCCCCACTGGACTCCCCCCAATACCCCAACCCACCATTGGATTCCCCCCACCTGCATGGGACTCCTCCCCCATCAAGCCTCCAACCCGACTTGACAACCCCACCCCCACAGGCCCGATTTGACATGACCCCCAGCAACCCGACCCAATGACTCCCAGACCCCTGGCCCCACAGACCTGACTCGATCCAACCCCCACTCCCCAGCCCAACGGCCCTCATCCCTCTGACCCGCAGGTCTGACAACTCGACCTCACCCCCCCTACCCAAACCAACCCAACCTGATCTCCCACCCCCCCCCCACTGGGCCTGAAGCAATCTAACCCCCCCGCTACCCAACCCGACCACCCACCCCCCACCCCCAAACGCCCCAATCTCCGAAAGCCCCCACACCTCCTGACCTCTGTTCGCCGCCACCCCACCCCCCCAACCCCGAGGTCCGACATCCTTCCGACCCAACCCGAACCCCCACCAAAGACCAAAGCTGCTTACCAGGCCCTCCCCGACCCACACCCACAGCTCCAACAGCCCCCAAACCCTCCCCGAGGTCCGACCTTCCGCAACACCCCTCCCGATGCCCGACACCCCTGAGTTCCGACCCCCCCTCATCCCCCCCCGCCCTCTGAGCTCCACCCAACCTCCAATCTCCCCCAGCCTCCAAATCTTTTCCACATACCTGAGACACTTACCTTCTCCCTGACCTGTCAATTTCAATGGGACCTTTAATTCACCTGGTTTACGGTAGCTAGTGTCCATAAAAAAATGGGGCATGGCCTCCTTCACTTCCACGGAGGCGGACTTCGACGCTGGGCCTGGAGGAGAGCTCCTGTGCCTCGATCTCACTCGGCCTGAGTCGGAAGGTCGGGCGGGACAGGCATGGATGAAAATCCACGCAGGTAATTGGGCACAGAGGCAATCCTTGCCGACTGCCATTCTGAGCAAGTTATAGAAGGCCCTGTCTGCCCTCTCAGGCAGACATTAACAGCCTCATGACTGCTATTTCAATGAAGAGCAGGGGAGTTTTCTGTGGTGATCTGGTGAATAGTTACCTCTCTAAAACTGACTAGCTGTTGTTTGCTTTTTGTGGGACCTGATCGTATGCAATTGTTTCCTACATTATAACAGTGACAATGTTGCGAATGAAAACTTTATTGGATGTAAGGTGTTTTAGTATATACAAAGGTCATTAAAGGTTCTGTATAAATTCAATTATTTCTTTATAGCTGTTGCTGTTGCTGCTTTGCAAATATGTGCAAGCACAGGCTGATAAAATGCCAAGAAAGGAAGCATGTCTTTCTCCATACTTGCCTCTTTGCACTGCAAGAACGCTGGTCAGAGGAACCATCTATTCAGTCCCAAACTCTCATTGTTCAGAATTTGAGTATTGCTGAAAAAAGAGACATGTCGAGTTTTTCATCTTACACTCATCAGGACACTCGCAAGAATACCAATATAAGGAGTAAACATCATTTTATACTATATGTGAAGAGAATGTTGACTGGTCGGCAAGAGGAATTGCCATGGAGAATGCACCATTTATAGTAACAGTCAGTTAACTGCCAAGCATTGTCTGAAATTTAAGCCAGGCAGCTTGACCCTGATGGTCACAGCATTGCCTGAGGAATGAGCTAGTGAATGGCTGTCACTTATATTGTTTAGCAGAAACAGGCGCAATGTATTTAAATGTTCTTTCCGTCTGCAAAGAACTGGGCCCAGTGTGTTAATACATGTAGCTTCCAGTACACGCAAATGTGCCACATTGCAAGCCTGACTGACAATCTTAAATTGGTTGTCAGCATAATTCTTACTACACTGAGGATTATTTAGCAAATGCTGTCCAATCGCGGAATCATATCTAATGTTGGACACTGTGTTTTGAGTTTTGCAAGCACGGGCTGGTTGGGTACAGTCTGTATCCTGGCCCATTGCAAACACTGGAAGCAGCACTGAGACCTGGAAGAGAGGCCCTAAACGGTCTCATGTCATGGCTCTGCCTGGGTCCATTAGATAGGAGGCAAAATTCCCTCATGAATGGAAGACAGCATGCTGGCCACTTCATTTTGGCTCCAGCAGCAAGCTCTCGGATATGCTGCTGACC
Organism: Carcharodon carcharias; assembly: GCF_017639515.1. Lineage (NCBI taxonomy): Eukaryota > Metazoa > Chordata > Chondrichthyes > Lamniformes > Lamnidae > Carcharodon > Carcharodon carcharias. The sequence goes on from NC_054474.1 coordinate 4,164,260, forward strand.
ATACTGCAATACTGGCCACAATGAGGAGAGCATCACAGTTGTAGATGGGTAAAAATGGCTGTCATGTCACTTTGCATGGGATCAGTCCAAATCCTTCCCTTCTCTCAAAGTATTTCACTCAGAGCTCCGCATAAGCTTCAAAGATAAGGAGAATTTGCTCTATTAGCTTAAGGCATGACTATTCTAATGATCTCCCAGCTCACCTCCTTTTCTTCACTCACCATGAACTGAGCTCATTCAAATGAATTTAAATCATTCCACAGGCTCACTGTTCACTATCCCTGCCCTTTGTCTTGCTTTCTGTGAAATCTGCATCCCTCCAATTCAGGTTTGCTTTGCTCCACCATTGGTAGCCGAGCCTTTAGCTGACTGGGCCTTGAGCTCTGGGATTCCCTCTCTAAAACCTATTCTCCTCTCTATCTCTTATGACTCTCCTTTAAACCTGCCTCTTTGACCAAACATTTGGTCATCTGTCCCAATATCTCCTTGCGTGACTTAATTAGAAGTTAGAAGCAGTTCAGAGGAAGTTCACTCAATTTATTCCTGGGATGTGGGCCTTATCTTATGAGGAAAGGTGAACAGGTTGAGCCTATAGCTATTGTTGTTTAGAAGAATGAGGGGTGTTCTTATTGAAATACATAAGATCCTGAGGTGAATTGATAGGATGGATATTGCCACTTGTGAGACAGGCTGGAACTAGGGGACACAGTTTCAGGATAAGAGGTCTCCCTTTTAAGACAGGGATGAGGAGCATTTGTTTTCACTCAGAGAGTGATTAGTCTGTGGAATCCTCTTCCCCAGGAAGCAGTGGAGGCTGGGTCATTGAATTTCTTTAAGACAGGGTTAGACAGATTTTTGTTAGGCACGGGAGTCAAGTGTTATGTTGGGGGGCAGACTTGAAAGTGGAGTTGAGACCACAAACAGATCAACCATGAATGGCCGAGCAGGCTCGAAGGGCTAAATGGCCTACGCCTGTTCCGATGCTTCTATGTTTCTTAACAAAAACTTTTATCTGAAAGTACTCCTGTGAAGTGCCTTGGAAAATGTTATTGCATAAATGTTATATAAATGGATGTTATCAATCATAAGCTGAGATCTGAGGGCTGTGAGTGTGGGACTGATTTAATAACATGGTTATAAAAATCCAGATCAATTAAGAAACTGGAGAGTGAGATAAAGTCAACACTGGCCTCTCACCTCTGCGTCCTGGGTTCTAAGCTGACCCAGGGAAAAGGAATAAAGATCTCCTTTCACTGTCCATAGCTTCCCTTGATGTTAAACCGGCCACTTCACTGAGAGAAACTGAACTAGAAAAGCAGCGTTCTGATGAATTGGGAGGAAATTTTCTGAGGTTAGGGCCGAGGCAGATTGTTAGGCCTCAGTGGAGAGAAACGTATTCTCTGTTTAACTGCTACATCTAATGAGGGAAGGTACAAAACGTGCCATAGGACTCCCATTGATATCCCTATTTTAACAAAGGGAAAAAAAAATAATTAGCTGGAGCTCAGTAAGTGAGAGAAAAAAAACAAGATAATGAGATAAGCAAACTTATTTAATTTAAAAGTGCAGACAAATTTCAGAGGGTAATGAATTCCTACACAACTGTGTCAAAATTTAAAGGGTCTGAGTTCCACTTACTTCAATAATTATGTTATTTTGTCCAATGTGCTATACTCCTGTAAATTTTGCAATTTATTTGGTAGCTTGTTATTTTTTTAAAGGCTTCCCAAATATTTTCAATAACAATTAAAATAAAGGAAGACTTTTCACCCACTAAATGGTCTATATCTTAGATTCAATGCTAGCACTTGACAACAGGTGGGGGGTGAAATCATGTAATCTGTGTCTGTTTAACTTAATATTGCTGAAGCACGGTAGTGGTAACGACATAGAGGTCACAGGGGTCAAGCATCATTTGAAATTAGTCGCTCTTTCTCCATCCTTGCTGGCACCAGAGTTCATGTTATGTTGCGCCATCGATGTAGCACCTGATTTAACAGAATAGGTGCACAAAAATTGCCAGATGTGTTCATTTTATCAACAAATTGTGCTTGAAATTAATGTTGAGAGGCTCTCCCAAGGGCTCAGTACTAAATTACATAGAACCTACAGCAGAGTAACAGGCCATTGAGCCCAACTGGTCCATGCCAGTGTTTATGCTCCAGATGAGCCTCATTATACCCTACTCCATACTCACTATCAGCATAATCTTCTATTCCTTTCTCCTTCATGTACTTACCCAGCTTCCCTTTAAATGGATGTATGTTATTCACCAAAACCAGTCCCAGTGGTAATGAATTCCACATTCTCATCACTCTCCAGTCAAAGAAGTCTCTCCCGAATACCCTTTTTGGATTATTAGGGATTATTTTACATTAATGGCCCCCAGTTCTTGTCTCTCCCAGAAGTGGAAATATCTTTGTTAAACTTCTTATATCCAGTTGGTGCATGAGGAGATCAGGAGTCAACATTTAATCAGTTTTAGATTTAATCACAAAGCCAACCATTATAAATGTATAACTCCTAACTCTACCACTGTTCCCAAGAGCTGAATTTTCACCAAGTCAGGATGATTCTGGAGCCCTTTAAAAATGGTGGGCAGATTCCAATTCCGAACAATATTCACGGGCTGTCTGAATTTTGAGAGTGCCTTTAAAGGGTGCAGGCTTGTTCGGGTCAAAGTGGTGAAAGTGACAGTGACTGATCTTAAAATCAAGCCAGCATTTGACCAAGAGTGGCATCAAGGAGCCCTAGCAAAACTGGAGTCAATGGGAATTAGTGGGAAAACTCTCCACTGGTTGGAATCAGACATAGCACAAAGGAAGATGGTTGTGGTTGGTGGAGGTCAGTTACCTCAGTCTCTGACCATCACTGCAGGAGTTCCTCAGGGTAGTATCCTAGGCCCAACCATCTTCAGCTGCTTCATCAATAATGTTCAGCAGCATTCCCAACTCCTCAGAAACTGAAGCAGTCCATGACCAAATGCAGCAAGACCTGGACAATATCCAGGCTTGAGCTGACAAGTAGCAAGTAACATTCGCACCACACAAGTGCAGGCAATGACCATCTCCAACAAGAGAGAATCCAACCATCACCCCATGACATTCAATGGCTTTACCATCACTGAATCCCCCACTGTCAACATAATGGAAGTTACCATTGACCAGAAACTGAACTGGACAAGCCATTTAAACACTATGGCTACAAGAGCAGGTCAGAGGCTAAGAATCCTGTGGTGAGTAACTCACCTACTGACTCCCCAAAGCCTGTCCACCATCTACAAGTCACAAGTCAGGAGTGTGGTGAAATATTCTCCACTTGCCTGAAAGAGTACAGCTCTAACAGCACTTAAAGAAGCTTGACCCATCCAAGGCAAAGCAGCCCACTTGATTGGCACCACATCCACAAACCTTCACTCCCTCCATCACTGGTGCACAGTAGCAGCAGTGTGTACCATCTACAAGATGCACTGCAAGGATTCTTAGACAGCACATTTCAAACCCATGACCGCCAACATCTAGAAGGACAAGGGCAGCAGATAGATGGGAACACCACCACCTGGAAGTTCCCCTCCAAGTCATTCACCATCCTGACTTGGAAATATATCACCGTTCCTTCACTGATGCTGGGTCAAAATCCTGGAACTCCCTCCTTAACAGCACTGTGGGTGTACTTACACCACATGGACTTCAGCAGTTCAAGAAGGCAGCTCACCACCACCTTCTCAAGGGCAATTAGGGAAGGGCAAGAAATTCAGACCCGGTCAACAACACCCACATCCTGTGAATGAATAAAAAAAAGTTCAGCACTCCCAACCTGGACGGATGCATTTCAGGGATAGGCATGTCCTCCTCCTCCTCCACAGGCTTCATGGAGTCAGGCCAGGTCTTCGATGTTTGCTGGTTCACAGCCGCTCAGAGGATTCATGAATCATAGTCAGCATGAGGGGACATTTTAAAAGGTGAGTACAAAAGGTCCTTCTCAGGACCCCCCCATGCTAATAGCTGCCCTTCTTTCCATCCTCTATGGCCCTTCTGCTGCAAATGCCAAGCTAATGCACCTTCATGCCCATTGACCCACTATACTGTGTATAAAACCAATGAACTCTACAGTGACAATGAATGAATTAGTGTTTTCTAAAGCTTTGTTTTTTACACATCCTACTATGTTAAAAAAAATGCCATTTCACCACCAGACAATAAATGAGTATCAACAACAACAATAAGTATCAACAACAAACCCTTGAAAGCATTTAATCTTATGTAAAGAAACATTGTGAAATTCACTGCAGAGATCAGAAAGGCTAAGTTATCAATCAATGTTTTCTCTGGGGTGCAGCTGTTTCAACATGAGTAATGGTTGTCTGGGCTCCAAGTCATTGGGCGTGAGGGGCTATAGGGTGTTGGGGGAGAGTCATAGCTTGGCATGGGAAGCATGAGGGGCCATGAGTGGGGGGGAGCTGCTAGGTAGGTGCATGAGGATGCATCAATATGGCATGAGAAGGGTATAGGGGATGAGAGGGTGTGAAGGGTGTTTGTGTTTTTATTTTAACTGGGATGAAGTCCCACAGCACTGAGGCTGGCCTCTTAAAATGTTTGTCTCTGAACCCAGTGGGCCCTGTGACTGCCTCTGACCTCTCTCCCGAGTTGGCTGGCCCATCTCCAGCCCATGTCCTGGCAATGTAGATCCTGTCTTTGTGGGTACTTTCTCCCGAGGCAAGTAGGCCAAGCCTGGAATTCTCCCGGCTCCTATTACCCACCTCGAGGATGAAAATTCAGGCTGAAGGATCTCTTTATATAATTAATAGTAATTATCCAATGCGCGCTGCCCACGTGTATGCTTTTAATCTTAATATGTACAATTAACAATCATCTCTTGGGGCAGAATCTTCTGATCTCACCACTGCTGAGCTCAGAGGTGGGAAGTGCATGTAATTAGGTGGGATGTTGACGTACGGACACCCTGCCACCTTCCCACCCCCACCAGTGTTAAGTTTTGGGTAGGAAGGCCCATGGTCGACCTTCCCACCCTGTTGCCTATTGAGGCTTATAAATGGCCAATTAATGACACTTAAGGGCCTCATCCCATTGTCCCTGGTAGTAACCCAGTCGTAAACAGCCTTGTTGCCATCCAGCGTGCTGAACAGGTGAACCTGCGTGAGTCATTTGTCATCTGGAAGAGTGGGGGTGAGTTCCTTGATCAAAGGTAATCAGTGCCCCATCAAGGGACTGGACACTTGGAAGGAGGGGCCTGCTGAGATCCACCCCCTGCCTTTGCTTCTTCCCCCAACCTCCACTTCCCTCTCTCCCAGCAAACCCCACCCCACAAACCAACACCACCCCCATGCCTTACCTCCCTGTAGTCTGCACCCTCCATGATCCTGGGACTCCGGTGCCTGTTCTTCCAGCAGCAGCCACCGCCCCTTCAATGGTGCTACTGAGTGCAAGAGCTGACAGCCTCTGATTGGCCATGAGCTCTCATGAGGTGAGACTTCCTCTCCGGGCTCTTGCTTCCTAATGATGGCCCGCCCGTGGCCTCACCACTGCCTGATTGGCATGTGGCTTGGTGGGCCTCACCAAGAGGAGGCGGCGCGAGTCTCTCACCGGCTCTTGAGCCAGGAGGCGAGCTCTTCGACCCCACAATTAGATTCACCTTATGCCTGCCCTATCAAACCTCTTCATAATTTTAAATTTTTCTATCAGGTTAGTCTTCAGATTTTCTCTGTCTGGACAAAAGGGTCCCAGCTGGTTCGCTCTTTCAACACCTGCTTTGCTGTTGAGGTTAGAATGATGCCAAGTTTGAACTCTTATCTTCAAGAGCAGGCTGGAGAATTCTCCAGATCAGCATCAGTGTCCTTTGGTGAGATGAGGGTGGTGGAGAAGGAGAAGTGAAATCAATCAGAGTTCCTGCTTTTAATTATCGTCCAGTGACCCATGCTGGGCGGCTGGAAATCTGACCACAAGAAACCCAACTGCGTTGAGCTTCTTTGTGAAACACACATGGGTCTAGATTATCCAATTGGCATTACATTCCCACCCGGCACTCATTCCATTATTTTAAAAAGGTTACCACACAAAACAAAAACTACAAGGTGCAGGTTTGCACTTGAGTGGTGTCACAGGCGCTCATGGAGATGAATATTGGGAGTAGTCAGTGTGTTCAGAACATGTATGTTATATTTTTATATTATCCATGGAGAATTAGGAACTAATTGTTCTGCAAATATACCGCCAGGGTGCCACATTACTGCTGCACTGCCGTTGGATGCCAAGTAATATTATATCAATCCACCAGGCACATGGAGAAATGTAAAAAAATACACCATGAAGCTCCAGTGCTTTGAGTCTAAAAGTGTGATTATTTTGAATTTACAGGAACCAGAAGACATAACCACATGAGAGAATACTCAACAAAACAAACAAAATCAGAAACTGTGCAAATTAGGAGATTTTATGGACTGTTTAAGTCATGTGGAAAATGGATGGTTTTTTTTGTAAAATGTGCAGATTTGTATCAATGCATTTCCCTTCCCTTTCTCCAAGGCAAGAGACAGGTAGGGAGAAATTTTCCTTGGACTGTGCCCATTTCTTCTTGGGCTCAGGGAGTAGCTGGTGTTTCTTTAGGGATGCCTATTACCCTAAGAATGCTACCATAGGCTGTTATTGATAAAAATCATTCTAGTTTATTTACAGATCTAGATACATCTCAGTAACTCTACATGAGGTTTTACGTCTGCTTCCAACCAGGTCTCAGTCTGTTACTCATGTGACATTGCATCATAGCTACATTAGTATCAAGTGCTCCTGATGTTGACCCTTTACTCTACACCTCCTCCAAGTCTTCATCCCAAACATATACACCCTCCTACATCTCCCTCCAAAGTTTCAAACTTCACAGGGTTAGTCTCTGTGACCAATCTCCCTGATCTGGTCCTGATTCCATTTCAAGGTTGAGGATGAACTGCATTCTCTTGTCATTTGATAGGAATGTCTTCCAACTGGATGGCTGTCAAGTCTCTAGTTGTTTCTGGTTCCTTGTCTCTATCTGGATCTAAATAGTATGTCCAAGGTTCCATTGGTTTCCTTACCAATGATATCAAGGCTCTTCAGTTCCTTCTGATATTTCCCTGCTCCATCTCAATTCTAGAAGATCTTGGCTGTGGAGATTTTTCTATTCCAATGCTATCTTTCTGTTGATCTTGTATCTCTTTCAGGCTATAGCATTTTCAAGTCTCTGTGCCTGAAGTCAAAATTATGAGCTTGACTAGCTCTTTCTTGCCCCTCATGTTTCCTAACTTTCTCACGATCATCTGAGGAATTGTAGGTTGTAGTGTTTGTTGTAGAGCTGGAAGTTGTGTTCACAGCCATCTTCCCATCAATAGCTTTGATGGTGGGAATCTGTCGTTTAGTCCTGAGATTCTGTTGTTAAGAAGGTCTATGTTAATATCTTTGTTCTTTTTCATCAATTCCTTGATTGTTTGAACCTCTTTCTGCTTCTCCGTTTGATTGAGGATATTGAGGTGAACTAGTCACATACAGGAAACCATATTCCTGAGCAAAGTTATGGAACAGCTCGTTAACAAACTGAGGTCCGTTGTCTGATACCACTATATCCAGGATGCCAAATGTGGCGAAGATTCTTCTTTGTGATGTAACGACTGCCTTCGCCGTGACAATGTGCAGTTTACTCAACTCAAACCATCTGGAATAGTGATCAACGGTGATGATGAAAACTTTCCCTTTGAACTCAAATCAATCCATTCCCAGGCACTTTCAGGGCTTCGAAGGAAAAGTGGAGGGTGCCAGTGGTTTGCTCTGCTGCTGGGTATTCACTGCACATGTAAGGCAATTCGTGATTAACTCTTCAATGGAGTGACTGAGGCCCGGCCACCAGACTGACTGCTGAGCTCTTTCTCAGCATTTCACTAGTCTCAAGTGACCTTGATGGATTTTCGGGAGAATGTCGAGTCCAAATGTTTTAGGGATGACTAATCTGTTATTAAAAACTAAGAAATCATCGATGATTGTGAGATGTTTTCTCTGTTCGAAGTATTGGCGAGGTACTGTGTTGTTAGGAGTATAATTTAGCCATCTGTTCTGGCAGTACTCTTTTATTTTGATACACTCAACATTCTGCTATTGCGCTTGTTTAATTTTGTGTAATCTTCTTCTCAGTGGCTGATAAGTATTTGGTAATGAGTGAATTATATGCTTCCATTTCCTCAATGAAATGTGAATCTTCCAGTTTGACTTGCTCCACTGGTATTCATGGTAATGCATCTGCTGTCATCTGGCACTTTCTTTCAGTGAATTCAGTAACTGAATCATGAGTCTCAGTCTGAAATGTTGAATTCTAGGTGGCATTCTTGCCATTTCCATTTGGTTAAGAAGAATAGCCAAAGGTTTGTGGTCAGTTTCAATTTTAAACCTTAACCTCATGACAGAATCAGAGACCTCCTCTCAGGCCGATGTGGCTGCTAATACTTCTTTCTCAATGGTTGTGCACCTCTTCTCTGTGTCTGTGAGAGATCTTGAGGCATAATCAACTGGTCTTATTTGTCTATCTTTTTGAATTTGAGCTCTTCCCTCAATGAACCATGTATGAGAATGTCATCCGTATCGCACATTACTCCTTCCATGCCTTCCATGCTGATGTCTGAGACATCGTCCTTTGGGATATCTCAGGTGCAGAAGCAATTTCAATGGATAAGCTGTTAAAACAATAATGGCTAAATGGGGTGACTAAAGTAGTTAAAAATTTGAGTTCTTTGTCCAAGGAGTCTGCCAAAAGCTGCTGTTAGCATACAATTTTGTGAAGAGGGTGTGTTTTGCAAAAATAAATGGTGAGACTTTTATCCACTGCTGCCATTGGATCTCACACTCTACTGACTTGTTTAATTGAGTGCAGCCCAAACGGACTCTAATTGAACCATTAGGCTTTGGTACTGTGACCATTCCAGAACATCATTTTATCGGTATGATTACTGGAGAGATGACCCCTTGTTGTAACATGTGTTTAATCTCGCTATTGCCTTTGTCTAAGAATGAATGCAGTGCCTTCCTCACTGTGAAGGGATATAGGCTTAACATCTGCCCTTAGGGTTCTGTGATATTCTATTTTCAGCTTTCCTAAGCCTGAAAATAGGGATGGAGGTTCACTCCTGAACACATTACTGGACTGCTCGTCAGCTTTTTCATTAACCTTGTAAATGAGCCTCAGCTGCAAGCATGTTTTTCTGCTTAATAATGATGACACCTGATTCTTTATCACATAAAAGGGGTTACACAATTTCGTCATCCTTGTATCTCAACCTTGTCAATTGCTGGCCTATTTAGTTTTAGTGTTGTCCCAACTGGATCTTGCAATTGGATGGAAGATGCCTGTATTGTGATATTTTAAGCCATTTCACTTCATCAGATAACACTGAAAAACTTGCATTAGTATCCAGCTTGAATTCTGTGGGGTAACCATCAGCGTCTAATTTAATACTCTAATAATTATTTTCTGTTTTATTAACTTCTCCTAAGTAGGTTATTTGGCTTTTCTGTGGCTCTTCTTGGTTTCATTGTTTTCTCTTTCTTCCTATAAGCGATAGGGATTTTGTATCTGCAGACTATTTTAAAATGTACAACCTTCCCACAGTTGTGGCGCTCAGCTCCCCCTGCTGGACGTTCTTCCCGCTTGTGCAGGGTTTTCCCGCCACATCAAGAGCATCTCAAGATGGCAGTTGGTCTCCTTTTTCCCAATTTCGCAGGCTTTTGCTTCACTGCTCTTTCTCCTTTTTGTCCAAAATAGTAAATGGTTTCACACATTTTTTCCCAAGGAACATCACTATCTACACAAACCACCGCTCTGTTTAACTTCCTAAGCTCAGTCTGTCTCGCTATTTCTACTGCTTTTGTGAGAGTTAAATCTTCCCTTGTTTCGCAAAAGATCTGATAGGGTTTCATCTCAGATCACGTATACGATCAGATATTAATTCATCTCCAAGGATCCCACAATCGCAATTCTCTACAAGTCTGTGCAGGTCATTTATAAACAAATCCATGGACTCACCCAGTTTTTACCCCCTCTTACAAAATTTCACTCACCCAATGATCACATTTTTTCAAACATTGAAGTGCCAATCAAATGCCTGGAGGACTTCCTTATTTGAGCTGAAAGTCTCTTGATGCCCTGTCTTGCAATAACATTGTCTGCTAGGCATAGGGTAAATTACCAACCTGACCTCTCTGTTCCTTCTTATGCAAACCTGAAGTTTTTCTGTATGTGGAGAATCACTTCCTCCAGTTGTCCCAGTGTTGAGCCTGTTGCGAGCATTCAACACTTCTGTGCAGTTCTGGAAATGGCAATGTAGACCTCATGCTTACCCTATGCTCCGTTACTCCAGTAGTTTGGCTTGTAGATTGTGCTCTGTTCTCACTGCTGCCTGGACTCTAGGTCTGTGTATCTGCGTGCATCTGCAGCACCAAGTGCTCAGTTCTCAGGTAGCTCTTCAATCTTTTCTCTTCTTGTCCTTTTGCCAATGATTTGTATGTCATTCTGGTCTGCAGCCTTCACCCAGCTTTTCTGGGTCTTTATGCTCTACCATCAGAGCAGAGTCTAGATGGAGTTTCTTTAGGGTTTGTCTTTTACCCTAAGAATGCTACCATAGACTGTTATTTGTAAAAAAAAACATTCTTGTTTATTTACAAATCTATATACATCACAGCATTCTACAAGAGGCTGTACTTCCACTTCTTGCCAGAGCTCAGTCTCTTAGTCATGCAACATTGCACCAGAGTCACATCAGTATCAGGTGCTCCTGAGGTTAACCCTTTACTCTGCAGTGCCCGGAGTCATAAACCACCTGGGCAGGGTCAGCACATGGACCCAGCCAATCACCTGAAGACAGCAAATATCAGCAAACCAGGCAGTTTAGGGTAAGGAGACCACCCACTAAAATCCATGGAGAAAAACCTTGCAGCTCCCTTTCATTTTCTGTTAATCGCTGAAATCTAATGCTCCAGTGCATTTGGTTGCAGACCCAGAAAAACCTCCCCTTTAAAGGACAATAAGAATGCTCATATTCTGCTTTCAAATAAGGTTTGTGACACTGTGACATTTGTCAAATTGTCCTGACAGGGTCACTGTTTTTAATTAAAATCAACTTCACAGCAAAATTAAAAACTAAGCCAGAGTGAAAACCTGCTGCTCATGTCATTTTCAAATAAACACAATGGATCAAAGAAGAGGTTAATACATACAATGTTTAATCAAACAACTTCCACTGAAGTTAAAATCATGGATCACTTTAGACATGTATTTCTTTCTCAATTTAAGTGTACTTAAGCTGTTTCCATCCCTTCTCTATTTTGTCAATTGTCCAGACATTCTACCTTCCAAAAGCACTGACACGGGGTATGCACCAAAGTCCTATTCCCACGTCAGTTGCCCATTCTTCCAACATGGAAAGGAGGAACTTGCATCTATGTGGTGCTCTCTTGAGCTGAGAATGTCCCAAAATTCATTTCAGCCAGTGAAGTACTTTTGAATTAAGTCCCTATTGTGATGTAGGGAAACGAGACAACAAAGTGGATGCAGCAAGGTTTCACAAACAGCGACTTGATGACAACCTGATAATCTGCGCTTAGTGATGTTTGTTGGAGGATAGATACCTTGCAGGACTGCCCTGCTCTTCCCTTTGTTCATTCACTGGCTGTGGATGTTGCTCAGGAGGACAGCCTTTACCATCCATCCCAACTTGCCTTTGAGAAGATGACCTTAGTAGCTTGCTCAGTCAATATCATAGGCGAGTTAAGAGTTAACCACATGGCTTTGGATCTAGAATCACTTGGGGGAGAATCTTTGGCTCTGCGAGCGAGGACAGGGCCCACTTGCCGAGGTGTAAAATAACGCGGGGTGACATCGGGTGTGCTGGTCGGCGACCTGTTAAAGGCCTATTATGGCCATTTAACTAACAATTAACTTAGTTAACAGAGCTGTCCGTCCAACCTTAAGGTTGGTGGGTAGATGATGAGCCCAGGCATCCTTTGCATTTTTTTGTGGAACCTCATCCACAGGTGGGATGAGGTCTCACGAACGATTTTAAATTTTCTCAAAATTTTTTATTGAAATTAATGTACATGTCCAGCTCATGCGACAGTTTAATATGAGGGGACATGTCATAAACATTTTTTCAATACTTTATTGAACTGGTAAAACTTAATACTAATCTCCCTGAGGCACCTCTGTGCAAGAGCGCACTCCCACCTCAGGGAACGCCTCCCCCCTCAGCCCTCACAAGGAGTGCACACACTTCAGGGTGCGCGTCACACTGGGTGTGCCTTAATTAGCCCGCCCACGTAAAATGGCAGTGCGGGCCCCATCGGGGGTGCCCATCGGGTCCACGCCAGCCCGTGCCCACCTCCACACAACCCCCCCAATGGGGAGGAAAATTCTACCCATAAATAGAATCACAGAAACTGAACTGGTCTAGCCATATAAATACTGTGGCTACAAGAGCAGGTCAGAGGCTAGGAATCCTGTGATGAGTAACTCATCTCCCAACTCTCCAAAGTCTGTCCACCATCTACAAGGCACAAGTCAGGAGTGTGATGGAATACTCCCCATTTGCCTGGGAGAGTGCAGTTCCCATAACACGCAACAAATTTGACACCGTCCAGGACAAAGCAGTTTACTTGACTGGCACCACATCCACAAACATTCACTCCCTCCATCACTGATACACAGTAGCAGCAGTGTGTGTACCATCTACAAGATACACTGCAGGAATTCACCAAGGCTCCTTCGACAGCACCTTCCAAACCCATGACCACTACCAATTAGAAGGACAAGGGCAGCAGATAGATGGGAACACCACCACCTAGAAATTCCCCTCCAAGTCACTCACCATCCTGACTTGGAAATATATCGCTGTTCCTTCACTGTCACTGGGTCAAAATCCTGGAACTCCCTCCCTAACAGCAATGTGGGTGTACCTACACCACATGGACTGCAGCGGTTCAAGAAGGCAACTCACTACCACCTTCTCAAGGGCAACTAGGGATGGGCAATAAATGCTGACCCAGCCAGCGAAGCCCACATCTCATGAATAAATAAAACAAAACATATATGTCCAAATCAGGTAGAAATGGCAGATTTCCATCCCTAAAGGATATTCGTGATCTAATTGGGACCTTTTCAATAATCCAATAGCTTCATGGTTACCATTTCTGGTTGTTACCTTTGTCAGTCCCTTGAAATGAGGCTGACTTCTACTGCGCTTCATGATGTGCATGTTCTCGGGTGACTCAGAAATCCTGGAGCTACAAGTCTTTGGGCAGAGAGGACAAATGTTGCTCTGGGGAAGGAGTGGGGAGGTTCTCAAGGGAGAGTTCCTGTTCTCTATCCTTCCACTTGTGTCTCTTCTCAACAGCATATGGTCAGTTTCTGACTGTGTTCACAGAATCACAGAATGGCTGTTACAGCATAAAAGGAAGCCACTTGGCCATTGTGTCTTGACTGGCTCTCCAAATGGGCAATTTACCCAGTGCAACTTCCTGGCCTTCTCCCCGTAGCCCTGCACATTCTTCCTTTTCAGATAATATTCCAATTTCCCCGTTAAATACCTCAATTAATCCTTCCTCCACCACAATTTCAGGCAGTGTATTCCAGATCCCCGTGTGAAAAAGTCTTCCTCGTGTCTCCATTGCTTCTTTTAACAATTACCTTAAAACTGTGCCCTCTTGATCTCGATCCTTCAAACCATGGGAATAGTTTTTTTTTCCCCCTATCTAATCTGTCCAAACCCCTCATGATTTTGAGTACATCAATCAAATCTCTTCTCAGCCTTCCCTTATCCAAGGAAAACAGTCCTCTCCAACTTAGCTACATCACTATGCGTTGCGACTGATACCATCTATTTAATTAATGGACTTCAAACAACAAGCTGCCTCAGTAGGATTTGAACTCATAGTTTTATTCCAGGCCTCTAGATTATTTGTTCAGTAACATAGCCACAATGCTGCCATACCCATCCTTTAAATACAGCTGTGGGTGTTTCACATCCACATGAGATAGGGCCTTAGTTTAAAGTCTCATTCAAAATATGGCACCTCCAGCAGTGCCTCACTTCATCAATGCTACATTAGAGCGTCCACCTAGATTTTGCGCTTAAGTCTCTAGAGTGGGGCTTGAACCCCCCCCACCGTCCACCTCAGAGAGAGAGCTACCTGTTGAACCACAGCAAACACACAGCATGAGTTGCTGAAGACATTACAGAGCAAAAGTTCTGATTGGGAAACTTCACATTGAACATGTTTGGAAGCCTCTGGCTGGGTGTGTTTGCAAACAAATAACTCAAAAAAAAATAATTAAATGCATATTCCTGTAGACTTCATTACTATACAGGCAGAGCCTACATAAAAACACATCTACGGCAAATATGCTAAGTGTTCATACATGGAGTTCGTCACCCCAATTTCATAGATGAATCTGATATAGTTACCATCCACATAAGTATTTTCATAGAATCCTTGAATGCTGACAGTACAGATTGACCAGCTGTGTTTGTGCTGGCTTTTGGCAAGAGCAACTCACCTAGTGCCACTCCCCAGCCTTTACCCCGTGACCCTGAACATTTTTCCTCTTCAGATAATTATCCAGTTCTCTTTTGAAAGCCATGATTCCATGATTAAAGCAATGATTGAATCTGCCTCCACCACACGCTCAGGCAATGCATTCCAGATCCTAACCATTAGCTGCACAAAAAAAAAAGTTTCTTGTCATTTCATCATTGCTTCTTTTGCCAATCACCTTAAATCTGTGCCCTCTGGTGCTCCATCCTTCCACCAATAAAAACATTTTCTCCCTATCTACTGTGTCCAGACCCTTCATGATTTTGAACACCTCTATCAAGTCTCCTTCCAACCTTCTGTCTTCCAAGGAGAACAGTCCCAAATTTTCCCATCTATTCACATAACTGAAGTCCCTCATCCTTGGAACAAATCTTGTGAATCTTTCTAATGTTTTCACATCATTCCTAAAGTGTGGTGCCCAGAACTAGATGCAATACTCCAGTTGAGTTCAAAGCAATATTTTATACAAGTTTCACATAACTTTCTTGCTTTAGTACTCTATGCCTACATTTATCAAACCTAGCATCCCGTGTGCTTTATTAAATGTGCTCTCAACCCGCCCTGCCACTTTAATGAATTGTACACATATGGGCCCAGGCTCCCCTGCTCTTGAACCCCCTTTAGAATTGTACCCTTTATTTTATATTGCCTCTTCTTGTTCTTCCTACCGCAATTAATTACTCCATGCTTTTCTTCATTAAATTTCATCTGCCACTTATCTACACATTCCCCAGCCTGTCTACATCCTTTTGAAGTTTAACATTATCCACCCCCCCCCCCAACAGTTCACAATGCTTCCAAGTTTTGTGTCATTTGTACATTTTGAAATTGTGTCCTGTACACCAAAGCCTAAGTCACTAATACATAACAAGAAAAGCAGGGGTCATAACACTAAGACTTGAGGAAGCCTTGGACACACCTTGTTCCAGTCTGAAGAACAACCATTCACCAGAACTCTGTTTCCTGTCAATCAGCTCATTTTGTATCCATGCTGCTACAGTCCTTTTAATTCTGTCTGCCCTCATTTTGCTCTAAAGGCTTTTATAATAACTATATAGTTTTCAAATGTTGTGGAAGTAACTCATTCATTTCTGTAAAAAAAATATGAAACAGTAACCTTCTTGTTTAGTCTCTATGGCTATAGGAAATTGAAGAATCTTTGAAGACTCTAAGGGAAAAACTCAATGGCTTCCTCTGTGGTGAGTTTGGTGGCTGGGGATGGGGGTATTTAATCAGGTGGGAGAGTAGCAGGCGGCAACCCCACCACCTTCCTGCCTATAATCTGATTAAGTCCGTGGTGGGAAGACCCGGCCACCAATACAAAAGCACACAGTGCCTGATCAAGCAACCCGGCATCGGGGGCTGGGTGGGGGGGTGGGGGACACTGAGAGTCACTCTTCTGCCCTTGCTGCCAGCCCACCTCGCCCTTCCTGGGTCTTAGATTGATGTAGTACCAGCAGCAGCCACCACCACCCTGGTGGTGCTGCTGAATAATGTGGAGTTGTCAGTCTCTGATTGGCCAGCAGCTTTTGGTGCATAGGACTTCCGCTCCCGATGCTCTTGAGCCTGCGCTGTCCAGTTAATGTGGCAGGCCTTCCTGAAAAGAGACAATGTGTGGCTCTGTCTAGCTCTCCAGTCAGCAGGCCAGGCCCCTGTCACCTCCATTCAATAGTGCCCTGAGTTTGGGTTACATGTCACTAAAACAAACAAATGAGTGACAGGCAACTCCTAACAATACATTGGCAACTTGAGTTCAACTATACTGAAAGACTACCCTGGTGCAGGTTTAAACATTCTGTCTGTTTCCCCTTCCTTTGATGTACACAATTGTATTTTGATATTTGAAACTCAGCCATGTATAAAGATTGGAGTTTTTAATTTTCTAAAATGTATTTGCATCTGTTGCCTCCTTCAGTCAATCAATCAAAACATTGGCCATTCTTCGATTAAAGAGATGTTTTTGTTCTAAGTTTACTTTTCATTCATTTCTCATATTAAACTCTGGGCTACTTTTGAGGCCTGCTTCAAATAAGCCACAATTCTGGTTTGATGTTTCTATACCATTTAATAGTTTGCATCTGCCAATGAGGTTCCCCTTAATCATTGAACAGTTAAGCTCCTCTGATCCTTCTTTGTGGCCATCTCTCGTTACACTTGGGATTAATCCTTTTGCTCTTTTTTATACACTTGTGCATACAAATCTGTTCAGGCTACAAAGGCACAGTCAAGTTAACTGGGGATTCAGGGGCTTCATTAGATCACTAGAAGCTTGGGGGAAATGACCTCAGATATGATAAGAGATACAGTATATCTGAAACTTGGATTTATCCTTACTTTTTCAATCCTTTGTACTAAACTTCTACTCTTGAAGCCTGCCTTAGTAGCCGGCCAAACGTGTCTCAATCTTTGCAAAATTTTTCATGTGCTGACTGGCAAATCTGAAACAAAGCAAAAGAACCTGGAGGTCAGATATGGAGCAGAATAGTTTTGGTAGGAAGAACCACTGCAGATTGTTTGCAGGTGAATCTCGTGGTAAGGCCAAATCGATCATTTAAAGAGGTTTGAAACTGAATCACTCTCTGCCCAAAGAGCCATAGAACCATGCAGAGAGAAGATGGAGGAAAAGCAATTAATAAAGATAAAATTAATCAGGAAAGTATCAAGGAGAAGTTATAAAATAGTTTTATGCAGTTTTGAAAAATGATTAAAATTAATCACATTGCCTCACATTGTGTGATGGTAATGAAAGCAAAATTGTAATGTTCACCGTTATTACTCCTCCAAAGCTGAGAGTGACCGTGGGAGTCTGTATATGCACAGAGAAATGCAGAGATCCAGAAGCTGCTGTCAGTGATCCTACACTAATCCACAAGGTGAGCTGCTGAGACATCCCCAGACTGCAATAAATGGGAAATCTTTGAGTTGACAGAAACTACCACTATTGTGCTATCAGTTTCATGAAAGAACCCTTGAAAAAGTTAAACTATGTCAAATGAGGTGTAACTGGGTCTTTTTTTAACAGCATACAAACTTGACAAGTACTCGTGAACACCCTCTCTGGCCTGAAAAGCTCATTTTATATTCAGAAAATGTCAATTTTCTTCTTTAAGATAAAAATTCACAATTTAAAATAATATTTTGAAGTTTGATTATGTTAATATTTTAGCTTCTATTTAACTCTAATCATAATAATTTATTTTGCAATCTGAAGATTAAAAATAAACGAGAAGGCAAAAATACATTTATGTTCCTGGGTTGTTATCTGTAAAAATATTTAAATTCGATTGGCTGCTTACTCTGCTTGTTGACATCATTGTTGCTTCATGCCTAGAAATCCCCTTGACTTGATGCCCAATTTAAATTGATATTAGGAAAAGGGAAACCCACTTCACAGAGATCACCAGATCTTTGTAAAAAGTAATTAAAGGCATTAAGGAATACGGGGTAAAGACAGTTCTGGAGTTAGTTTGCAGGTCAACAATGATTTCATTGAATGGAGGAGTGGGCTCAGGCAGTGAAATGGCCTATTCCTGTTGCTATGTTCCTACTACAGCATTGAGTGCTGTTGCTTTGCCACTGACTGCAAACTGTTGCCTATTATATCACAATATTCAGAAGATGTCATGTTGAAGATGCTGGGATTATGGTTGCAATATAATACTGAGTGAGGCTTTGCTTAAGAGTGAGACTAAAGAGTAGGTCTCTTGAGTGGTAGCAGCGGTAGCTCTGATGGTACTTGCCCACTGAATCATCACTAATGGGCTTTTGTGGCAATGTAGCTTAAGGGGCAATTTTCAACCTGCTTCCAAGTTGTGAAACTGACATTGTAGGTGACTGATGTTGTAGAAACTACCCGAATTGAGAATTTGAAAATTCACCCATTGTTGCCCAAGGGCCTGAGATCTTGACCTCCAGCATGATGTCAATGTCATGGATGGATTTTTCTTAATGCATCCTTGGGTTATGGACAATAATGGATTCATCCCCCATCACATCCATAAGAAGATGGTGGTGGACTGCTGCAGTCCACGTGGTGAAGATACTCCCATAATGCTGTTCAGTAGGGACTTCCAGGATCTTGACACAGTAACGTTGAAGGAATGATGATATATGTCCAAGTCAGGATGGAAATTGACCTTCTTCCTGAACTGCTGGTAACAGTTTTTGATTCATCTGAGTGGCTCAGCATAGGTCCTTTTCATCAAAGGTTTATTTATTTAAAATCAATTTCTGCCACAGCCAAGGACTGAATTGAGAAATTTTTACCATCAATCATTTTTCCAACTAAAATACACAAAAAAAACAGAAAAAGCAGAGTAAAATAACCAGAACTTGCTGCATCCCTAGCCAAGCTGTTCCAGTACAGCGACAACACTGGCATCTACCTGACTATGTGGAAAGTTACCCAGGTATGTCCTGTACACAAAAAGCAGAACAAATCCAACCCGGCCGATTACTGCCCCATCAGCCCACTCTCCATCATCAGTAAAGTAATTGAAGGGGTCATCAACAGTGCTATCAAGAAGCAGTTGCTTAGCAATAACCTGCTCACTGATGCCCAGTTTGGGTTCCGGCAGGGCCACTCAGCTCCTGACCTCATAACTGGCTTAGTTTTAACATGGGCAAAAGAGCTGAACTCCCGAGGTGAGGTGAGAGTGACTGCCCTTGACGTCAAGGCAGCATTTGACCGAGTGTGGCATCAAGGAGCCCTAGCAAAACTGGAGTCAGTGGGAATCAGGGGGAAAACTCTTTGCTGGTTGCTGTCATACCTAGCACAAGGGAAAGTGGTTGTGGTTGTTGAAGGTCAGTCATCTGAATTCCTGGACATCATTGCAAGAGTTCCTCAGGGTTGTGCCCTCGGCCCAATCATCTTCAGCTGCTTCATCAACGATCTTCCCTCCATCATAAAGTCAGAAGTGGGGATGTTCACTGATGATTGCACAGTGTTCAGCACCATTTGTCACTTCTCAGGTACTGAAGCAGTCCATGTGCAAATGCAGAAAGACCTGGACAATATCCAGACTTGGGCTGTCAAGTGGCAAGTAACATTCATGCCACTCAAGTGCCAGGCAATGAGCATGTCCAACAAGAGAGAATCAAACCATTGCCCCTTGACATTCAATGGCATTACCAACACTGAATCATCCACTATCAACATTTGGGGTTACTATTGACCAGGAACTGAACTGGACTAGCCATATAAATACTGTGGCTACAAGATCAGGTCAGAGGCTAGGAATCCTGCAGTGAGTAACTCACCTCTTGACTCCCCACCATCTACAAGGCACAATTAAGGAATGTGATGAATGACTCTCCACTTGCCTGGACGAATGCAATGCAGCTCCAACAACACTCAAGAAGTTTGACACCATTTAGTTCAAAGCAGCTCGCTTGATTGGCATCCAATCCACAAACATTCACTCCCTCCACCACTGATGGACAATGGTTGAAGTGTGTACCATCTACGCAATGCACTGCAGGAACTCACCAAGGTTCCACAGACAGCACCTTTGAAAGCGACGACCACTACCATCTGGGAGGACATGGAAACACCACCACCTGGGAGTTCCCCTCCAGGGCACTCACCATCCTGGCTTGGAAATATATCACCGTTCCTTCACTGCCTCTAGGACAAAATCCTGGAACTTCCTTTCTAACAGCACTGTGGATGTACCTGCACCACAGGGACTGCAACAGTTCAAGAAGGCATCTCACCATCACAAGGGCAATTAGGGATTATCAATAAATGCTGGCCTAGTCAGCAATGCCCACATCCCATGAATTTATTTAAAAATTAGGGTCTACATTATCAGGATTCAACTAAACAGTCATTTGAGTTTATTCATTGTGAAGATGAGATATGGTCATGGACTATTCTTAAATATTGTCATCTTACCTCTTAATTCAGTTAGTTGTTTTGAGCTCTATAGCTGGTAGCCACTGTGAGATCTATCTCTATGTAGTGTTATGACCACAGCCGGTGTTTATTGCTGTGCGAACCCAATCCCAGCAGGAAACTTGACTCACGGACCCCAAACGTTTTTTTTTGTACTCTGATAATGAGAAGATGTACCGATCTCAGCAGTGAGAGTTCCAGTAACACTTCTGGGTTGTTTTAAATTACAAGTAAAAGTTTTATTAACAAAAAAATAGAAAAGAAAACTTAAGCACACAGGATTACAGTTATGCAATTTAGTCTTTGTGATTCATTTGGTTTCAGCACCTTACAGTGGGTGAACTCCAATTACCGGGACTGGGCTCTACGATAAAAACAAAAAAACTGCGGATGCTGGAAATCCAAAACAAAAACAGAATTACCTGGAAAAACTCAGCAGGTCTGGCAGCATCGGCGGAGAAGAAAAGAGTTGATGTTTCGAGTCCTCATGACCCTTCGACAGAACTTGAGTTAGAGTCCAAAAAAGAGTTGAAATATAAGCTGGTTTAAGGTGTGTGGGGGGGGGGCGGAGAGAGAGAGAGAGAGAGAGGTGGAGTGGGGGTGTGGTTGTAGGGACAAACAAGCAGTGATAGAAGCAGATCATCAAAAGATGTCAACAACAATAGAACAAAAGAACACATAAGTGTTAAAGTTAAAGTTGGTGATATTATCTAAACAAATGTGCTAATTAAGAAGGGCACTCAAGGTATAGCTCTAGTGGGGGTGGGGAGAGCATAAAAGATTTAAAAAAAATGTTTTAAAAATAATGGAAATAGGTGGGAAAAGGAAAATCTATATAATTTATTGGAAAAAAAAAGGAAGGGGGAAACAGAAAGGGGGTGGGGATGGGGGAGGGAGCTCACGACCTAAAGTTGTTGAATTCAATATTCAGTCCGGAAGGCTGTAAAGTCCCTAGTCGGAAGATGAGCTGTTGTTCCTCCAGTTTGCGTTGGGCTTCACTGGAACAATGCAGCAAGCCAAGGACAGACATGTGGGCAAGAGAGCAGGGTGGAGTGTTAAAATGGCAAGCGACAGGGAGGTTTGGGTTATTCTTGCGGACAGACAGCAGGTGTTCTGCAAAGCAGTCGCCCAGTTTACGTTTGGTCTCTCCAATGTAGAGGAGACCACATTGGGAGCAACGAATGCAGTAGACTAAGTTGGGGGAAATGCAAGTGAAATGCTGCTTCACTTGAAAGGAATGTTTGGGTCCTTGGACGGTGAGGAGAGAGGAAGTGAAGGAGCAGGTGTTGCATCTTTTGCGTGGGCATGGGGTGGTGCCATAGGAGGGGGTTGAGGAGTAGGGGGTGATGGAGGAGTGGACCAGGGTATCCCGGAGGGAGCGATCCCTACGGAATGCCGATAAGGGGGGGTGAAGGGAAGATGTGTTTGGTGGTGGCATCATGCTGGAGTTGGCGGAAATGGCTGAGGATGATCCTTTGAATGCAGAGGCTGGTGGGGTGATAAGTGAGGACAAGGGGGACCCTATCGTGTTTCTGGGAGGGAGGAGAAGGCGTGAGGCCGGATGCGCGGGAGATGGGCCGGACCATTTCCCGCGCATCCGCCCTCACGCCTTCTCCTCCCTCCCAGAAACATGATAGGGTCCCCCTTGTCCTCACTTATCACCCCACCAGCCTCCGCATTCAAAGGATCATCCTCCGCCATTTCTGCCAACTCCAGCATGATGCCACCACCAAACACATCTTCCCTTCACCCCCCCTATCGGCATTCCGTAGGGATCGCTCCCTCCGGGACACCCTGGTCCACTCCTGCATCACCCCCTACTCCTCAACCCCCTCCTATGGCACCACCCCATGCCCACGCAAAAGATGCAACACCTGCTCCTTCACTCCCTCTCTCCTCACCGTCCAAGGACCCAAACACTCCTTTCAAGTGAAGCAGCATTTCACTTGCATTTCCCCCAACTTAGTCTACTGCATTCGTTGCTCCCAATGTGGTCTCCTCTACATTGGAGAGACCAAACGTAACCTGGGCGACCGCTTTGCAGAACACCTGCGGTCTGTCCGCAAGGATAACCCAAACCTCCCTGTCGCTTGCCATTTTAACACTCCACCCTGCTCTCTTGCCCACATGTCTGTCCTTGGCTTGCTGCATTGTTCCAGTGAAGCCCAACGCAAACTGAAGGAACAACACCTCATCTTCCGACTAGGCACTTTACAGCCTTCCGGACTGAATATTGAATTCAACAACTTTAGGTCGTGAGCTCCCTCCCCCATCCCACCCTCTTTCTGTTTCCCCCTTCCTTTTTTTTCCAATAAATTATATAGATTTTCCTTTTCCCACCTATTTCCATTATTTAAAAAAAAAATTAAATCTTTTATGCTCTCCCCACTACCACTAGAGCTATACCTTGAGTGCCCTACCATCCATTCTTAATTAGCACATTCGTTTAGATAATATCACCAACTTTAACTTTAACACCTATGTGTTCTTTTGTTCCATTGTTGTTGATATCTTTTGATGATCTGCTTCTATCACTGCTTGTTTGTCCCTACAACCACACCCCCACTCCACCTCTCTCTCTCTCTCTCTCTCCGCCCCCCCCACACACCTTAAACCAGCTTATATTTCAACTCTTTCTTGGACTCGAACTCAAGTTCTGTCGAAGGGTCATGAGGACTCGAAACGTCAACTCTTTTCTTCTCCGCCGATGCTGCCAGACTTGCTGAGTTTTTCCAGGTAATTCTGGGCTCTATGATGTCATTTTGAAGCATAGATTCAATTTCTTTCCACACTCGAGCTAACTTTACTGGATTTAATCTATATGGGTGTTGCTTTATAGACTCTGAATTCCCCACATCAACATCATGTACAGTTAAATCTGTTTTCGCCAGTTTATTTCCACAAACTGCTTTGTGTAACTGCAATAGCTCTTTTAAATCATTCCGACAATTTTCTGGAAGGTAATCCAACATTACATCTAGATTCTTAAGCATTCCCTTATTGTCTAATTTAATCAGAGGAATATCAATTTCAGCATCCTTAATTCCTATCTCACTCCTACTTATAACTGCCAGTACCTCCTGCTGTCTAATCTCTCTGTCAAAGTATTTTTTGAGCATATTTACATGGCACACTTGCTACCCCTTCCTTCTTTCTAGGCTATTTATTACATAGTTTACTTCACACAGTCTCTTTTCAATCTGGTAAGGTCCACTAAACCTTGCTTTCAACTGTTCGCCTGACACTGGCAACAACACTAACACTTTCTCCCCAGCCACAAAACTATGAGCCTTTGCCCTTTTGTCTGCCTTTGCCTTCATCACTTGATCAGATATCTTCAAATGTTTTCTTGCTAATTCACACACCTTACTCAATCTCTCTGACTTCTGTCATATAATCCAGGAGATTTGTTTCAGAATTTCTCCTGAATCAGCTTCAGTGGTCCCTTTACTTCATGACCATTAAGTTAACTCGAAAGGACTGAACCCTGTTGACTGCTTAGGAGCATCCCTAATAGCAAACAACAGGAATGGAATCCCCCGATCCCAATCGTGTGGATAGTCTTGACTATATACTCTGATCATAGTCTTTAAAGCCTGATGCCACCTTTCTAAGGCACCTTGTAATTCGGGGTGATGACCTAAATTGTTTTATTCCTAGGCTGTTCATTGCTCCTTTAAACAGCGGTGACATGAAATTCAATCTGACTGTATTTCTTTTGGTAAAGAATTTGGTTAACTCCTCTACAACCACCTTCGCTGTAATTTTCCTTAAAGGTATTGCTTCTGGAAATCTCGTGGACTCATCCATTATTGTCAGTAAATACTGATTTCCACTTTTAGTCCTAGGGAGGTGTCTTACACAATCAATCAGGACCTTGTTAAAAGGTTCCTTAAATGCTGGAATTGGAATTAAAGGTGCAGGCTTAATCGCTGCCTGAGGCTTTCCTATCACCTGACATGTGTGACACATTTGACAGAAGACCACATTTTTATGTAGCCCAGATCAGTAGAAATGTTTTTGTATCCTAGCTTGAGTTTTCCTAATTCCCAAATATCCAGCCATTGGAATTTCATGAGCCTCTCTCAAATTTTTATTCAGTTCCCTAATGGTATCGCTATTTGGTGTACTACTGTCCACTTTTCATCTGCTGGGACATGAGGTGGTCTCCATTTCCTCATTAACACATTGTTCTTAATGTAATAACACTCCAGAATGCATTCAGCTTCTGTTTCAAAATAAGCTACCTCATATAATTTCTTTAAATCTGAATCCTTCTGCTGTAGCCCACTAACTGCACTGAGCTGAACACCTCAACCTTATTCTCTTTACTCTTCTCCTCTTGAGCAATATTTTCAAGGATTGGTCCAGCCAACTGAATTTCAGTATCCTCCCCCTGTCTTTTAGATTTTTCCTCTTCCAGTTTAAACTTGTGTGTTTGTGATATCGTTACCACACAATCTGGAAACAATCCAGGATGCTCTTTCTGTAACCTGCCTGTTGCTTGTGTCTCAACAGGCTGATCCACTATAGTAGCCATTGTCCATATCTGTGATCCAGCTATATAATTGCCTAGAATAAATTGAATCCCTGCAATGGGCAATTTCTCTATTACCCCAACAATCAACTCTCCTGTTTTCAAATCACTTTCAAATTTACCTTGCACAACGAAATAGGTTTGACTTTGTGATGGATTCCTTTAATTAATATTTTGTCCTGCAGTAGCCCTTCTGGGCAACAGATAGCACTATCACATAACATTAAGGACTGGCTAGCCCTAGTATCCTTCAGAATTTTAAGATCCTTTCCTGTTCTTCCTTGTACACATGGATGTATTTTACCTCCACATATAAAATCTTTAAACATCTTTGCAAGCTGTCCCCCAGAACTCCCTTGGATAAGTTGTGAACACATTCCCACTTCTCCAGCTACCACTGAGTCTTCCTGCTCCACCTGTACACAAACCATTGGCTTTTCTTGCCTCTGGGTCTCAGAGCCCACAGCATTCTTAATTCCAAAACTTTTCTGAGTTCTAGCTACTGTAATCGGTTTCTTGACTAACCTCCAAAAACTTGATTTTGTGTGTCCCACCTTATTACAATGATAATATATCAGTTTCCTTCCTTCAAATCTAATTTCATCTTCCCAACTTTAATAGTCTGGTGTCCTTCAGTTTGATCCTTATTTCTAATGTTTTTGCCATCACTAGGTTTTCTAAATCTCCAGCTTCCTTGCTGATTCCCATATGACCCTTTCCCTTACACTCAACTGATTATGCGAAAAATTATACATACCGGCTAAAATAGCAGCTTCCCTGAACTTTTTGCTTTGTCTCTCATTTAATTATGTCCTAATGTTTACTGGAATGCTATTTCTAAATTCTTCCACAATCGTAGCCTCTCTTTCAAAAGTCTTATCCAACTTTAGTGCCCTGGACCATTGATCCCAGATAACATCTTTTTCTCTTTCTGTTTAGCGTCTTTCTCCCACTGATGCTTCCGATGTTTTTCTTTTCTAACTCAAGTTTTTTTTTCAGTTCTCTTTCTCTTTCTTCCAATTCAATTCTTTTCAGTTCCATTTCTCATTCAAGTTCAAACTTCTTAATTTGCAACTGAAGTCTTACAACCTCCAGCAGTGACACACCAGTTTCAGGTATCCCTTCCTCGACATTAAATGCTGGGTAAGTACATTAACAATATGAGCATTACAAAATTACACTTCTATCTCTACTTGAACTTTCTCTGCTAATTCTTTCAACTGAGTTTTAGTCAGAGATTTCAAGTTCTCCACAGATACATTTTCCACTCCCAGAAAAGTCGTAGCAATTTCCAAAGCCATGTTGCAGTCTAACCACTTTAAAAACCCTCAACACAAAAACTCTTGAGTTCAGCGTTCTTCTAGTACTCATATCCCTTGGATTCACAAACCCCAACCCAATCAAGGAATTTCAATAATCCTGCAAAGAGCCCCCAAATCTGTTATGACCTCAGCCGGTGTTATTTGCTGTGCAAACCCAATCCCAGAGGGAAATTTGGCTCATGGACCATGACCTTTTTTTTTGTATTCTGATAGTGAGAAGAAGATGTAGCATTCTCAGCAGGAAGAGGTCCAGTAACAATTTGTTTAAAAAAAATACAGGTAAAAGGTTTATTAACAAAAATAAATAAACTTAGGCACACAATATTACAGTTATACAATTAAGGCTAGTCTTACAAATCATCCCTCCAAAAACTCTCCACTTGGTCAAACCCTCAAGTAAGCCCCCTCAAGGCAACATTCTCTAATAGATGTATAAATATGAAAAATCTAATAATATCACACAGGGCAAACTGTAGCTTCAGTAAAGGTGCACCGCATGACCATTACCTATTCCACTTTATGGTATAGAGTCCACTTCAGAGTAAAACTGTTTGCTGCAGCCCAAGACTTATCAACAGCTCAGACAGCTCCAGCTATCTCCAGCCATCTTCAGTTTAACAGCTATACAACCATCTCTCCAGTTCAATAGGTAAAAACCAGCTATCCACAGTAACTCTAATATATCGTTTTTTTCCCATTTCACATCAGTCCCATTGTTCTCACACCCCTTTGAAATACAAACCCGTCCAAATATAAGATATTTGCTTTTGGGTCAATAAAAATGTAATACCCCACCACTATTTACCTATGGACTCCTGCAAGGTGTAAACATTTTCCTTTTTAACCTCTAACTCCCTTTTGAAATTCAGACAAGCTCTCAACTTAGCTAAAAATGCAAATGTTAGATCTAACCAATTTACTTCTGCCTCAACTTAACACCTTTATCCTTTTAATGTTTTCAAACCCTCAGAAAACTTGAATTAAATCACGCACACATGCACAAACACACACACACGTACAAACACACACAGACACACACACGCACAAACACTCACAGACACACACACACACACACACACACCCACAAATGGCCTTCTTTACAGAATAACACAATATTCTCCAAAATATAAAAAAAAAATCCATTCTCACAGCTGTAAGCAGTAAAGTTTAGAGTTCAATATTGATTTCACAAAAGAACAACAGTGTTGATTGTGCCTGTTCTTGAGTGACTCTAGACGGCTGTGGTGTAAAACATCTGAGGAAACAGAGCCAAAAATGACTCTGAAAGTCCTTTTCTGAACACTCTCAATAGTTTCACTGCTTTGTTTTTCCACTCGATCACCCAGGTGCCCCATATTCCAAAACAGGGCAAACAGAAGATGTGAAATGGTTCCAAGATCACCGCTTGAGAAGGAATGATATTTCAGGTCCTGAAGATCGTTGTTAGCTAATACAATTGACATGCAAGTCCCATTTTAGATTACTCTGGATAAATATATCTAACGGTTTGACAGTGTTATGCTGTTGAAATGTGATGTCATTCAGTGATAGATTCGGCAGGGCTAGTTTGTTTCAAGTGAAGCAGATGTCAACAATCGCACACTTACTGGGCTTATGGCCCATTCCATTCTCTACAAATTTGTGTAGAGTTGTGAAGTTGCTCAAGAGCAGCTGGTATATGGGATTCAGTATGAATGCCATGTTTCTTGATAACTATCAGGCTGTCAACATATTTAAAGCAGCGAATGCCAGTATCAACTTCTCTGTAGCCAGCATCATTGATCACAGCAAGGAACACAACTGGCTTCATCTTAGTTCCCTGGGGGACTCCGGTGCGCCCAGTCAGAAACTTTATTGATGAACTTGGCACACTGTTCACGATTTGAAATTAAGCCACGTATCTAAGAAACCCCTAAGAGATAAATTAACTCCCATTTATAGGAGTTTTTTGATAGCGATTGTGTGCTCAATGTGGCCGAATGCTTTGGACAAGTCTAAAAGCATCATTGAAGATATTGATCCCGATCTATCAGCATGCTCCTGGAGTCTGTGCAGGATATCGATCAGGCAATGTGAAGTTGATGCAAATTGTTTGGGGTCAAAGCTGTTCTGCATTGTCTCCATTGTTTGTCAGAGGGTGTCTCCAATTTTGCAGAAATGTTCAATTAGAACAGTTGGGCACAGGCTATCAATGCTGGTGGATGACAATTTCAGAATAGGAATGACAATATCCCCACTTTATTGGAACTATCTGTTGCACATATGCCACATTGATTTTGTCTGTCAAAAGTTCAGCAAGATCATAAGAGAACTAATCAATGAGTCTGGAGGACAACGTTTACAAGAATGTTGCCAGGGCCTGAAAATTTCAGCTATGTAGACAGATTGGAAAGGCTGGGGTTGATTTCCTTAGAACAGAGGAGGGTGAGGGATGGCTTAATTGAGGTGCACAAAATTATGAGGTGTGTAGATAGGACAGACAGGAAAGACTTGTTTCCCCTAGCTGAGAGGCCAATTAATGGGGGCAATAGATTCAAGATGATTGGTGGAAGGATTAGAGGAGACATGAGGAAAATCTTTTTCACCCAGATGGTGATGGGCATCTGGGATTCACGGCCTAAATTGGTAGTTGAGGCCAAAATGCTCAACTCATTTAAAAGGTACCTGGATCTGCATCAAAAGTGCTGGACCAAGGCTATGGACCAGGTGCTGGAAAATGGGATTAAAATGAGCGGCTAGTTTCTTTTTCTCTTTTTGGCCGGTGCAGGTACAATGGGCTGAATGGCCTCTTTCTGTACCATAATTTTTCTTCAGCTTTATGACAGTAAGAACCGCTTGCTTTACAAGATTTGATTTTCCGAAGTTCTCAGTTGACCTTCCATGGCTGAGCCTGGAGGATTGGAAGGGATGGTAGATACGCTGGGAGTAAGGAAGAGTTCACTAGATCATCTGCAGCAGATACAAAGTAGGAACACATTGCATCTGCGATAGCTTGGTGATTAGCTTGGTCCATGTTATCAACTGTGATATTACAAAGTGAGTTCCTGCTGCCAGTTGCCATTAAGCGAATCTTGCAATACTCCTGACTTTGAATGTCTTAGACATTCTACCTTGGAAGTGAAGTGATTTTGCTTTGTGTCATTTTGCATGTGAATTTGTTGGAGTAATGTCTCCAGCACAGACATTCTCCACTAAGATGAAAGGCATGCTGACCATCTTGTATGAGGGTCTTTATGTACCTGCGCCATCCAAACTTTAACCTGTGGATGCTGGCAAATACTTGGCTGTGCAAACTAAGTGCTCATTGCTTGATGGAGTGTGCGATAAAACAGGTTACACCTATCGTTCACCTCAGACCAATCTTAATTGCTCAACCATGTTCCAAACTTGCACTACGTTGCTCCCTCTCAAGGTTTTACGAAGAACTTGTGAGCAGCGTTGCTATGCTAAAGGAATGCTTTCAGTCTCACAATAACACATTAATAATTGCTGAGTCCCAGGGGTGAGGTAATTTCCATCGGTTGTAATGATCAGCAAAACTCATACTACTATCCAGAATAGGCTGGTACACTATCTGCCCCATTGAGTCTGAAAATAGAGGGTCAAGTTCAAGTCAATTGAAATTGCCTAGGATGTTGATTCCAGGTCTGACTGGTGAGTAAGGATCTGATTGATCATCTAGCTAAAATGTTCTTACAGTTTGTTTGGGATTGGACACCTCGAAGGGTAACAGACAATGACAATGACCATGCTCATTATCAATCACATGGAGGTCGCACTCTCACCCAAATCACTTCTGGACTGTCAAAACCTGAGAGGTCGAGAGGAGCAGCACTAAAGGTAACACTTGGCATAAATTACACTGCCTCCCCCTCATCGCACTATCCATGGGCACGGAAACAACTGAAATGTTAAATAATTCTGCAGGCCGATCAGGGTAAAAACACATTTCGAATATCACTGCAAAATCAGCTTCAGAGGGCAGTTAAAAGTCAATCTGGAGTCACAGACAGGTCAGTCTGGGTAAGATGGAGGAAGACACAAATAACTTCC
Source organism: Carcharodon carcharias (assembly GCF_017639515.1). NCBI lineage: Eukaryota > Metazoa > Chordata > Chondrichthyes > Lamniformes > Lamnidae > Carcharodon > Carcharodon carcharias. Next base: position 4,194,686 of record NC_054474.1, read on the forward strand.
CAGAAATATTAGGGAACCAGGGGTCTAGTGAGAGGGAGGAATTGAAGGAAATTAGTATTATTAAAACAACAGTGCTGGAGAAATTAATGGGACTGAAAGCTAATAAATCTCAGGGCCCAATAATCTACAATCCAAGGTACTAAAGGAGGTGGCCACGGAAATAGCGGATGCTTTGGTTGTCATCTTCGAAAATTCTGTAGATTCTGGAACATTCCTGTCAGACTGGAGGGTGGCAAAAGTTTAAAAAAAGAGGGTGGGAGAAAACAGGGAATTACAGACCGGGGGCCTAACCTCAGTAGTAAGGAAAATACTAGAGTCTATTATAAAGGATGTGATAACAGGACACTTAGAAAATATGAACGGGGTTAGACAAAGTCAACATGGATTTATGAAAGGGAAATCATGTTTGGCAAACCTACTGGAGTTTTTTGAGGATGTAACAAATAGAATAGATAAGGGAGAACCAGTAGATGTGGTGTATTTGGATTTTCAGGAATTTTTTGATAAAGTCCCATTTAAGAGGTTAGTGTGTAAAATTAAAGCACAAGGGATTGGGGGTAATACATTGGCATGGATTGAGAATTGGCTAGCAGGCAGGAAAGAGTGTAGGAATAAATGGGTCTTTTTCAGACTGGCAGGCGGTGATAGTGGGGTACCGCAGGGATCGATGCTTGAGCCCCAGGTATTCACAATATCTATCAATGATCTGGATGAGGGAACCAAATGTAATTTTTCCAAGATTGCTGACGACACAAAACTTGGTGGGAATGTAGACGATGAGGAGGGTGTTAAGAGGCTTTAAGGTGATTTAGACAAGCTGAATGAGTAGCGAAATACATGGCAGCTGCAGTATAACGTGGATAAGTGTGAAGTTATCCACTTTGGCAGGAAAAGCAGAATGTGATAGATTGGGAAATGTTGATGTACAAAAGGACCTGGGTGTCCTTGTATACTAATCACTGAAGAAAAGCATGCAGGTGCAACAAGCAGATAAAAAGGCAAATGGTATGTTGGCCTTCATTGCAAGAGGGCTTGAGTACAGGAGCATGGATGTCTTACTGCAGCTGTACAGGGCCTTGGTGAGATCACACCCAGAGTATTGTGTGCATTTTGGTCTCCTTACCTTAGGCTTATACGCCATAGACGGAGTGCAGTGAAGGTTTACCAGACTGATTCCTGCGAGGGCAGGATTGTCATATGAGGAGGGATTGGGCCGACTAGGCCTGTATTCACTGGAGTTTAGAAGAATGAGTAGGGGTGTCATTGAAACGTATATAATTCTGACAGGGATGAGCAGACTGGATGCAGGGGATAATATTCCCGCTGGATGGGATTATAGAACAAGGGGTCACAATCACAAGCTATGAGGTAGAGCATTTAGAACTGAGATGAGGAGAAACTTCTTCACTCAGAGGGTGGTGAGTCTGTGGCATTCTCTACCACAGAGGCTGTGGAGGCCAAGTCACTGAATATATTTAAGAAGGAAATAGATTTCTAGACTCTAAAGGCATCAAGGGGTATGGGGAGTGAGCAGGAGTTAGGCATTGAGATAGATAATTAGCCATGGCCAAATTGAATGATGGAGCAGGTTCAAAGGACCAAATGACCTACTCCTGCTCCTAATTGCTATGATTCTATGTTTCTTTCCATAAAGTACGTTAATGAATCTATTGGGCTTTTACAGCAATCCAATAGCATCACCGTCACTTTTACTAAGATCAGGGTCTGGACTTTCCCCTCCTGCACCTGCCCAGAATTGAGTTGGGAATGAGTAAAATGAGACTCATGGGGCTGGAGTTTCAGACTTACCCCTACATTCCCAACGCATGCCATCTTTCTCTAGTGAGGGAATGTGCCAGGTGGCAAACCTTCACGCGTGTCCTGTGATGTTGGGTCACCAGTATAAAAGCCTTGGGGAAATTTGAATGTCATCTCCCACATTAATTTTATTCCAATAGGAGGCATTTGGAACCCTGTGGGAACTTTGGAGAAAGCCTACTGTGAAGTTGGGAACCTTATGAATGGTGAGTTTAATAGGTCTTGCTAATTCCCCATCCCCCCACTCCTATGATCCCTCCATGCCCTCTAATATCCCCATACCCCTCATTTTCCACATGTCTCTTCCATGCTGCCTTATATCCTTTCAATGCCCCGATAACATCTCTATCCCTATGCCCCTTCCATACACCTTACATTACCCCCACGCTCCTCCCATGCTCCTTCCATTACCACCATGTCCCTTCCATGTCCCCATGCATCCTCAATACTCTCTCTCCCAGTATGTGCAGAAACAATAAGGCATTAGCAAGTCTTTGAAATGCTCCTGAAACTGAAATGCCCTTTGAAAATAAAACTGCTGCTCTTACCACCTTATAAAAATGTTAATCAACCACAGCCATTCATAGTAACAATAAATAAAGCTTTACTCCTCTTAACAACTCTTCGTCTTGTCCAAATAAACAGACAGGTATTGAACATTTGCAACAAAGAAAGAATAACTTATTACAAACTTGCAAAACTGTCATTCAAACAAAGACAGCACTCCCCTTCAAACTGTGTAAACAGAATCCTGCAGGGCTGAGTCCATTAGCTATTCTTGGAGCTCATCCAAGCATTCATAATGTGGCCATTTGGGAACTGTGTCAACAAAAGCAGTTTGAACAGATAGCCAGACACCTATTTTTTCCGGATGGCCTTATTGTGGAATTGGGATAGGTGAGGGGGTAAGAGAGTACAGGGTAAGGGTAGGGAGTCTAATGACCAACTGAGAGGACTGGGCTGAAGTTCCAGACAACCAAGCCAGGCCTTCCAACTAGCCTGCCCTACTGCCTGCATGCCTTTGTCTCTGCCTTGGGACTACCCTAGGGAGGCAGCAAATCTGAACCTCACTCACTCACATCTCAAGGACACGAAAGTATTGTGGCAATGGCAGGAGGTGATGGGGTTGTGATTGCGAAGCCAGGAAAAGGCACAACTGATGGTTCCCAATGCTGAGGGGAAGATCTGACACCCCAAAGCTTTTTAAAAGAAGTCCAGTTTTTGTTCTGAACTGAATTCAAATTCTCATTTTTGGAATTTTTACTTAGGTTTTCTGGATTATGAGTTCAAACCCCTAGATCACTAGACAACAGCAAAACCATTAAATAGCCATAGCCTATGTCATCAACCTAAGTGATTATCTGAAAGACAATGAGCAGTGGAAAATGCACAGTAAATGTTGGACCCAAGCATCAGAAATAGAAAGCAAACAAATACAGTGATATGGTTAGCACCAATCAAATTATCCCTCAGTTTGAATCTGAACCACAAGACAGGATGGGAGAAAATTGGAAGAAAAAAATAAAATATTTTCAATTGCAATGACTTACCAGTCACTCCCATGACCTACAAATGAAAATAAATGAAGACAAAATCTATTGATATGGATACCAAGGTGGATGTTACACTTAACGTATCTTTTAATTTAGCCAAAGCGTCCCAGTCATGTATGTGTGAAATTACATCCGGCATGCCGTTGAGCACAAATCATCCTTACCTTGATAAGTATTCAGAGAACAACCCAATCACGATTACTTTAACTGCAGTTTCAGAGTTGCTTATAACTAATCCGATGTTTGCTTCTCTGAGTCAAATACAGATGATTGACTGCATTCATTTATTTTCTTCACCAAGGTTTTAAGTTCCTTAATTAATTTCACATTTAATTTGATTAATGCAGTCTGTTGCCTAAGCCTGTAACAAAGATCAGCAAGAGTTTCTTCATTTCTAAAGATTTGTACCACAAAATGTTTGATTAGAAAGGAGCAAAATAACTACATCTGGAAGTAGTATATCAGTAACATGGTTTTCTTAATTAACAAGCGTAAAATTGCCCTGCGCTTAAATGCCAGTCTTAGAGCTACATTCCTGCTGTTGTAATTTTACTGCCAAGACATCAAATATAAAGGGTATGTTTCTCCTTCAAATAAAGGAGATTTACTAGGGGGCGTTCAACATTATCAAGGATTTGATGGAGTAAGTGTTTCCAGTGGCAGGAGGCTTGATAACTAAAGAACACCAATTTAAGTTCATTGGCAAAGGAACCAAGGTCCAGAGATGAGGAGAATCACGTTTAATGCAGTGAGTTGTTATGATCTGGAATGTGCGCTCTTGAAAGGGTGGTGGGAGAAGATTCAACAGTAACTTTCAAAAGGGAGTTGGATAAATAGTTGAAAAGGAACTCTTTGCATGGCTATGGGAAAAGTGCTATTAAAAATCTGATGCATGTCTCATTCTCTGCCATGAATCTTTGGGCTTGATTATACGCTGAGGGCAAGCTCCCTACATGCCAACATAAATGTCGGGGACGAGCCCACCTACACTTAGCTGGCTCACCCTGCTTTAATTTTTCAGGCAATCACCCTGTAATTAGGAAGCAGTGGGTCTTCCTTCTGACTTCAGGAGGAAGTACACCTCATAGACTGGCTGGCCAATCGGAAGCCAGCAGTTCTGGAAACCAACAGTGCCAGCAGGAACGTTGGCTGCAGTTGGCACTGCAGGTAGGCTGAGGCAGTGGCATTGCGTGATGGATCCAGGCATTCAGGTACATGCAGGATCTCGCTGGGGCCATGCCGACAGACCTGGGGGCAATGTTGGACAGGGCAGGCGGAAGGATGGGTGTGGGGAGGCAAAACTGTGGGCAGGGGCCTCCTATTGACATAGGGGCCTGTGAAGAGTCAATCAACCTATTAACTGGCCAACAGCTCTTGGGGTTAAACCTGTCAGGCTTCAAGTCGAGTGCCGGCCTCTCCTGCTGCCCATTATGTCAGAGCCGTGGCTGGATGAGGCCCTTATTTGGACATTAATTGCCTATTTAAGGGCCTCATTTGGACCACGGACAAGTGACTCACCAGATGCCTTCCCTCTGCCCATAAAATCACAGAGGGCTGGGTGGGCAGGTGGCAGGAATGCTGCCAATGACCTAATTTTCGGGTCCACCCACTTGGTCTCCAACCCACGGGTACCCCATAAAATTCAGCCCTTATGATTCTATTTCCATTCCTGTTTGTAATTATATCAAAAATGCTAAGTGAAGCAGCAATGCCCCTTGTTCAGAACAAGCCAGGGTTGAAAGAGTGGAATAGTACATCACAAAGCAACGGTAAGGCTGCACCAAGATTGGGCTTTGGAAGTTTGTAAATTTGGAGAGGAAAAGAAATCTGAAGATGGCAGGCAGTTCTGCAGCTTTGGCTATCCAGTGTACTCTCTCCCTTTATCCTCACAACATTGAAATCAGGAAGCTTCCTTCTGTCTCTAACCCCTAACTACTGCCCAGGAGTTAGAGACAGCATGAGGCCTCCTGAACAGAGTGAGGATAAAGGGAGAGGAGTGCACTGCAAGACGTATTTGCACTTCAAGAAGAACGAGAGAGGAATGTTCAGGTGATCATCTTGACATCAATAACAGAGAGAGACACCAGCACGTTTGCAGTGCGAAAATAATTGAAGCTGTAGGCAAGAGAGGGATCATCTATCAAATGCCACTGTATCATATCCAGGAGAGTCAGAGCAAAGCAGCCCCAATCGCCAGACGTTTCAGGACAGTGTAGCACGTTTAGAATAGTTGATGCAGTCACGGACCTGAAAAACTGACAAAGCTTAAAAATCCATCTAGAAACATTGTCAGTGTTCAGTTGTAACTATAGGGACCATTGAGCTAAGAAAAACTGGTAAAAGATCCAAAGAATGGATGGTGAGTAGGTCCTTGTCTAATTCAAAAAATTGATTTCCAAATACAGGTTTTGATTGACAGCCTTTCAAAAACTTTTTTGTGTTGTAAGAACAAAGGAGAAAAAAATAAATATTTCCTTCAAAGGATTAATTGAACAGAAATTTATGGAAAATTAAGAAATGACTGATACGTTAAGCACATTCTTCGCTGTAGTCTTCACTGATGAGGAAATAGAACGATGGATGTTAAAAACATAATCTACCTTCCACCCTCCATAAATTTCAGGTCATCCAAATCTCTACTGGCAGTATCACGGGCTTGCTGATCTACATTGGCTCCTAGTCCAGCAACACAACAAACTTAAAATGTTCATACGTGTTCAAAATCCCTCCATGGCCTCCTCCTCCCTATTCCTGTTACCTCCTCCAGCTTTACAGCCCTCAAGATCTCTGCATTCCTCAACTGCGTGTCAATTTTTCATTGCTAGTACTCCTATGATGTGCCTTGAGCCATTTTGGGATGTTAAAGGAACTATATGAAGCAAGTTGTCGTGTTGCTGTTGCATTGACACGAGAAAAGGCTATTTGGCCAGTCGAGATTATTCCGTCTACAGATTGTACAATCCATGTTTGACTAAGGACTTTACTGAGTGTCTTTTATCTGTGGGAAGATTGCAGGTAGTGTCCAGTAGCTTTGGGTAGAATTTTCACCTCAGTGGGTGGGTACACACACGCCTGACCCACTCAAGCGTGAAATGACTCATGACAACGTCGGGCAAGCGTCCCAAAGTAAACACGCAGTCGTGTGATAATCCGGTCAGCGGGAGCGCACGCAGATCGGCAGCATGCCCACCAACAATTAAAAGGCTTATTAAAGCCATTAAAGTATCAATTAACTTAAATTTTTTGCTGCCCGTCCAATCTTACAGTTGGCGAGTGGGCGAAAAGGGCAAGCGGCCTTCGCACTTTTTTTTTTTGGAAACCTCATCCACAGGAGGAGTGAGGTTTCCACCATCAAATAAAAATAAAATACATTTTTTAAAAATTTCATTTATAACACGTCCCTACTCAGAGTCACATGAGGGGACATGTTTTATAGCATTTTTAAATCCTTTATTTCTAATTTTTTGGACTCTTCATCTCCCTGAGGCAGTTCTGTGGCTCAGGGAGATTTTCAAGCGCTCGCTCGTGGGCCTGCACAAAGTTTCCCATTTGCCTCCGCTTAACCCTCCTCCGCCGCCCACACAGGCAGCTCTGATGCTCGCGTTTCACGCTGGGCAGGCCTTCATTGGCTCACCAGCGTGAAATCGCGGTCTGGCCCCGATCGCGGGCGGAGGGTGGCGGGTGACGGTCAGCTTCCTGACCTCCAACCCACCGCCCCCCCCCCCCGCCCCCCCACCCGCTGGCTCCCACTGAGGCCACCCGCCAAGGGCAAAATTCAAAATTCTACTCTTTGTCTCTCACCACTACCTTCCCAATTATAAATGAAAGGAGAATCGTTAATCTTTAATTGGTTGCTTGACTTCTTAATGACCCAGGGAACTTGGAAGCCATTGTACGGTTGTGATTTCCTAAATTGAAGATGAAATGCTCTACTGATAAAAAGATTAATTTTAAAATGCTGAAAATCTGTGGTTAAAAAGAGGAAATGCTGGTAAAGTAGAACAAGTACAGCCACAAAGGTAGATAACTACCTGTAAATCTAATTGTGACAATATTTCTCTGTCCATAGATGAATGTATCTTCGAGACACAATTTTGACAATTGGTCTCCACTCAAGCATTAATCCATCTTAGAGTTCCAAACTAAATAAAGGCTCTCCCACAAATATTAAACTATCCTTGAGGTCCAATTATAACAAAGTTTCTTCCTCAAATATTAACCCGTCTTTGAGATCCCAGAACAAAATAACAATAAAACCTAGGAACTAAGAATACTGGTCCAAAATAGTCTTGTATACTTTAAAATGGAACACCAGTAAAAACTGGGAAATAAGAGTACTGGCCCAAATTGTTTTTTTTTCTTTTGGGATCCAATTGTAACAGAGGATTTATCTCAAACACTGACCCACCTTTGAGATTCAAACCTAACAAAGCTCTCACCCAGGGAGCCCATTCTAACAAAGGTTAGCATTAAAACCATCTTCTTTCTTCTCTGGTCCATTTTCTGTTTTGCATTCCGAGGGAACCTGGTTGTTTTTGTCCCAGGCCTCACATAAGCAGTCTTTTTACCCCCCCAATGGAGTTCTTTTGAACGCAATCGCCTAACTGCATTACAGGTTGTTGAAATCGGTTCAAATCAGTTGCAAGCATTTGACAATTACAATGATCTGGAAATATGCCAGACTGCATACTACAATTTACTAATAAAATGTCCTGGAAAATCTATTGCCAGCACACTTCTGTTGCTGTTAGATCCACACGGTAATTACATGCTTGTCAATTTTGAGGAACAAAAATCTGAGCACCAGAGTAGACAGACATCTGGAGAGATATGAAATATTATACCCTGTCAGTGGATTCTGAGAAAAAAATTACAAACGGTTAATACAAACATATGAACATACGAACAATGTCAGACAGGTTGTACTGTTCTGGACAGCAACTCTAACATCTCCCAAACTTCACTCTTTCAGTGAGAGCACACCCAATTGATATTGTTTCTCCTCATTTCAAACCTTCCATTTTTTCATATGTGCTGGTTAGCTGGATTTTCATGAAAGATTGTCAGACCTTGAGAGAGAATCAAAATTCAGCCTCTTATACAGCTGATGTTGTGGTTTTTAATTAAAGTTGCTAGATCTGCAGAAAAAAAAAATGTTAAAGCATTCATGCAAAGTATTCTACCTTAGATTGGGAGGAACCATTTCAGTAGTTAATAATCTATGGCGTGACAAGGGAATTTGGATTGTATGCTCATCTGCACTTGAAATTAATAACTACTTTATTTAATGTGGAGCTTTTGCTGAAATCACGTGATTTTCCTTTAGGAAATGGAAAATAACGTTAAGCCTGACAAGTCTGTCTCTCTTTAATAGGTCAACCTAACCAACTCATGTTCTCATCATATCCCTCAACTCTTCCTCTTCGGAAATGTCTTATTTTCTCTTACGATTGCTCTTTCCAGCTTACCTGCCTTATTACTAATGTGAAACAATGTCACTTAAATTCATGGAATGATATGGCACAGAAGGAAGCCATTTGGCCCACGCTGCCTGTGCCGGCCCTTTGAAAGAGCTATCCAATTATTCCCATTCTCCTGCCCTTTTTCCATAGCTCCACAAAATTCTTCCCTCCAATTATTTATCCAATTTCCTTCTGAAAATTGGCAATGAATCGGCTTCTACCACCTACTATCCTTTCAGGCAGTACATTCTGGATAATACCAAATCATTACAAACTTACATCTACTTGTATTTGGACTGAGCTGTTTGTTATGTATTAATGATGAATTCCCTCTTTCAGGCTGGAGAGAGATAGACTCATGCTAAATGCCATTCTATTGACCTGCAGTTCGATCCAAAAATCTATTATCCTTTGGATTGAGAAGGTTTGACTGCACCACTAACATTTTATTTTAACATATATCTGCTGCTATTTGACTCCTTCACCATAATGAACATCTCTCTCCATTTAGCCATTTTCCACATAGCCTTGAACACCCAACTGCAACAATTTGATTTTGCCGGGTATTCGGAATAATTGCTCAGTATTGTTTCAATTCCAGCTGCTCAACTATAACTAAATTTACATGATTTCATTCTTTTTAAACTAACTTTTTAGTATCTGTCGACTGTCGAAAAAAGGCAGCATTCATTCTTTAAAATGGTGCATATTTTACACCATTATGGAAACACACAACAAGAACTCTCATCTTGCTTTATTTATGGTCTATTTTGCTGAACAGTATGAATTTAGCATGCTCATAAACACATCAGTTATGCTCTGTGTCTGTGCAATGATGTAGAATGTGAATGGACTAGAAACTGTTAGGATCCCACCGACAAATATCTTGTCCAGAAATGCTTCTTGCCACTGAACACACTGATGTTGTAAGTGCTATGTTACTCTATAAAATAAACAGAACATAATGGGTTGCTCTAGTAAGCATGAAATGAACATTCACAGCACTTTGCTTTTATAATGTTTACAAGATTCATGGACTTATCCAATTTTAAACGGCAAAGATAAAAGAAAGAAACAAAGATTCATCACTTCCGATCTCCGGATTGTACCTGGGAGGTACACTGGAAAATGACCCTCCGGAAATCCCCCACGCCCCATGCACCCCCCCACCCCCCCGCCCAAATACTTCCCCACCCATCCACTGGACCGTCCCCGACTGCTCCCGCAGTCCCAGAAACCCCGCAGGACACCACGGCAACTATCCTACCCTTGACTACTCTCCCAACTCCACCCAGACTACCCCCTCAACCCCCAATTACCTCCCATGCCCCCGACTACCCCCATTCTCCAAACTACCCTCCCAAACTCTCTGACTACCCCCCACATCCTGACTTCCCTCCCAAACCCCTGACTACCCCCCAACTCCCTGATTACCCTCCCAACCCCCACCAACTACCCCCCACTATTTGACTACCCTTCCACCTCCCAACTACACTCCACTTCCTCGACTATGTCCCCAACTAAACTCTCAACCTGTCCAACTACCCCCCACTCCCCTGACCACCCACCTCCCCACAGCAACCCCCCTAACCCCTTAACTGACTATCCCACTCTCCCCCCACAACAAAAACAGAATTACCTGGAAAAACTCAGCAGGTCTGGCAGCATCGGCGGAGAAGAAAAGAGTTGACGTTTCGAGTCCTCATGACCCTTCCCCCCACTGATCACTCAACCCTGCCAATTCATTCTACCCCAAACTGACCACCTGACCAATCCTAGCCTCCCTACTAACCGCCTGAGCTCCCCCAATTAATGTTATGCCCCCCACCCCCCCAACTGAGCATCTGACCCCCTCACTGACCATCCGACCCAACCCCAATAAAAATGGGTGTGGCTTCCCTTCCAATGATTCTGCTGCAGTTGAGTGAAGGTCTCGGGAACCCGCTGCACTGCGCTACCCTCACCCAGCGCGAGTTGGAAGGTCGGGGGAGAAAGGTCAATCTGCATTCCAGTGTAAGTAAAAAGGACCGGAGTGGCAATCCGACTGTGATTGCCAATCCTGGGAAGTTCTGGCCGAAAGATTTTCATTTATATAGCGCCTCCCGTGACCTCAGGGGGTCACAAAGTTGCCTAGAGCCAAAAAACACTTCTGAAGACTGATCACTCTTGTAACGTAGGAAAGACATTTACATTTTTATGCTCAATGTACCTTGGGTTTGTGTAGAAAATTTCTCCTCAAAGAAATGAAGGCTTTAAAAGGTGTGGGCAGAGAGGAGGAGGGAGGCTTGGGAGTATAACAGTACGAGGAGGATGGTGGGGTGCCAACTGCTATGACTGGTGAAAACTGGTAATACATTGGGTCTAAAAATATTTAAAGAAAGAAATACTTACATTGACATAGTGCCTTTTGCCCTACTTCAGGGTGATCCAAAGCACTTTGCAGCCAATAAAATAATTTTTGAAGTTAGTCGCTGTTATGACGTAGGCATAAAGGCAGGCAATTTACACACAGCAAGATCCCACAAACAGCAAAGTGGCAATGGTCAGATAATCTGCCTAAGTCATGCCAGTGGAGAAATAAATATTAGCCAGGGCACTGGGGACAAGTGAAAGCAAAATACTGCAGATGCTGAAAATTCTGAAATGAAAACAGAAAATGGTAGGGGTACCCAGCAGATCTGGCAGCATCTGTGGGGGGAGAAGCAGAGGTAACGTTTCAGGTTGTGACCTTTCATCAGAATTGGGGAATACTGCCCTGTTCTTCTTCAAGATCTATTATGTAATCTTTAATAAAGTACCAGGAGTGGGACTTGAACTCATAACTCACTGACTCAGAGGTAAGATTGCTACTGCTGAGCATTGCTTCACAAAGGCTTAACCTAAAAACAGCTGGACAGGCAAATTTCATCATTTTCACTTGTAGTGGTGAAGACATGAAGGAGGCTAAGTGTAATGAAAGTTGTAAGTCTTCGTCAGTTTTTCTTAATAACCAGAAATTTGAGAGAAAAGTATTTCTTCAGTAGTGGACTGAAGAAACCTCTGCTATTTAAAGTGAATATTCAGCCTTGGCTCAGTAACACACTTGCCTATGAGTCAGGAGTTCATGGGTTTAATTCCCACTCCCACTCTTGAGCTTATACACAAGTGATAATTTTAAATTAAGCCTTTTTTAAAGTGAGGCTATAACAACTATAATCATAGCTTCTAACATTTTCCCCATGACAGATGTTAAGCTAACTGGTCAGCAGTTTCCTGCTTTCTGTCTCTCTCCCTTTTTGTATAATAGTTACATTTACTATTTTCCAATCTAATGGAACCTTCCCCAAATCGACGGAATTTTAGAAAATTAAAACCAATGCATCGACTATCTCACTAGCCAATTATTTTAAGGCCCAAGGATGAAGTTCATCAGGACCTGGGGACTTGTCAACCTGCAGCTCCAACAGTTTGCTCAGGACCACTTCCCTAGTGATTGCAATTTCCTTCAGTTCTTCCCTTCCTTCCATTTCTTGATTTACAGCAATTTCTGGGATGATGCTTATGTCTTCTATAGCGAGGATCAATGCAAAATGCCTGTTCAGTTCATCTGCCGCCTCTTAATTTCCATTATTAATTCCCCAGGCTCACTTTCTATAGCACCAATGCTCACTTTGTTAATTCTTTTCTTTTTTTAAATATATGTCGAAACTCTTACATTCTGTCTTTATATTTCTAGTTAATTTTCTCTCGTACTCTAAATTTTCCCCCCTCATTAATCTTTTAGTCATTCTTTGCTGTTTTTTATATTTTTCCTATCTTTTGACCTGCCACCCAATCTTGCGTAATTATATGCTTTTTCTTTAAGTTTGATGCTAACGTTAACTTTTTTAGTTAACCAAGGATGGAAGGTCCCCCCCCTTGGAATATTTCTTTCTCGTTGGACTGTATCTATTCTGAGCATTCTGAAATATCCCCTTAAATGTCTGCCACTGCTTCTCTATTGACATATCCCTTAACCTCATTTGCCAGTTCACTTTAGCTAGCTGTGCTTTCATGCCCTCATAATTGCTCTTATTTAAGTTTAAAATACAAGTCTCAGACTCACTCATCTCTCCCTCAAACTGAATGTAAAATTCAATAATATTATGATCACTGACCTAGGGTTGCCTTCACTATGAGGTAATTAATTAATCCTCTCTCACTGCACAACACTAGGCCTCATACAGCCTGCTCTCTGGTTGGCTCCAGAATGTGCTGTTTAAGAAACTATCCTGAAAACATTCTATGAATTCCTTGTCTAGGCTGCCTTTGCCCATCTGATTTTTGCAGTCTGCATAGAGACTAAAATCCCCCATGATCATTACTGTACTTTTCAGACAAGCTTCCATTATCTCTCCCCTTATAGTACAGTAACATGTAATTACTGTGCGGCCTGTACACCACTCCCACAAGTAACTTCTTGTCTTTAATATTTCATTGTGGGATCACTTAGCTCTGTCCATCACTTGCTGCGTATGCTGTTTGGTATGCCCTCCTGAACTCTTCATTGAACCAGAGTTGATCCCCTGGCTTGATGGTAATGGTAGAGTGGGGGTTATGCTGGGCCATGAGGGTATGGATTGTGTTCGAGTACAATTCTGCTGCTGCTGATGGCCCACAGTGCTTCATGCTTGCTCAGTCTTGAGCTGCTAAACCATTTAGCATTGTGGCAATACCACATAACACAATGGAGAGCATCCTGAATGTGAAGATGAAATATCATCTCCACAAGCACTGTGCAGTGGCCACTCCATTTAAGACATGTCCCCACATCTGATGGTGTCACAGTTTGTTAAAAATTGTATTAAACTTTAAAAACCTTGGGCAGGATGAGGTTCCATGATTAATGCTGCTTGGTACTCTTCACCTGCCTGCTGACCTCAAGTTTGGACTTTTAATTCTAGAGTTTTATTACTCATTTGGTGTGGTGGGGTTTGAACCTCAGTCCCTAGAAAAATACCTGAGGATCTCTTGATTACTTATACAGTGATAAAACCACTGGACCATCACCTCCCTGGCTCGGATAGTATCAGCAAAGTTTTGGATATGCTCAATTTTTCAGAGAAAACAGAATTAGATTAATCTGGAACAGAATGATCATATCAAGTACAGAAACAAAAGGTTACAGAGTCTAAACTTCAACTCTGTTTCTCTTTCTACAGATACTGTTAAGCAGTTCCAAAATGTTCTGTTTTTTATTTGATCTAGACAATGCTTTTTCCAAAAAAAAAGCAGAGATACAAGTTGAGCTCTGAGGCATTTGGAGTTCCAAAACAGACCAGGAAATAAACTTTATTCACAGTTTTTGCAAAAGCCATGGATCTACTTTCGAATTATGTTGAATAAGCATTTGCTTACTCCGATTGCCAGTGTCAGCATTTCCTTTGACATAAAAATAGTAAACGACTGGAAAAGGGTTGCGGTTTATTCAGCATCTGAAGGAGAATGATTAAACTGTGTGTGTTCTGACAATGGTCCAACATGGAAATCTTTCAGGTGCTAGTGCGTCATTTCAGCACTTTCTGCATTTCGCTCCAATTCACATTCTCCCTTTAGTCTCAGTGGGTGGAATTTTCTGTTTTTGAAGCTAAGTGTTGTGGCAAGCGGGTTCCACGGTGTGTATCCCACTGATCGAAATGGCAGGAAATCATGATGTGCTTGAGAGCGCATTAATTATACACAGACGAGTATCTCTCCAAGTCACCCAGCAGATCGGGAGCTGATTCTTGCCCTAGGTGAAGACAAAAGGAAGGAATGTGGTGAGAAGGCCATTACCTGGTCTGGGCGCCATATTTAAACACCACCTGAGCGCACACACCCCACCCTCTCCAGCCCAGCGGCCTCTAGGAGACCCGCAGAGATGTCTGGCAACTGGACGAAGAAGGCTGCACCTCGCTTCAGCCCCTCAAGGCCTTGATCCAAGGAATGTGGAAGCCCAGGGATGTGCTTCATCCCAGAGACAGCTCTAAGAAGCACACCAGCCTCACCTCTCATCACCTGCGAGACCATCGCAGAGGAGGGCAGGGTGGCTGGACACCGCACTCGAACACCATCCAGTTCAGGGACAGGGTGAATGATCTTAACCATTCTGCGGGGTAAGTCATCCTTCAACTCCCTCCAATATCAAACTCTCACCATGGCGTCATGCACTCAAACGGCTACACTCTTCTGGGATCTCACTCAACTATTGGCGGTGACACATATCACCACTCATTCTCTCACCGAGACTTTCACATCACCACCATCCCGTCTATCATGCTGCACACCCTCCATACTCAGACCTGCTGTGGAGGGCTCACCACACATAGGGGCCATGCACCTTTCCCAATCTCTGCTCCATTCCTTCTCACCACATTGCTTCCTTTTGTCTTCACCCAGGGCAAGAATGCCCACAACAGACGGGAAAGATCCCAGACCAGAGGGGGCACGGCTGACATTGTTCCCGTCAGTAAGCTCAAGGAGGATGCAGCGGAGCTTGTTGGGGAGAACAGGGCTCGCTCCTGTGGGGAAGAGGAGATCAGCTTGTCCCAGTACGAATGACACATCCATGAATTCATCACACCCTGACATTCACACCGAGTGACATGCTGTCTTGTAATCTGCCTACTCATGAACTAAAACTATCATCTCTCTGTCTCTTAGAGGCATCAACAGGCCTACACAGATGAGGAGGGACAACATAAATCCCAGCCCCCAGACCACCTCAGATGAGGGATGTGAGGAAACCATCAAGGAAGCGCCATCATTGCGCTCGCCCGCACCCTCCACCAGCGCAGAGACACACCTCTGTGGGTCTATCTCTAGATTAGGCTCAGGGTCACTTACTGGGGAACACCTCACTGACAAGCCCCCACACTAATTGGAGACAGAGACAGCCCAGGTCTCTGGTACTCAGAGGGCTGCTGAATACCAGCTACTCGCCGACTGCAAGTCAGATGATGAGTCTCTGGAAGCAGCTGCCAACTCAATGCTGGAGATGCAACAAGCGGTGGAAAATCAGGCAGAGATCTGGCAGTCACTCAGCGGATGGAGCGAAGGATGGAGGAGTCCATCCACACTCTGTCTGATGTCCTGGCTCCTACAGGTGAGTGCCTCAAGGTCACCATGGGAAGGGTGGTGACCACCATGGAGACCTTGGTCCAGCAGGTTTTGCCGGGTTTACGCTCAGCCCTTGATTCCATGGCCACACACGCTGGTGGGCACCATCAGTATCTCGGCAAGTGGGGGGTGCGACGTACCCTGACCTCCCTACATATGCCCCATCCCTCAAGGGTTCAGGGAGGATGACCA
Source organism: Carcharodon carcharias (assembly GCF_017639515.1). Taxonomy (NCBI): domain Eukaryota; kingdom Metazoa; phylum Chordata; class Chondrichthyes; order Lamniformes; family Lamnidae; genus Carcharodon; species Carcharodon carcharias. The sequence goes on from NC_054474.1 coordinate 4,210,827, forward strand.
TCAGCCGGGCCTCCTCAGGACATACCAAGGGTATCCAGCCACTCCAAGAATGGTCAACTAAAGGTATTGTGATTAAATTTCTTTGAATCCTTTTATTTTGAGGTTTGGTCACCCTCTCACTCATGTGATGTCAACCTCACTGAAGATAGTGTAACCTGGGGGGGTGGGGGTTGTGAGTTGTGAGGAGGATGCAAGGAGACTTCAGAGTGATTTAGACAAGTTATGTGTGTGGGCAAACACATGGCAGATACAATATAACGTGGATAAATGTGAAGTTTTACTCTTCAGTGTGAAAAACAGAAAGGCAGAGTACTACTTAAATGGTGATATATTGGGAAATGTGGATGTCCAAAGGGACCTGGATGTCCTTGTACACCAGTCAGTGAAAGTAAACAGACAGGTGCAGCAAACAATTAGGAAGGTAAATGGTATGTTGGCTTCATTGCAAGAGGATTTGAGTTCAGGGGTAGGAATGTCTTACTGCAGTTATACAGGGTCTTGATGAGACCACACCTGGAGTATTGAGTGCAGTTTTGGTCTCCCTACCTAAGAAAGGATATACTTGCCTAAGCGGGAGTGCAGCAAAGGTTCACTAGGCTGATACCAGGGATGGCAGGACTGTTGTATGAGGAGAGATTGGTTCGACCGGGCCTGTTTTCACTAGAGTTTAGAAGAATGAGAGGGGATCTGATTGAAATGTATTAAATTCTAACAGGGCTAGACAGACTGGATGCAGGGAGGATGTTTCCCCTGGTTGGGGAGTCTAGAACCAGAGGCCACAGTCTCAGGATATGGGGCAGGTCATTTAGGACTGAGATGGGGAAAGATTTCTTCACTCAGAGGGTGGTCAACCTGTGGAATTCTCTATCACAGAGGCTGTGGAGACCGTGTCACTGAATATATTCAAGAAAGGAATTGATAATTTTTTAGATATCAGGGGCGTCAAGGGGTATGGAGAGAAAGTGGGAATATGGCGTTGAGATAGAGGATCAGCCATGATCATATTGAATGGTGGAGCAAAGAGCTGCTTAGAGAACGAAGAGCCGAATGGCCTACTCCTGCTCTTAGTTTCTATGTTTCTATAGTTTCTGCACCCTCGTGTGATGTCAGTGAGATGTGTTGAAATCTTTATTGGAGGTGTGTGATTAATGTGTTTGTAACCCTTTCCCCTCACGACACATCATTCTGTGAGGGAGGTTCAGCAGCCTTGAGGGATTAGGGGCAGTTGTGCCTTCTCAGTGGGAGTGCCAAAGGCCAAGACCTAGTTGGGAGGAGGAGATCTCTGACCACGTCCTCATCTCACTGGCTGCTGTGGTTCCTCATTCATGTGACAGCAACTTCATCAAGTAAGTTGCCGCAGAGTCAACTTTCACTTCCCAAAGCGAATGTATACAGGGTGCACCGCTGACTTTCCTAGAGACTATGGCCTGGTGAATCATGAGGATGGAAGGTGCTGAACGAGTTCTCGATGTGACTGGTTGCACATCCCTTTCAATAGAATGGAACAGGCATTCAGGGCCAGGAGAAACGTGGCCATCTCCTGTTGCCTTCACTTTACTCCTCCTGGGATCTGACACCGTTTAAAGTGGCAGGGAAACATCTTTCATGTTATATGTCCTCCATGGCATCATCCCGTGGAAGCTGACTCCCATCAGGCCCCTGACCCTCCTGATCTTCATCCTCCGAGGAGTTCTCATCCTCTTCCCTTTCTCTCTCTGGCAAGGGATCTCCCCTTTGCAGTGCCAGATTCTGAAGGGTGCAACACACAATGATCATACAGGAAACCCTATCTGGAGTGTACCGCAATGTGTCACCTGAATGGCCCAAACGTCGGAATCGAATTTTCAGAATGATAATGGTCTGCTCAGTTAGTGATCGTGTGGAGCTGTGAGCTGGGTTGTACCTCTCTTTGGAATTACTCTGAGACTGAGGCACAGGCATGTCATGAGCCAGCATTTCAGTGGGTACCCTTTATCCCCAAGCAACCATCACTGTAGACACTCAGGTCCTTCGGATACGTGAGGCACCCTGGAGTGACTCAGGATATATGGCAACTCTCAGAGTGAATGGCACAAATGTGCAATATGTGCTTCCGATGATCGCAGATGAATTGCTCATTGATGGAATGAAAACCTTTACGGTTGATAAACAAGGGCTGCTGCCAAAAAGCCCTTAAAGCCACATGGACACAGTCAATTGCACCCTGCAGTGTTTGGAAACCCGAAATAGCTGCAAACCCATTGAATCTCACATCCTGGCTATCTTCATTGAGTGGAAACCTCACATAGTGGTGTGCCTTGTTGTGGAGGGCTCTGTGACCTTCTTGATGCATCTATGTATGGCAGACTGTGAGATGTTACAAGGTCCCCTTTGGATCCCTAGAACAATCCACGGGCAAAGAAATTGAGTGCAGTGGTGACCTACAAGGCCACTGGTAGGGGATAACCAGGCATAACCCCAGGACTGTCTCCACTCTCTCACTCCTGACTGTGAGCCCAACGACTCTCTCTGTCTCTGACCTGCTGGCCTCAGACCAAGGACTTTGACTTTCAATGAGTTCACCATTGCCCTCATGACTGATCACTATAATGTTTCCCTTTCCACCCAACCCCACCCTTCATGAATCTCCATCCAACCCTTCCTTCTATTGCCGCTCTAACACACACCCCCTTTCCTATTCTGGAGTCTGCATCCCCTCCCATTCACACATGTCGTTCCCCCATCCTTCCCCTTGTTTTTTAGTGTTTTAGTTTCCTTACTGAACTCCAGTTTCCCACCCCTCAGCCTCCTCTCTGTCTGCAAGTAAACCTAAAACATTTTTCTGATTCATCGTACATTGGATGAAATAGTTCACAAGATCACAATATGGGGGCTCTCTATTCAGAAAGACAAAAGCTACCATTTCACCCACAGTCCGGCTATCACAGCCTTCATCTGATTGATGAATGGTCACAGGGTTTTTGCTTCCCCTACAATTGCCCCAAAGCTCACTCCACAGGGTAGATATTGGCTTGTCACCTGGCCGTCAAACTGATATAGCGGCCCGGGATTTTGCTCCCAGGCTGGGAGCACAGTGTCGGGATAATTCCCGGCTCTGCAAATCTGAAGCGAGAAAAAGTGCCCCGACATGTTGGATTTTCATTCTGGCGAGGACCAGGTTTTAGGAGAGTAATGGTAGGTGACCCCGGGAGCAGTGCAGAGGCTCCCAGGTGCAAAGGCCAGCTTGGTGGAAGGCCTGCCTTGGTGCAACATCATTTTATCGAAGCAAAGGCAGTGCCCGAGCCCTCACCCCTGCACCCCCATACACACTCCCTATGCCCCACCCACCATGTCAACAAATGCCACCTCATGACTCCACCCCCATGACCCCCTCATACTCCCCATGCCAACCTAACCCCCTCCGCCAACTTTGTCCCCCTATCTTCGGAGGAAGTCCTGCCTTAGAGAGCTTCCAGGCAATCCGATGACCATCGGTTCTGTCGTCCCAGCAGCTCGAGCTGGGAGCAGTGGCCACTACTGGGACCACAGCCATTTCGACAAAGAGGAGCCCGTTCTCAGATGTAAGTCCATGGGATTACCAGGGCCAGGCTGGTGGGCCCCAATGAGGGGGTTGATGGGTGTGTGAGCAGGTTTGAGGCTAGTGGGGAGGGTCAAGGGGGAAGTGTGCCCATGGGGTGTGGGGTCTCCAATGGGCGCATGGGACCTCCAAAGGAGGTTCCCCCACGGCATTTGCCTGACACCAGTTTGTGCAGCTAAAATTGCCAGGCTAGCTGCATAGTGCGAGCCATTTGACACCTCCCCTGGCCCTGGCCCCCCCCCCATAAAATTCCAGATAGGTCAGGGGTGGGCAGTTAGGCAGCAAGAAGACCACCTGCTGGATTTTACAACCCCCCACCTTGAAACTCAGTGGCAGGGGAAGATCCAGCCCACAGCTATAGCACTGATAAGTGCTACGAAAAAGAGAAAATACTTGCCAAGGATATTAAGGAGAACACTGGAGATTTTTTCAAATATGTTAAAAGATGGTGGCTGGGTGTCAGATAAGCCACTTATTGACGTGCACAAGTGACACAGTAATTGGAAATCAGGAAATGGCAGACTTAATCACTAACTACTTTGTGTTGGCCTCAAAGTAGAATTGTGGGTAGAGCAACAGAGATAGAAGAAAAACTAAAAAATAAACCAAGGGGACGAACTAACCAGGTTCAATTTAAATAAATAACATAGCGAAAGGGAAACTATTGGGATTAAAGATAGACCAATCTGCAGGACTCTACCTCAGGATATTAAAAGGTGATGAAACTGTGAATGTGTTAGTTATGATCTTTCAAAACCCACCTGGTTCAGGAATTGTCCACTTGGATTGGATTGGATGGATAACTGTGAATGTCAGCCCATCATTTACGAAGGGCAGGAAACATAAACCAGGAAATTATGGAGCTATTAGTCAAAATCAGCTGTAGGGAAGTTACTGGAACCTCTTATTCACGACACAGTGACTGAGCGTTTGTACAAATATAAGCGGATCTGAGAGAAAGCCACCATAGGTTTGTAAAGGCTAAGTCATGTGTAACAAACCTAATTGAATATTTTTAAGGAGGTACCCAGTATGGAAGATAAGGGACTGTCTATTGATGTTCGAATGGCAATGGAAATTGGGCAGTTTCTATAAGGGGCTGCACAACCTCCTGCCCTGAAATTTGTAAAGTGGAGGGCCTCTCCTCCATTAGGAAAATGGTGGCAGATGCCCAAATTCGGGAGTCCCGTCCCCGAGCAAGGCACCTACCATTTTGACACTTTATTTTTGTGGGGAGGTGGTTGGCAGTAATGGAGGGGAGTTCTAATTTGCACATCTGTGGTTCAGGGATGCCACAGCACAGTTTAAAGTGTAGCTTAAATGAAATCAGACACACCATCCGACATCGAACTAGGCACCAGAGGCATCAACGGCAAACCAAGCACTATCGACCCTGTAAAATCCTTTATACTAACATCTGGTGGCTTGTGTCGAAGTCAGGAGAGATGAAGCCCTGTCTTCACATTGAGGATACCCTTCATCGTGTTGTATGGTGCTACCAGCGTGCTAAGTGGGAGAAATTTCAAACAGATCTAGCAACTCAAAACTGGGCATCCATGAGGCACTGTGGGCCATCAGCAGCAGCAGAATTGTGCATAACCACAATCTGTAATCTCATGGCCCAGCATATCCCCAACTCTACCATTACCAACGAACCAGGGGATCAACCCTGGTTCAATGAAGAGTGCAGGGGGGCATGCCAGGAGCAGCACCAGGCATACCGAAAAATGAGGGGTCAACCTGGTGAAGCTATAAAATAAGATTACTTGCGTACCAAATGGTGCAAGCAGCAAGTGATAGACAGGGCTAAGCGATCCCACAACCAACAGATCAGACCTAAGCTCTGCAGTCCTGCCACATCCAGTTGTGAATGGTGGTGGACAATTAAACACTCATTGGAGGAGGCTCCACAAATATCCCCATCTTCAATGATGGAGGAGCCCAGCACATCAGTGCAAAAGACAAGGCTGAAGCATTTGCAGACATCTTCAGCCAGAAGTGACAAGTGGATGATCCAGCTTAACCTCCTCCTGAGGCCCCCAACATCACAGATGCCAGTCTTCAACTACTTCAATTTACTCCACATGATATCAAGAAATGGCTGAAGGCACTGGATGCTGCAAAGGCTATGGACTCTGACAAATGTTCTGACAATAGCACTGAAAGCTTGTGCTCCAGCACTAGCTGCACACCTAGACAAGCTGTTCCAGTGCAGCTAAAATATTGGCAATATCGGCTATGTGGAAAACTGCCCAAGTTTGTCCTGTACACAAAAAGGACAAATTCAACCCGACCAAATTACCGCCTCATTAGTCTGCTCTCGATCATCAGTAAAGTGATGGCGAAATGAGTCATCACGAGTGATATCAAGCAGCACTTATTGAGAAACAATCTGCTCACTGATTTCCAGTTTGTGTCCTGCTAGAGTCGCTGAGCTCCTGACCTTGTTACAGTCTTGGTTCAAATATGGACAAAAACTGAACTCCCGAGGTGAGGTGAGAGTGACTGCCCTTAACAGCAAGGCAGCATTTGACCTAATGTGGCATCAAGGGGCACCAACGAAATTGGAGTCAATGAGAATCCGGGATGTGGGGGGGAAACTCTCCGCTGGTTGGAGTCATACCTTGCACAAAGGAAGATGGTTGTGGTTGTTGAAGATCAATCATCTCAGTCCCAGGACATTACAGCAGGAGTTCCTCAGTGTAGTGTCCTAGGCCCAATCATCTTCAGCTACTTCATCAATGACCTTTCATCTGTCATAAGGTCAGAAGCAGTGATTGCAAAATGTTCAGCACTATTTGCGACTCCTCAGGTACCGAAACAGCCCGCATCCAAATACAGCAAGACCTGGACAACACCCTGGTTTGGGCTGATAAGAGGCAAGTAACATCTGTGCCATACAAGTGTCAGGCAATGACCATCTCCAACAAGAGAGAATCCAACCATCTCCCCTTGACATTCAATCGCATTACCATCACTGAATTCCCCACTATCAACATCCTGGGGGTTACCATTGACCAGAAACTGAACTCAACTAGCCATCTAAATACTGTGGCTACAAGAGAAGGTCAGAGGTTGGGTATAATGCAGTGAATAACTCATATCCTGCTGCCCCAAAGCCTGTCCACCATTTTGAAGGCACAAGTCAGGAGTGTGATGGAATACTCCACACTTGCCTGGATGAGTGCAACTCGAACAATACTCAAGAAGCCTGATACCATCCAGGGCAAAGCAGCCCAACTGATTGGCACCACATCCACTACCTTACACATTCACTCCCTCCACTACCGATGCACAGTGGCAGCAATTTGTACCATCTACAAGATGCACTGCAGCAGCTCACCAAGGCTCCAAACCCAAAACCTCTACCACCTAGAGGAACAAGGGCAGCAGGTGCATGGAAACGCCATCACCTGCAAGTTCCCATCCAAGGCCCACACATCCTAACTTGGAAATATATCACCATTCCTTTACTGTCGCTGGGTCAAAACCCTGGAACTCCCTCCCAACAACGCTTGGGGTGTACCTTCACTACATGGTCTGCAGCGATTCAAGAAGGAAGTTCATCATCATGTTTGAAAGGGCAATTATGGATAGGCAATAAATGATAGCCTAGCCAGTGCTGTCCACCTCCCATGAAAGAACAAATTTAAAAAAAATAGAGGCTGGTTTATTTAATCTATTCAATGCGGGATGAGATAGATTTTTGATAGACAAAGGAGTCAATATTTATGGGGGTTAGACAGGAAAATGGAGTTGAGACCCAACCAGATCAGCCATGATCTTATTGTATGTTGGAGCAGCCTCGATGGGCCGAATGGCCTACTTGTGCTCTTAAGTCCCATGTTCCTATGTCCCATGTTTCTATGTTCCAATAACATCAAGCATCACATAAGCCATTTTGTCGACCTGTCCTGAACTATGTAATTTTATCAAGTTCTGACTCGATGTTACCTCAGTGTGTTAATTTATGAAAGCTTAGCTGCAACAAAAAAGGGTTTATTTAAGCTTAAGGATAATTAAATCTAACTTATATTGGTGGCAGAGCCCAAAGGCTAACTAGCATATGTGTCCAGCTGAGCACTGTCACTGGTTCTGAAAGCGTACGAAGCCCATCTGGCTTTTCCTGAGATTGTTTCCTGTCAGCCTGGAGGAAGCTGTATATATTGCCGCTCCAACATGATTTAAAAGACCCCAAGAAATCCTTCAAAATGTGCCAAGTTTTTCACCTTTTAGGTCATTACTAAGATGTAGCTAACAACAGCCTTGTTTAAAATGAATACACTAAAGCAAAATCTTTTCCAGAAAATCAGATGAGAGCGTGTAAAATAAAATGTGGGAGAAAAATGAATCACACCCCTGTAAATAGGCTGTCACCAATTTGTATCTTGTCTTCCCTTTTGAGAAATGATGGTTGACTGGTAATAGTGGATGGCAAGTTCCAATTGTCTCTGCATTCCTTTTATCATTGTCAAGAGTCTTAGGTGAAGGGCCAAGACTCAAAGTGCAAGGCCCGTTGAGGTTGAGAGCTGTAAAGACACAATAAATCAAGAAGCATTGACAATATGATGCCAAGTTTGGGTTTTAAGATCCTGCAGATTGTTGAAGGAAACAAAGGCTAAGTCATGTAAAGACATCCATAGTATAGAGGTCATCGGGAAAACATCATTAGTGGATGTGCAGTTAATCTTTATTTCAACACAGCATCAGTGCTGGGAGGAGGAAGATCATGTAGGCTGATGTATTGCAGCTTAGCAGGAACACCTGAAACAAGACCCAAGGTATAATGGTTCTGATGTTGATACAGGGAATAGGAAGCAATGCAGAGAGTTTGAGCAGTAGGCGTGACAGAGTAATCCTTATTACTCACAAACTTAAATAGACCAAGATGTAAAACAGCTCTATCTGTGCAGATTATTATTTGTGTTTGATTGTACGTTTTTAATAAGGTTTAGCTAGTAATGAAATACAATGGGAAAAATTCTGCCCCCCGCCCCACTTTGTGGGGGGGGTTGTGCGTGGTAGGGGCATGAACCTGATTAGTGCCTCCAATCGGGGCCACAGCGCCATTTTAGGTGGGCGGGCCAGTTAAGGCCCGCCCAGCGTGATGCTTGCCTGGAAGTGTTGTGTGCTCCCTGTGCAGGTGGTAGGGGGGAGATTCCCTGAGTTGGGGCACACAGGTGCCTCAGGGAAGTCAGTTTGCCATTTAAAAAGTGAAATAAAGTATTTAAAGACATTTAAAACATGTCCCCTCGAGCTGGGAAATGTCAAAGAATTATTTTTAAAAATGTTATTGAATTTTAAAACTCTTCGTGGAACCTCATCCCACCCATGGGTGAGGTTTCATGAAAAATGAGAAGGCCGCCTGGGCTCTTCACCTGCCCGCCAACCTTAATGTTGGACGGACAGCTCATTTAATTGCTTAAATTAGTTTTTAACGGGCCTTTGACAGTTCGGCGAGCACACAGCCAACTCGGCTGCATGCCCACCAAACTGGAAATCTAAATGCATCGGCGGAGAAGAAAAGAGTTGACGTTTCGAGTCCTCATGACCCTTCAACAGTTCTGTTGAAGAGTCATGAGGACCCGAAACGTCAACTCCTTTCTTCTCTGCCGATGCTGCCAGACCTGCTGAGTTTTTCCAGTGATGTCAGCCTGATGTTTTATGTGTTGGCAAACAGGCCCTGCCCCCTCTCACCAACCAGAGAATTCAGCCCAATGTTAGGCAGAGTTTTAGGGCTTTTTTGGTGCGAGTGTTAATGTAATGTCAATCTTATTGTTAAGGCTAAGGATAAACAGGTGGATGATATCAATCGATTAAGCATCTTGAGAATGACCTCAGCCAGTGCAGGAATTGAACCAGCGCTGTTGGAGTCACTCAGCAGCACAAGCCAGCCATCCAGCCAACTGAGGTAGCTGACCTGACTGTCTGCCCCTCATCCATGTCTTCTCAACCTCTCCCCTCGCCTGAGGTGTGGTGACCCTCAAGTTAAATTCACCACCATTCATCTCTCTTTGATGAGAGAGCAGCCGATGGTCCCCCTGGGACTAGAGTGACTTTCACTTTCACATTCATCTTGAGCATATGCAAAAAGCAACTGAAAATCTGAAGGGGCTGTTCCTCAACTTTTGGTTGCATTTCAGCCCCACAGTTTTGACCTTTGGCCCCCCTGTGCAGAGGTGGGGGAGGGGGCGGTGAGAAGGGAGGAGGACCTCCTCATAGGCCTCCTCCTGGGCCTGGCCAATGTCCAGGTCCAGGCAGGAGACGGTCGAGGGGGGTCATCTGACCTGACTGTCCGCCCCTCTATCATGGCTGCGTTCACAGCAGGATGCCCTTGAAGAGGGACCATGTGGTGTCCACTGGCAGACTTGAGGCCTTATGTGACTGGTGGGCCAGTGGGGGCTGGAGTGCTTCATCTGCTCTGGGAACAACATATTAATTTCATTGTCTAAGTTTCCTTTAAAGTTTGATTTTTGTTACAGTGACCCACTGCGGGCTGTCATCCACATTTAGTAGTTTACTTTATTGATTAATGGTTTTGTTCAGAACAGCGTATAAAAAGATTGATGATCTGAAGTGGCTGCTGTTTTGAGTTTTGGCTGCACTTCAGCCCCACGCTCCTGATATTTGGCCACTCGGTGTGGAGGAGGACAGGTAGTGGGGAGGACTTCCTTGTACGCCTGCCACTAGGCCTGGCTAAGCTGGCCATTAACAGGTCCATGCAGCAGGTGGTCAAGGGGGTCAGCTGACCTGATTGTCCGCCCTTCTTCCGCAGCTTTGTTCATGGCCAGGTGTCCTTGGAGATGTTCACTTGAGGCCTTCCACAACTGGACTGCACCACAGGGGCTGGAGTGCATCATCAGCCCTGGGAATGTCATTTTCATTTAATTACATAAGTTTCCTTTAGAGTTTTGCTTTTACTACAGTGTCCCACCAGGAGCCATCACCCCTTTTATTAATTTATTTTTATTGTTTCTTCAGAAGAGCCAAGAAAAAGAGATTGAAGATCCTGAGGAGCTGCTTCTCAAATTTTGGTTGCACTTCAGCCCCACGTTCCTGATTTTTGGTCATCAGATGTGGAGGGTTGTGGGGAGGAAGGAGAAAGTCCTTGTAAGCCTGCTCCTGGGCCTGGCCAAGGTGGCCATTAACAGGTCCAGGCGGCAGGCAGTGTAGGGGGTCGTCTGGCTTGAGTAAATTCCCCTCTTCCACCATTCTGTTGGTGGTTGGGTTTCCCTGCAGAAGGGGCATGCGGTGTCCAATGGCAGACTTGAAGTCTTCCACAACTGGTGGGCACCTTGGGGGCAGGAGTGCAACATTACCCCCCAAAATGACATTTTATTTTGATTTGCTAATTTTGCCTTAGGATTGTATGAACATATGAACGTTCGAGTTAGGAGCAGAAACAGGCCATTCAGCCCCTTGAGCCTGCTACATCATTTAATAAGGTTATGGCTGATCTGTTTGTGTTTCAAATTACACATTCCCATTTACCCTCCGATAACCTTCGACTCCCTTGCCTAACAAGAATCTATCTACCTCCATCTTAAAAATATTCAATGACCTCACCTCCACCACTTTCAGAAGCAGAGTTCCAAAAGTCACACAAGCCTCTGAGAGAAAAAAATTCTCCTCATCTCTGTCCTAAAAGGGCGACCCCTAATTTGAAAACACTACCCACTTGTTGGCACTTGCCCACAAGAGTTAACATCATTTCCATGTCCACCTTGTTGAAACCGTTCAGGATCTTGTATACTTCAGTCAAGTCACCCATCACTCTTCCAACTTCAGTAGAAACAAGCCCAGTCTGTCCAACCTTTCCTCATAAGACAACCCACTCATTTCAGGTATCAATCTAGTAAACCTCCTTTGAACCCCCTCCAATGCAAATGCATCCTGCCTTAAATAAGGAGACCAAAACTGTATAAAATATTCAAGGTGCAGTCTCACCAATGCCCTACATAACTGAAGCATAACATCCTTATTTTTATGTTCAATTCCTCTTTTAATAAAGGATATCATTTCATTAACCTTCTTAATTACTTGCTGTACCTACATACTAACTTTTTGTGACTCGTGCACTAGAACACCTAGATCCCTCTGAACCTTGGAATTCTGCAGCTGTTCTCCATTTAAGTAATACTCTGCTTTTTTATTCTTCCTGCCAAAGTGAACAGCTTCACATTTTCCCACATTGTAACCCATCTGCCAAGTTTTTGTCTCTCACTCACCCTATCTTTATCCATTTGCAACCTCCTCATGTCCTCTTTACAACATACTTTCCTACCTATTTTGTATCACCTGTAAATTTAGCTACAATGGCTTCGCTCTTCTCATCAAAATTGTATTTTGTCTTTGGTTACAGTGCCCCTTTAAGAGGCTATCACTTTAAGTTAATCTTGTAATTTGTTAATTTGACCATTTGTTTGAAGACATACGCAAAAGAGTATTAAAAGCGATTGATTATTTGAAGGGGCTGCTCCTCAAATTCTGGATACACATCAGCCCCACGCTCCTGATCTTTGGTGGTCACCCTGTGCAGAGGGAGCAGGGAGGGAGGAGTACCTCCTTGTCAGCCTGCTCTTGGGCCTGGCCAAGTTGGCCATTAACAATTCCAGGCAGCGAGTGGTCAAGAAGGTCGTCCAGCCTGTCTGCCTGTCTTTCGCTGCTATGTTTGTGCCCAGGTGTCCCTGGAGAGGGAAAATGCGGTGCCCACTGGCACGTTTGAGACATCCCTTGACTGGTGGGTATGACAGAGACTGGAGGTGCATAATATGCTTCCAGAACATTAAAGAAAACATATCTAATTATATTATGATAAAGTTGTTTCTGTTTGATACAGTGCCCCTTTAAGGGGTTTTCATTTAGTTAATTAGCCTATTGGTTTTATTGGTTTCAAGAGTATATAAAAAGCCATTGATTACCTGAAGGGGCTGCTCCTCAAGTTTTGGTTGCACTTCAGCCCCACATTCCTGGTCTTACTTACGAACATATGAATTAGGAGCAGGAATAGGCCACTCGACCCCTCGAGCTTCCCCCGCCATTCAATAAGACCATAGCTGATCTGATTGTGGCCTCAACTCTACATTCCCACCTACCCCCCAATAACCTTTCACCTCTTTGCTTATCAAGAATCTATCTACCTCTGCCTTGAAAATATTAGAAGACTCTGCTTCCACTGCCTTTTGAGGAAGAAAGTTCCAAAGACACATAACACACTGATAGAAAAAATAATTCTCCTCCTCTCTGTCTTAAATGAGTGACTCCTTATTTTTAAACAGTGAGCTCTAGTTCCAGATTCTCCAACAAGAGAAAACATCCTTTCCATACCCACCCTGTCAAGACCCCTCAGGATCTTATATGTTTCAATCAAGTCACCTGTTATTCTCCTAAACTCCAGTGGATACAAGCCCAGCCTGTCCATCATTTCCTCATAAGACCACCCTCCTGTTCCAAATATTGGTCTAGTAAGCCTTCTCTGAACTGCTTCCTTCCTTAAATAAGGAGACCAGTGCTGTACACAATACTCCAGATATAGTCTCATCAAAGCCCTGTATAACTGAAGCATAACCTCTCTACTTTTGTATTCAAGTCCCCTCACAATAAATGATAAGATTCTATTACCTTTCCTAATTATTTGTTGCACCTGAATGCTAACCTTTTGTGATTCATGAACTGGGACACCCAGATCCCTCTGAATCTCAGAGCTCTGCAATCTCACACCTTTTAGAAAATATGCTTCTTTTTCATCCTTCCTGCCAAAAGGGACATTCTTACATTTGCCCACATTATACTTCATTTGCCAGGTGTTTGCCCACTCACTTAACCTATCTATATCCCTTTGTAGCCTCCTTATGTTCTCTTCACAACTTACTTTCCTACCTATCTTTGTGTCATCCAGCATGGAAAGGGGACAAGTGGATTGAAGGACCTCCTCATTAACCTGATCATGGGCTGTCAAAGGTCATCAACAGGTCCATTAAGCAGACAGTTGAGAGGGTCATTGTTTCTTTAGGCGGTAGAGTTCATGGATGTGGATGGCACTGTCGAAGGTCCCTTGGTGAGTTGCAGTGCATCATGTAGATGATATACACGGTAGTGGTGGAAGGGGTGAATGTTTAAGGTGGTGGATGGGATGCCAATCAAGCGAGCTTGTTTTCCCTGGATGGTGTTGAACTTATCGAGTATTGATGGAGCTGCTCTCACACAGGCAAGTATTCCAGGGGACTATTCCATCACATTCCCGACTTGTGTCCGGCACATTGTGGACAGGCTTTGGGGAGTCAGGAAATGAGTCACTCAACACAGAATTCCCAGCCTCTAACCTGCTCTTGTAGCCGCGGTATTTATGTGGTTGCTGTTTTTCAGTTTCAATGGTAACGCCCAGGAAGTTGATAGTGGGGGATTCAGCGATCGTAATGTCATTGAATGTCAAGGGGCGATGGTTAGATTCTCTTTTCTTGGAGATGGCCATTATCTGGTTCTTGTGTGGCATGAATGTTCCTTGCCACTTGTCATCTAAGGCTCAACTTTGTCCAAGTCTCCCTGCATAGGGTCACGACTGCTTCAGTTTCTGAAAGATCAAAATTGGTCCTGAGCATTGTGCGATCATCAGCGAAGATCCCCATTTCTGACCTTATGATGGAAGGAAAGTTATGTATGAAAATTGTTAGGCCCAGGACACTACCCTAAGGAAATCCTGCAGCAATATCCTGGGACTTAGATGACTGGTGGAATAGGAAGACTGATGGATGACCCAATAGAGGTCTTTAAGATTAAGAAAGGGTTTGATAGGGTAAATGTGGAGAAGATGTTTCTATTTGTGGGGGAGACCAAAACTAGGGTCTGTAAATATATAATAGCCACTAATAAATCCAATAAGGGTTTCAGGAGAAGCTGTTTTTCCAGGGAGTGGTGAAATTGTGGAACTTGCTACCACAGGGTGTGGTTGAGGTGAAGAGCATAGATGCTTTAAGGTGAAGCTGAGGTCTATTGGTTATGTTGCAGCATGAGGGACCCATCATTTGCATATTTCTAAAATCCATTGTATCAAGTTGTGAAATTGTATTCAATATATCTGGTAGTTTGTGGGTAACATCAGATTTTAAAAATAACGGAAATCTGCTGGAGTTGTAAAAATCCAACTCGTTCACTGAAGACTTTCACAGAAGAGAACCTGTCACCACTTCCAGGTCTGGTCAACATGCAGCTCCAGTCCCACACTACATGCTTGACTCTTACTGCCTTTGTGGCAAATAGAACAGGACAATAAATACTGACTTATCAATGTCATCAATAAATACTGACTTATTAATGCTTAGAATAAACAAAAAAATACTCCAATACACTTCAATGTGAAGAAATATGACTGCTCTTTTCATTCTTCTAATGTTAATTCTGAGTCTCTGCCACCACGATAGAAATTTAACTTTCTATTGGAAAGAGTTACAGGCTGGGGTCAGGAGTGGGAGTGGAGGCTGGGATCGGGGGTGGCGGCAGTCAGGTTGACATGATCCAGGATAAAGCAATCTGTTTGATCAGCACCTCATCCATTGGCTTTAACATTCACTCCCTCCACCAGCAATGCACAATGATTGCAGTGTGTACTTTATATGGCAGTAACTCACCAATACTTCTTCAAAAGCACCTTCCAAACCACAACCCCTGCCAACAGGTGCATGAGAAGGTTTGAGGTCCCCTCCAAATCTGACCCATCCTGAGTTGGACATATAATATTGCTCATTCATGGTCACTGGGTCAAAATCCTGGAATTTCCTACATGACAGCATTCTGGAAGTTCCTTCAGCATACAGACTGCAACTGTTCATGAAGAAGATCCAGCAATAATCTACTCGAGGGTAACTAGGGACAGGCAGTAAATGCTGGCCTTGCCAGAGAATGAATTTAAAAGACGATACATTCTTGAGTCACTTGAACTAAGACTTTGTTGGATGTCATGTGTATTTCTCAACTGAGGTACAGATTGTAATGTGTGAATAAATGTGCTTTCAGAAATATATTAGTCCTTTTATTATACAGCAAGTAACAAAGCTATCATTCTGGAGTATCAGGATATATTTCTACTCCTAGAAGCATCAAATTGGACCAAAATGTGCCAGATTTTAACTTTGGCTCATTTAACTATTACATTTTCAAGGCATTTAAATAACAGGTTTTTTAAAAATGAACATTTTAAAGCCTATATGAAGGTAATACAGCATTGATTCTCCAATTGGGAGCAGGATTTCAGCCTTAAATTTAGATTTGTGTTATTGCAAGTATTTTAAAAACATTGGTTATTTCCTATTAGAATAAAGAGTGAGGGATCACTCTACCATTCACTGCACCGATATTGCTTGGATGAAGAATGGTTTTACAATATTGGCATAAATTATAAAAAATGGAAATCTCCCCCTCCTCTGATCAAATAAATTTGATTTACGGATCTAATCAAGGCTCTGAATTTCCTCTGGTGAACATTTATGAATGTGCTCTTTAAATACAGTTAGTCCCTTTATATATATATAAAACACACAGAGCAGTTGTCAAGAATATGATAGTCAATATAACACTAGAGGAAGTGAGATCTCCATGAGCCTTCAAATTAAGGCTTGAGATAATGATGTTAAGTAACCAATTATTATAATTTCAGGACCACGGAGAGTGTGTTTCTCCTGCTGTCCCACTGGTTTACGTAAGTGTAAATGTCTTTGTACATTATTTTGATGCTGATTTTAAACAGGTTCAAGCTACTTCAGAACGACCAGGGAGAGAAATTTCAGGCAGATAAAGTTAAATGTTTACCTGCTATCATCCCATCATGTAACCACAGCTGTAAAAGGCCAATATCTTCTGGACGGCAAAGTTCAGGTGAAAACTCTTAATGTGTTTGTGCTGTATTTTTTATTTATTTATTGGATATGGATGTCACTGGCTAGGCCAGCATTTATTGCCCATCCCTAACTGCCCTTGCTCAGAAGGCATTTAAAAGTCAGCCACATGGCTGTGGGTCTGGAGTCACATGTAGGACAGGCCCAGATGAGGAGAGCAGATGTCCTTCCCTAAAGGGCATAAGTGAACCAAATGGGTTTTTACAACAATTGATAATGGTTTTGTCATCATCATTAGACCTGCAACTCTAGATTCTTTATTGCATTTAAATTTCACCACCTGCCATGATGGGATTCAAGCCCAGGTCCCCAAAGTATTAGCCTGGGTCTCTGGAATATGAATCCAGTGAAAACACCACTATGCCAACACCTCCCCATGAGTTCCAATGTACCCTATCTTTATTCAGGTGTTAATCTGAAAGAAAAAACTTTACTTGGCAGAGAGTAGACTATTAGATGCTGGTGTTTTGAAAACAAGATTACAGATGGAAAGAAAGCTCAGAGAGAGAGAGCACAGGAGCAGCCAGAAGAGATGAGAGCTCAGCCTGAAGCTGAGGCTCTGTGGGTAGAAACTGGCCAGGCCAATCGCTTTTTTATTTATTCTCTTATGGGATGTGGGTGTCACTGGTTAGTCCAGCATTTATTGTCCGTCCCTAGGTGCCCTTGAGAAGGTAGTGGTGAGTTGTTTCTTGAACTGCTGCAGTCCAGGTGATGTAGGTACACCCACAGTGCTGTTAGGGAGGGAGTTCCAGGATTTTGACCCAGCGACAGTGAAGGAACGGTGATATATTTCCAAGTCAAGGTGATCTATGGTTGAAAATGTAGTCTATGTTTTGCACAGGATCACACTTTCTGCTCTCAGTTGATCATTTATGCAGATTTTCTTCTTACAGTAAACAATTCTGCCAATGCAATAACATAAAATTAAACACAACAGCAATTATTTTACAGCAGAAAATAACTGCACTTTCTTTCATGTTTAATTCCCACGTCAGCTTTTTTTTTTCCTCTGTTTGTCTTGGCTGAGCTTTACCAGCTCCTTGGCAATGAACTTGGAGTTGGGAGGGCTGATAATGTAGCAGGAGCCCAATACCTTCTGGCTACCAGTGCATCGTTCCAGCGGTGGGAATCTCAACAGTGCAGCTACTTACCAGGCAGCGAAATTAGCCACTTAACTACCCAGTTAAGTGGCCAACATTTTAACAACATTGGAAGGGTACACCCCCCACGTGGAAAGGCCACCAGATAAAGCCTGGTAGTCTCTGAGTTGGTTTTGGTAATCTCTGCTTAATGGTTGGCGGATGGCACATGGAGTGGCTCACCAGCAACAATGTCCACTCCTGTGGCTACAGCGCCGCCACTTGATGGTGACCCCTCTCCCTGAGCGCTGGGCACTGCCGACAGAGCTAAGTGACCAATGGATCAGATCAAAGTTCTGAAGCCCTGCCACATCCAGCTGTGAAAGCTGGTGGGCAATTAAGTGGCTACCTAAAGGAAATTGCTCCACAAACATTCCCATCCTCAATAATAGGGGAGCCCAGCCCATCAGTGTAAAAGATAAGGCTGAAGCATTTGCAACAACCTTTAGCCAGAAGTACTGAGTGGATGATCCATCTCGGCCTCCTACAGTGGCCAGCATCACAAATTCCAGTTGTCAGCCAATTCAACTCGCTCCATGTAATGTCAAGAATTGGCTGAAGGCACTGGATACAGCAAAGGCTATAGACCCTGACAACATCCTGGCAGTAGTACCGACGGCTTCTGCTCTAGAACTAGCCGTGCCCTGTTCCAGAATGATACAACACTGGCATTTGCTTGGCAATGTGGAAAATTGCCCAAGTATGTCCTGCCCACAAAAAGCAGGACAAATCTACTCAATTCAATGACTGTACCATCACTCTACTCATGACCATCAGCAAAGTGATGGAAAGTGTCATTGAAAGTGATAATAAGTGCCACTTATTCAGAAATAACCTGCTCTCTGATACTCAGTTTGGATTCCATCAGGATCACTCAGCTCCTGACCTCATTACAGCCTTGGTTCAAATGTGGGCAAAAGAACTGAACTCCAGGAGTAGAATTTTACAGCCCCATTTTGGCCGGGACAGGGCTGTAAAATCACAGAATCACACAGTGCAGAAGAGGGTCTTCGGCCCATCGAGTCTGAACCAACACGTGAGAAACACCTGACCTACCTACCTAATCCCATTTACCAGCACTTGGCCCATAGCCTTGAATGTTATGATGTGCCAAGTGCTTTAAAGGATGTGAGGCAACCTGCCTCCACCACCCTCCCAGGCAGCGCATTCCAGAGCGTCACCACCCTCTGGGTAAAAAAGGTTTTCCTCACATCCCCCCTAAACCTCCTGCCCCTCACCTTGAACTTGTCTCATCATGCTCGTCAACTAAGCTCGTCAGCTGCTCCCTATCCACCCTGTCCATGCCCCTCATAATCTTGTACACCTCGATCAGGTCGCCCCTCAGTCTTCTCTGCTCCAACGAAAATAACCCAAGTCTATCCAACCTCTCTTCATAACTTAAATGTTTCATCCCAGGCAACCTCCTGGTGAATCTCCTCTGCACCCCCTCCAGTGCAATCACATTCTTCCTATAATGTGGCGACCAGAACTGCACACATTACTCCAGCTATGGCCTCACCAATGTTCTATACAACTCCAACAAGACCTCCCTACTTTTGTAATCTATGCCTTGATTGATAAAGGCAAGTGTCCCATATGCCTTTTTCACCACCTTACTAACATGCCCCTCCACCTTCAGAGATCTATGGACACACGCCCCAAGGTGCCTTTGATCCTCAGAACTTCCTATTGTAAAATGCGGCGAGCCATTATAAATCCCATTGACAACAGCGGGAATGTAAAATCCCACTGTCGTAAAATTCTGCACCAGAGGTGAGGTGGCAGTGACTACCCTTGACATCGAGGCAGCATTTCACTAAGTGTGACATCAAGGAGCCCTGGCAAAACTGGAGTCAATGGGAATCAGGCAGAAATCTCTCCACTGCTGGTATCACATTGAGCGCAAAGTAAGATGGTTGTGGTTTGTGGAGGACATTCAGGCTTGCTGACAAGTGGCATGTAACATTTGTACCCCACAAGTGCCAGGCAATGACCATCTCCAGCAAGAGAGAATCTAACCATAGTCCCTTGACATTCAATGACATTACTATCGCTGAACCCCTCACTATCAACATCCTGGGGATTACTATTGACCAGAAACTCAACTGGACTAGCCATATAAATACTGTTTCTACAGGTTAGAGGCTAGGAATCCTGCAATGAGTAGCTCACCTTCTGACACCCCAAATCTTGTCCACCACCTACAAGGCACAAGTCAGGAGTGTGATGGAATACTCTCCACTTGCCTGGATGAGCTCTAACAATACTCAAGAAGCTCAACACCATCTCGGACAAAGCAATCTGTTTGATCAGCACCCTATCTACCACCTTAAACGTTCATTCCCTCCACCACTGATGCACAGTGGCAGCAGCGCGTAACATCTACAAGATGCACTGCAGCCACTCACCAAGTCTCCATCAACAGCACTTTCCAAACCTGCAACCTCTACAACCTAGAAGGACAAGGGCAGCAGATACATGGGATCACCACCACCTGGAAGTTCCTCTCCAAGTCACGCACCATTTGATTTGAAACTACATCACCATGTCTTCACTGTTGCTGGGTCAAAATCCTGGAACTTCTTCCCAAACAGCACTGTGGATATATCTACACCATAGGGATTTCAATGGTTCAGGAAGGCAGCTCACCACCACCTTCTCAAGAGCAATCAGGGGTGGGTAATAAATGCTGGTCTGGCGAGTGACGCCCATTTCCTGTGAACAACCAAAAATCTGTACCTTAAAGCATCACCTTTGTTCCTGACCTTTTGATATTTTTACCCACAAAAAATTGTCAAACACCCTATTGAAAGCCTCAATTGACCCAAAACCTGCAGTCCTTTAAGGGGCAGAGTCCTAGATCCCAGCTTCACTTTGTGTGAATAAGTTCTTCCCGGTTTCAATGCTAAATGTGTTATGCTCTTGGTGGAAACAAGTACCATTAAAAAAGAAATTGCAACATTATTATTAACTGAAAGAATTATGATGCAAGATTTTATGTTTTAAACAAAAAACCTTTGCTGTACAAGAGTTAAATAAAGTGAATACAATTGTAATAACACATTATTTGATAAATACTTGCACTTTACACCTGAAATTTCAACAACATATTTCTCGTTCTACTTTTATTTCCATCCATGTGTTGCCTATACTTTCCAGGATCTTGAAGGTTTCTTCACTTCTCCTGGGACAAAACCAAGGGGTAGAATTGTGCCCTTGGCATGTGGGCTTGTTGGGAGCACGCGGGGGTAATTGGGAAGCGAGCATACACGCGAGTGCGCACTAAATAATCTCCCTGAGGCACAGAGCTGCTTCAGGGAGATAAGCTGATTTCGGATAAAAAGTTAAAGGTCTTATAAATGTTATGAAACTTGTCCCCTCATGTGACTCTGTCACATGAGCAGGGACACATTTTTAATTCAACTTTAAAATTTTTACATGATTTTTATTTGCTTTAGGAAACCTCATCCCGCCCTTGGATAACGTTTCCTAAAAAAAAGTAAAGGCCGCTTGGCCTTTTCACCTGCCCGCCAACCATTAGGTTGGACAGGCCGCATAAATTTGAATTTAATTAACTTTTTAATGGCCTTAATATGCCTTTTAAGGATTGGCGGGCGCGCTGCCGACTATGGCAGATTGAGATCAAACCTGGGTTATCCCAGATTGAGATAAAAACTGAGATGTCCCAAATTGAGATTTAACCTAATTATCTCCAATTCCCAAACCTCCCCTTCGTTCTGGAAAACCATATGAATAATTTAAATCCCTTATGGAGACAACTGTGTGCACATCTCGTCTCCATCACAAAACCCAGAGAGGGGTCACCTATTGTTTGTTGATTCCCCACTTCCAACCCTGACTTTATTAATAAACATGGGTTACCCTTTGAATTGCAATTACTCTTGGTCTGTTTCCCAGCTTTTCAAACCAGGAATTTTCATTTTTCTTACATTTGAAATTTTCAATCCCCAAACTAAAAGTTGTGTTCCTAAAACATATAAATCATGAAATTACATATTTGTAAAGAATGGCCAAGGGTTTTTTTCCACTTGTTTGGGATTCCACGAACAGTGGAAAAAGTTTCTCTTCATCTACTCTGTAGAATTATTTTAGAACCTTTTGAAACACCCCAATTAGATCACCCCTCAACTTTCAATACTCAAGGGAACACAAACCAAATTTATGCAAACTGTTTGATTTAATGCCAGCCATCATTCCAGTAAATCCCCACCAAGGGCAAAGAATCCTTCCTGAGGTGTAATGTGGAGAACTGAATAGCTTATTCAATATAGGATCCGACCATTCTGCACACAATTGGGGCATAACTACACCACCCCCCCCTTTATATTCCTTGTCCTTTGAGGTCAAAACCAAAATTCTATTGGCCATTTTGAATGTTTTTAGTGATTCATGTGCATAGACACACACAACTCTTTACTCCTTCACAGTTTCTGCTTTTTCACTATTTAGAAAACACTGTTGAGAATTTTGTCTTTCTTCGATATAAAGTGGATGATGTCACACTTCACCACATTAAACTCCACCTGCCATAGTTTTGCCTACTCACTCAATCTGTCAATGTCTCATTGAAATTCCCTGCTCTGATCTGCACTGCTTACTGTCTCGCCTAGCTTAGACTCAAACTTGGATGTACGAGCCTCTAATCCTTTATCCAAAACATTGATAAATATGGTGAAAGGCTAAAGGCCCTGGGGACACCACTTATCACATTTGCTCATTCAGAGCATGTACCCTTTACCCCTACCCTCTATCTCTTACCTCCCAACCCATTTACAACCCTATCACAAGGTTCCTTTGAATTCCATGTATTCTATTTTTTGCTAATAATCTCTTACATGGAAATTTATCAAATGCCCTCCTGCTGTCTCTCTAGACAACATTCACTGACACTCCCTTAGCTATTTAATTAGTGTTTTCCTCAAAAAAAAACCTCCTTAACTGGATCATATCAAACAGGGTTTCTTCAGAAATCCACACTGACTTTTTCTGTTCGAATTAGTCCAAATATTCAGCTATTTTGTCCCCAATGGCAGATTTTATTAATTGCCTCACAACTGCCAACAATAGATAGCCAAGAAAAAGCTAATGGCAAAAAGGTACAAAAGGGCAATGGAAATAACATTATTAAAGACAAGAAGAAAAATTCAAATATCTGACTTCCCAGAACCTGAAGGTTCACTTAGGGTTGACTCAGAACCTTGCAAGGTTTAAAACTCCCCAGCTCGATTTACCATCACGAGAAAGCAGATAGTCCAGCTGGACTCCTTGAGCATTAAACGTTTGCAGCAGAGTGAGCACAAATCGGCAGGTGTATTGAAGCACACATGCATGCACGCACGTACAAATCTCTGTCATCCCTGTTTGTCAGTGTCATTCAGGATCAGATACAGTATGTGAGTCACAGCCGGTTGATGCCAGTCACAGAGCAGGTAGCTGCAATATAACTTTCACTTAATATAGCAATGGCATGTTACTTCGTTCCAATTGTGCATGAAGCAATCATTGATTACCTGTGTGTACATTGTTGGCACTCTCACCTTTCCTTTTGATTTTCTCTTTTCCTACCCACTTTACCTGTGTGATGCTGAAAATGATCTCTGATTGCTGCATTATGATTCGCTGCTGTGTTTTATTTGACACAGAAACTCTCTATGTGCTTGCTCACCTTAAAAGATGATTGCCAATTCATATTTTTGTTTTCCTTATCATTACATTTTTTACTCAAATTATCTCTGCTGCTCGCTTGCTGTAATGTCCAGCCTTTCAATCATTTCTACAATGTTCCTTGCCACACCCCCATCAAGCTCAACAAACTTATCCCTGAAAATGTTTGTCAAACCTCTTGACTCTAACTCCTGTCAACCTTCCCAGTTAATTTCGTTATACCACTGAAACAAAAGCTTCCATTCTAAACCCGTGTCATTGTTTCTACCGAGTGGATGTTAATATAGGAAGGAGCATTCAATTAGAAAATGTCCCTTTGTCTTTTTGAAACATTCCCAAGCACTTACAAGCAACAAAGTGCATTTGCTATTGAAACAAGAGTATTTATTGCAGCCATTTTCTGCAGTGGTATCCTGCAAACAGCAATGTGATAAACAATCAGTTAATCTCTTTTAAGCCTGTCTATTGAGGGACAGGTGTTGACCAGGATACCTGGATAACTCCCAATCTCCTTCAAAAAGTGTCTCGTGATCTTTAATTTCCATGTCAACCATTAGTGTGTGTTCTTGCAGCACGTGTGGGCATTAAAGATCTCTTAACTTCTCACCTGAAGTATAGATGTTGAAGAATTGCACTCACATCGATAAGCAGTGCATTATTCATAATTGTGTTCCTGCGGAACTTACAGACAACCCAAATATATTTAGCCTAGCAATAAGAAACTTTTAAACAATTATGTGATGAAAGAACTAGCAATGATATAGCATCCTTCAGTTCCTTAGGACATTACAAAGCATGTCACTGCATTATTTTTGATTAATCACTTGCAGCAAGGTCACATACGCAAAGAAATGAGCTCAATTAGTTAATATGTTTTTGGTGATGTTTGTTGAGGAATAAATATTAGTTAAGACGCCAGGGAGAATTCCCCTACTCTTCTTCATATAGGTTTGTGGAGTCATTTAAATCCACCCAAGCATGCCGACAGGCCACAGTTGACTTCTTGGCCAAAGAAAAGCACCTATGACAATGTAGCACTCCCTAAATATTTCATTGAATTGCCATCATATGCTACATACTAAATCCCTGGAGCGCGGCTTGAATCTACAGACTTCTGATACATGGGAGGTGTTATCTGGCTGCAATAATAACCCACAAGTAATTTTAATAAAAGGTTTAAATGATTATATAATTTCTCAGTCCATTGTTCATGATTTCGCAGGGTTTCAGGACTAAGTAACCTTCAGGTGAAGTGATCTAGAGGAGGCTGGATAATTGCACTGTGGCACACAAGTATATTTTTGTCTCCATTTTAAAGTCATACATTTTCCCTTAGTCCCAGTTAATACTTTTATAGTTAAGCAACAAATTATGTGGCAGGTTGTGAAGCTGAGAAGCAGTTTTGTTCTGAAATAGGGACTCTACAGATAGCCGATGCAAAAGTGAGGGACTTGTTTTAAATTCATTTATGGAATGTGGGCATTGCTGGCTGGGCCAGCATTTATTGCCCATCCCTAGTTGCCCTTGAGAAGGTGTTGTTAAGCTACCTTCTTGAACCGCTGCAATCCATGTGGTGTAGGTACACCCACAGTGCTGTTAGGGAGGGAGTTCCAGGATTTTGAAACATAGAAATATATAAAATAGGAGCACGAGTAGATTATTCAGCCCTTTGGGCCTGCTCTGCCATTCAATATGATCAGAGCTGATCCTCTGTCTCAATGCCATACTCCCGCTCTCTCCCCATACCCCTTTATGCCTTTAGAGTCGAGAAATCTATCTACTTACTTCTTAAATATATTCAGTGACTTGGCCTCCACAGCCTTCTGTGGTCCACCACCCTCTGAGTGAAGAGGTTTCTCCTCATCTCAGTCCTAAATGGCCTACCCTGTATCCTAAGACTGTGGCCCCTTGTTCTAGACACCCCCCCTCCCCCCCACCCAGCCAGAGGAAATATCATCCCTGCAAACAGTCTGTCCATCCCTGTCAGAATTTTATACGTTTCAATAAGATCCCCTCTTACTCTTCTAAACTCCGGTGAATACAGGCCTAGTTGGCCCAATCTCTCCTCGTACGACAACCCTGCCATCCCAGGAAATGGCCTGGTGAACCTTTATTGCACTCCCTCTATGGCAAGTATATCCTTTCTTAGGTAAGGAGACCAAAACTCCAGGTGTGGTCTCACCAAGCCCTGTAAGACATCCTTGCTCCTGTACTCAAGTCCTCTCGCAATGAAGACCAACATACCATTTGTCTTCTTAACTGCTTGCTGCTCCTGCATGCTTGCTTTCAGTGATTTCTGTACAAGGACACCCAGGTCCCTTTGTACATCAACATTTCCCAGTCTATCACCAATTAAGTAATACACTGCCATTCTGTATTTCCTACTGAATTCGACAACTTCATACTTATCCACGTTACACTGCATTTGCCAAGTACTTGCCCACTCAATCAATCTGCCTAAGTTTCCTTGAATCCTCTTAACATCCTCCTCACCATTCACATTCCGACCAAGCTTTGTGTCATCAGCAAACTTGAGCCAGCAACTAGGGGGCCATTACTGATCAGAGGTTGCAATTGCAAATTTGTTTTGGTAGTTTCCATGATAAATATTTATCTGAGTAGGTTGATGACAATCATGAGGAAACCAAGAAAGTGGACAGTTAAAAGCTAGTAGGACCCAACATTTTCAGACCTTTGTGATGTTAATCTGAAGGCTTCATAAATCTATATTTTAAAAAATTCATTCATGGGTATGGTCTTAATCAAGGCCCTGCTATGTCAAGTGGGCCCCAGTATAACTTTAAATATGGCTCAAGCAAAGAATCTTGCTCGATAGAGCAAATATATAAAACAGGGTTTGATGTGCCTGCAATTCCTCTTCCAACATAAAGACTGATCACATTATTGGATATTGTGGAAGTTACCCACTCAGCAACTTCAGAATGGGAAGGGAGAAAATTAAGGCAAAGAAAGAAAAGGAGACAGGACAAGTAACTGCAATTATTGGACTTCTGGTCGAGGATTCAAAGAGTTGCTTCATTCCTCAGATAGTTAAATGTAACATATGACATGGTTTGGTATCATTGCAGTTAGGTAAGATTTTCCTACAAGTCAAAACAATTAGAACTTTTTCATTTATCCATGGGAAGTGAGTGTTGCTGACAAGTCCAGCATTTATTGCCCATCCCTGGTTGCCTTTGATAAGGTGGTGGTGAGCTGCCTTCTTGAACCGCCGCAGTCCATGTGGTGTAGGTACACCCACTGTGCTGTTAGGAAGGGAGTTCCATGATTTTGACCCAGTGAAGGAACGGTGATATATTTCCAAGTCAGGATGGTGAATGACTTGGAGGGGAACTTCCAGGTGGTGGTGTCCCCATCTATCGGCTGCCCTTGTCCTTCTAGGCGGTGGAGGTCACGGGTTTGGAAGGTGCTGTCGAAGCAGTTTTGGCGAGCTGCTGCAGTGCACCTTGTAGATGGTACACACTGCTGTTACTGTGCATTGCTGATGGAGGGTGTGAATGTTTAAAGTGGTAGACAGGGTGCCAATAAATCAAAACCCACTTATTCCTTACTTATGTGAGACGTATAACACTTCAATTCAAAATCCTTTATCCTAAGTCAAACTTCCATTTGTTTTGTGATGCAGTAAAGTGCAATGATGCCTTTCACAACTGCGACTGGGGGTCTTGTCATTCCCAGGGAGAGGGGATATAATATATAATTCCTGATTAAGACATTTCCTGACTTTAATTTTAGTAGCTGCATTCCAATGGAAACAAAGCACAACATTAAACCACCTTCACATTTGGTACAATTTAAATATAAATCATGTTTTAAATCAAAGCTTACTGTTATTGCACTTATATATGTGGAAAAAATACATAGCTTTCAATTATTCCCACTTTTTTACACACCATTTCACTTGAATCATAAAATTGTACTCACCAGTATTTCAACATATGGTATTGAAATGTTTCAGGTCAGATGTCAGTCCTGATAAGTCTAACGTGACAGAACCAAAGAGAATTGACATTGAATATAATGGAGTTCAATAAAACACGATTTGGGGAGATATCTGATGGATGCAGCTTGTAGAGGCAAGAGGGAGATAACCATCAGACATTAGAAGAGAATTGGATTAGAGTGGAGAAAAATCAGTTCTGATTGGTTGAACACTGTGCCTTCAAACATGATTCTTGGCAAGTAGTGGTAGGCTTTACACTTGTCAGTACAATCAGACCCAATTGAGGATATCCTCATGAGATATCCCAGTGTATGATTAGATCAGAACTATCAGTGCCTCAACTGTAGCAATACAACAGTCTGGCTCATTAAAAATGGATACTGTGGAAATTATGACCTTGGGACACCCCAAAGTGCTTTGTTGTGTACATACACTGACAGCGTGGGTGGGGTGGGGAGGACGGGAATTTTGGACATCGTGCGGGGCAGGGACTGAATATTTGGGGGTGAGTCAGATATCATGGGGGCGTAAACGAACATTGGAATGCGGGAGAGTACTCACAGGAAGTGTGATCAGCCGACTGTGGGGGTTTGATCACGTGGCACTTAGTTTGCGGGGAATCACTTTTGCTCCCTCTTGGCCTAAAATATTACAATAAAGTCTTGGCTTATGCCCCCTCATTTCCTTTAATCCGCTGGGGCACCCAACCTCCACGATATAAAGATAAAATGGACACATAGTCTCCTGTAAAGATTTTATCACCCCTCCCTTCCCACCTCAACTCATGTACTGAGGTCTGATTGGACCTCTGCTCATCCAACCAACCAACCTCCAGGAGGGGACAGGACGGAGGCAGGTTAGGGTTGAGTTTGAGAATTATAAATATTTTATTTTCATGCCCGTCCTTAGGAGTTAACATTTCCTCCAAAATTGTCACACCCCTATAATTTAAGCACTGCATCCCAGGGTGGGTCTATTGGCCTTGGAGAGGGTGCAGGGCAGAGTCACTTGAATTATGTTGGGTTTACAAGGAGTAAATGATAAGAATTAATTGCACAAACTAAGGCCCAGATTTACGTGAAGTTGTGGAGGCTCGGTGCCATATCCAAAATGGCGTCGAGACCCTGCATCTGGAAGGCCCTCCCCCATTTGTGACAGATTCTATTTTTGCCGGAAGGAGAAAGGGGCGAGCTGTGGTTCACACACATGTGGGAAACCCAAACCCAGCAAGGCCATTTGAACTTCATGGCCACAATTCTTACCTTGATGGGCAAGCGGGCCCCACCGGCTCGGCGGAAGGAGGGCAGCCGAACTCCGCCGCCGAAACCGGGCCGGCTGCCATTTTGCGTGGGCGGGCCAATTACGGTCCAGCCAGCAGCCTGTCTGACAGGAAGCGCCATCAGTGTAAAAAACATTAGAAATAGAAAAATATAAAAATAATTAATGTGTCCAGCTCATGTGACAATGTCACACAAGATGGGACATGATAATAAAAACGACATAAACTTTATTATACTTTTTAAAAACGGACATGAAACCTCATCCCGCCAGTGGATGAAGTTTCATGACTAATCTGGCACCCGCTGGGGCTCTTGGCCTGCCCACCAGCCTTAAGGTTGGGTGGGCAGGTCTTTAATGATCTTAATTAGCCTGTCATTGGCCTTACTTGGCCATTGACAGTTCGGCGGGCGGACAGCTGATTTCGCAATATTTAAATGGATCAGGCTGACGTCGGGGGTTCCTCCCGGTGTCATCCTGCGTCATTTTCCCGTCGGCGAGAGGGCCCCGCCCCCAAATCACCTACGGGAAAATTCTGGCCTATGTTGAGTTCACAAAGACCATTTCCCACAGTGTGTGACTTACGATTTTTAAGAGTAGATGTGAATGCTCATAATAGGCGGAAAGGTCTGTGGAATTGTCAAGCTGTCAAGTTATTTAAATCCCCTGCCCTTTAAATTTTGAAAACAACCAACTTCACGTGTTTCTCAGTTAATAGAAATCGGTGCTTACAGTTTCAATAGCTGTTTGTTGATATAATCCTCATGGTTATCATTATAGTATTATTACTGTTTGCTTGCACAGCCTGTCATTAACACAGTGTAGGGGCAGGGGTCACAATTTGATTGACAGCTTCATGAGGCTATTATGGGACTAGCTGTCTTTGATGTGGGGCTATGAATACAATTTTATAAGGGATTAACAGCTGGGAGGGGTTTAAGTGTATCTAATGGGCTTTTATTAATGAGTGCTTTTAATATTAAGAAGGCTATAATAGATACTTAGAAATTATTATTATATTTTATCTCAGCATTGTTCCTGAGATCTGCCCATGGTGCATATGGAGTTAGTTGGCATAGTTGCTATGAGGGGCCATAGGGATCACTGGGGAAGGGGGTGGGTGACATGTGTAAGCATGATTTGGCACTAAATTTGCACATAGGCTATAAGGGGCAATGGGGATGAGTGGAGGGCATGGATTTGCATGGAGGGTAACAAAGGCTATGGGTTCATATGAGTGGGGAGGCAATGGAGGTATTATCACTGGACTAGTAATCCAGAGACCCAGGGTAACATGCTGGGGACCCAGGTTGGAATCCTGCCATGGCAGATTGTGGAAATTGACTTTGGTAAAAATCTGGAATTAAAAGGCTAATGATGACCATGAAACCATTGTCGATTGTAAAAATCCATCTGCTTCACTAATGTCCTTTAACGAAGGAAATCTGCCGTCCTTACCTGGTCTGGCCTACATGTGACTCCAGACCCACAGCAACGTGGTTGATTCTGAACTGCCCTCTGAAGCGGCTAAGCAAGCCACTCCATTGTAACAAACCACAACAAAGTCACAAAAAATCATCCCTGGGTACGTCCAATCCCACCAGCAGGACAGACCCAGCAGAGGTGGCAGCACAGTGGTTATACAGTCAGGAGGGAGCTGCCCTGGGAGTCCTCAACATTGACCCTGGGCCCCATGAAGACTCATGGCATCAGGTAAGGAAACCTCCTACTGGTTACTTTCCTCAGCTAATGAATCAGTGCTCCTTCATGTTGAACATCCCTTGGAGGCAGCAGTGAGGGTGCCAAGGGTGCAGAATGTACTCTGGGCGGGGGACATCAATGTGCATCACCAAGAGTGGCTCGATAGCACCACCACTGACCGAGCTGGCTGAGTCCTAAAGGACATAGCTGCTAGACTGGGTCTGCGGCAGGTGGTGAGGGACCCAACAAGAGGGAAAAACATACTAGACCTCACCCTCACTAACCTGCCTGCTGCAGATACATCTGTCCATGACAGTATTGGTAGGAGTGACCACCACACAGTTGCTGTAGAGACGGAGTTCCTGACACTACATTGAGGATACCCTCCATTGTGTTCTGTGGCATTACCACCATGCTGAATGGAATTTGATCAGATCTAGCAATACAAGTCTAGGCATCCATGAGATGCTGTGGGCCATCAGCAGCAGCACAATTGTACTCGAATACAGTCTGTAACCTCATGGCCCGGCATATCCCCAACTCTACCATTACCATCAAGCCAGGGGATCAACCCTGGTTCAATGAAGAGTGCAGGAGGGCATGTCAGGAGCAGCACCAGGCATGCCTAAAAATGAGATGTCAACTTGGTGAAGCTTGGTGAAGGACTACTTGCATGCCAAACAGCATAAGCAGCAAGTGATAGACAGAGCTAAGCGATCCCACAACCAAAGGATCAGATCTAAGCTCTGCAGTCCTGCCACATCCAGTCGTGAATGTTAGTGGACAATTAAACAACTCACTGGAGGAGGAGACTCCATAAATATCCCCATCCTCAGTGATGGGGGAGCCCAGCACAGCAGTGCAAAAGATAAGGCTGAAGCATTTGCAACAATCTTCAGCCAGAAGTGCCAAGTGGATAATCCATCTTGGCCTCCTTCAGAGATCCCCAGCATCACAGATGCCAGTCTTCAGCCAATTCGAGAAATGTCTGAAGGCACTGGAAACTGCAAAGGCTATGGGCCCTAACATTATTCCGGCAATAGCACTGATGACTTGTCCTCCAGAACTTGCCGTGCCCCTAGCCAAGCTGTTCCAGTACAGCTACAACACTGGCATCTACCCGACTATGTGCAAAATTGCCCAGGTATGTCCTGTACACATAAAGCAGGACAAATCCAACCCAGCCAATAACCACCCCATCAGCCTACTCTCCGTCTTCAGTAAAGTAATGGAAGAGGTCATCAACAGTGCTGTCAAGCGGCACTTGCTTAGCAATAACCTGCTCACTGATGCCCAGTTTGGGTTCGGCCAGGGCCAATCAGCTCCTGACCTCATTACAGCCTTGGTTCAAACATGGACAAAAGAGCCGAACTCCCGAGATGAGGTGAGAGTGACTGCCCTTGACATCAAGGCAGCATTTGACCGAGTGAGGCATCAAGGAGCCCTAGAAAAACTGGAGTCAATGGGAATCAGGAGGAAAACTCTCCGCTGGTTGGTGTCATATCCAGCACAAAGGAAGATGGTTGTGGTTGTTGGAGGTCAGTCATCTCAGCTCCAGGACATCACTGCAGGAGTTCCTCAGGGTAGTGTCCTCAGCCCAACCATCTTCAGCTGCTTCATCAATGACCTTCCTTCCATCATAGGGTCAGAAGTGGGGATGTTTGCTGAAGATTGCACGATAGTCAGCACCATTTGCTGCTTCTCAGATACTGAAGCAGTCCATGTCCAAATGCAGCAAGACCTGGACAATATCCAGGCTTGGGCTGACAAATGCCAAATAACATTCATGCCACACAAGTGTCAGGCAATAACCATCTCCAACAAGAGAGAACCCAACTATCGCCCCTTGATGTTCAATGGCATTACCATCACTGAATCCCACACTATCAATATCCGGGAGGTTACCATTGACCAGAAACTGAACTGGGCTAGCCATATAAATACTGTGGCTCCAAGAGCAGGTCAGAGGCTAGGGGAGAAGGCGGGAGAATGGGGTAGAGAAACTTATCAGCCATGATTGAATGGCAGAGCAGACTCGATGGGCTGAATGGCCTAATTTCTGCTCCTATGTCTTATGGTCTAATGCAATTCTGCAGCGAGTAACTCACCTCCTGACTCCCCAAGCCCTGTCCACCATCTACAGGGCACAAGCCAGGAGTGTGATGGAATGCTCCCCACTTGCCTGGATGAGTGCAGCTCCCACAACACTGAAGAAACAGGACACCATCCAGGACAAAGCAGCCCCGCTTGATTGGCACCACATCCACAATCATTCACTCCCTCCACCACCGACACACTGTAGCAGCAGTGTGTATCATCTACAAGGTGCACTGCAGCAATTCACCAAGGTTCCTTTGACAGCACCTTCCAAATCCATGACCACAGCTATCTAGAAGGACAAGGGCAGCAGATAGATGGGAATACCACCACCTAGAAGTTCCCCTCCAAGCCACTCACCATCCTGACTTGGGAATGTATTGTCGTTCCTTCACTGTCACTGGGTCAAAATCCTGGAACTCCCTTCCTAACAGCACTGTGGGTGTAGGCTACACTGCATGCACTGCAGCAGTTCAAGGAGGCAGCTCACCACCACCTTCCCAAGGGCAATTAAGGATGCGCAATAAATGTTCGCCCAGCCAACGAAGCCAACATCATGTGAATGAATAAAACAAAAGTTGGCATGTATGGTGTAAGAGGAGTGGGTGAGGGAGGTGAGGGGCTGTGAGGTGTGAGCTTTAGAGGGCCAAATGCTCTGGAGAATTCCCAGATCACCAAGGGTGACCTTTAAACCAGCTCATCTCGGCATTCAGCTGCACCCATGGCTTCCTCTCAGCTATTTCTGGGGGCAGTGGGTCTGACACACACACCAAAATTGATAGATTGTCATTAGGAAGGGGTTGTAAGGCATATGGAAGCATTGTAGGTATATGCAATGATCAGCCATGATCTAATTGAATCATAAAACAGACTTGACAGTTTACTTGGCCTCCTCCTGTTTCTGCATTCTTTTCTCCGCTTCAGATTACCAACTGAGAGAAGCTGAAACATTTTGAGCACAATATTATTTCATAAAGAAAAATGATCAATTGCATCAATCATTGACAGATCATTGCAACAAAATAAGGATAAAGACCTCGATCGTGAAAGACAAAACGGGTCTGGGTAGTTCAAGAATATTAGTTTTATCATTGATACTGTTTGGGCTGCCAGTATCATGCAGGTGACAGACAATGAGAGAGATTCAGAAGGTGTTAGGTTATATTTTAGCATCAATATATTTTTTTTTTCCAACTGCATTCCTTATTTTGAGCTCTGATCACAATTTATGATGAAATAATCCACAAACTCTTAATCCTCGAGTCAAGTGTTGTTGCCATAATGTGGAGTGCAGTGAATCAAATCGTTGGTATGATATCCATTCTTTAATATTCATGCAGGTGTGTGTTGTCATAGTGAGGGTAAGGATTGAACAGGCCAAAGAAGGAAATGACTCCTCAAAGATCAATGAATTCATGAGCTCAGGGATAGTATAACTCAATTTTATCCAAACATTGAACACTCAAGCATATACTGGTGTATGCAATATAACACCATCATTGCAGAATAG
This sequence comes from Carcharodon carcharias, assembly GCF_017639515.1. Lineage (NCBI taxonomy): Eukaryota > Metazoa > Chordata > Chondrichthyes > Lamniformes > Lamnidae > Carcharodon > Carcharodon carcharias. The sequence continues at coordinate 4,244,665 of NC_054474.1, forward strand.
CACTCAGTGGTGCCCTTCTCTTTAGAGCTATGTCAAAACTGACAGCTTAGAGACACACTGGCTTGAATTTTCCCGTCCCTCACGCCGGCGGGATCTTCCGGTCTGGCTGATGTAGACGGAGATTTCAATGGCTCACCGGCCGCGCCGCGGGAGGACTGGCCGTGAGGGGGCTGGAAAATTCTGGCATAACTTCATTAGTGTCTCAAACAAAAACAGAATTACCTGGAAAAACTCAGCAGGTCTGGCAGCATCTGCGGAGAAGAAAAGAGTTGACGTTTCGAGTCCTCATGACCCTTCGACAGAACTAGGTGAATCCAAGGAAGGGGTGAAATATAAGCTGGTTTAAGGTGTGTGTGTTGGGGGAGGGGTTGGGTTGGGTGGGGGGAGAGAAGTGGTGGTGGGGGTTGTGGTTGTAGGGACAAACAAGCAGTGATCGAAGCAGACCATCAAAAGATGTCACAGACAACAGAACAAAAGAACACATAGGTGTTCAAGTTGGTGATGTTATCTAAACGAATGTGCTAATTAAGAATGGATGGTAGGGCACTCAAGGTATAGCTCTTCTATATTCATTAGTGTCTCAATTGTTGGCAGGATTTTTTTTAGCGCCATAATGTGTAGGGAAGGCCAGAAAGAGGGGAAGGAGGGAAGGAGGATAGAGGGAAGCAACGGAATAGATTTCACTTCCTGGAGCTGGTTATTAAGTAGAATTGTAGGCATTGTGGAATTTTACTGCGCCAACAGAAACCTTTGGAAAGATTTGCACTATGGTAACATTCTTGCCTCTAACCCAGCAGGTTGTACTTTTAAGACTCACTCTAGAGACAAGCAGAGATTCCAAGGTGATACACTACAGCACTGAGGGAGTGCTGCACTGCCAGATTCAATGGGTGGAATCTTCTGGGGTAGAATTTTGCCCTTGGTGTGCGAGATTAGTGGGGGCAGTTGGGAAGCCAACTGCCGGCCGCGATCATCAGCGCTCCAGGATTTTATGCGGATTGGCCAACTAAGGCCCACCCAGTGAGAAACGCGAGTGACAGCGCTGAGTGCTGCCTGTGCAGGAGAGGGCCTGGTGTCAACTTTGCGCAGGCGCGTGAGAGAGTGCTGAATAATTCCCTGAGGCACAGGAGATGATGAATATATTGAAAAGATTATTAAAGAACAGAGAAGTTTAATGAAACATGTCCCCTCATGTGACTCTGCCACATGAACAGGTGCATATTTTTAATTAAAAATTAAAGTTTTTACGTGATTGGTATTTGATTTTGGAAACCTCATCCCGCCCGTGGATTGGCCTTTTCGCCTGCCCATCAATCGTTAGGTTGAGCGGCAGTGAAAAATTAAGCATAATTGATAATGCAATGGCCTTAACTGGCCTTTTAATTGTCAGTGGGTGCGCTGCCAGCTCCGGTGTGCCCCCGCCAAATGAACTATCGCACGACTGCACCATTGACGTCGGCACACTCAGCCAACGTCATTGCAAGTCACTTCACGCATGTGCCCACCTGTCCAGCTAAAAATCCTGCCCCTTGTCCCAGTGGCGGTGAAATTAGAGGTGGGGAGGACCATTTACTTCGACAGGGTGGTGGTGTACCTGTTTTCGACAGTCTTCCGCCTCCATCAGAATTAAGTCCTGGGCAGGAAAGCCCATGGTCGACCTTCCTGCCCCGCTACCAACTGAGACGCTTAAGTGATCAATTAATGACCACTTAAGGGCCTCAACCTGTCGCTGCTGGGATTAACCCAGGTGCGAGCGGCCTTGTCACTATGCGACGTGCTCAACGGATGAAATTGTGCTTGTTACCGGAGGATGAGCAGGGAGAGGGGACCCTCGATCAAAAGCAATCAGTGCCTGATTGAGGGATTGAATATCGGAAAGGGGGGGTTGGTGCTGAGAGCCACTTTCCCGGCCTTTGCGTCCGATCTCCCTATCCCTTCTCCCAACTATACCCACCCACGGCAAACTGCTCTGCCCACTCCACCCACATTACTTACCTGCAACCTGGGTCACTCCAGGACCCTGGGACTTGCCCTTTTAGCAGCAGCCACAGAAATTTCAGTGACACTGAGCGCAAGAGCTGCCGGCCTCTGATTGGCCGACAGCTGTCGCTAGGTAAGACTTCCGCCCCCAGGGTGGTGATTCCAGTGGAAAGCTGGCCATTGGCCTCACTACTGCCTGATTGGTCTGTGGGTCAGTGAGCCTTCCTGAGAAGAGGCAGTGTGGGTCCCTTGTCAGCTTTTTAGTTGGCAGACAAGACCCCTGAAGAAGCTATTCCCTCCAATCCTTCAACTACTACATGGACCAGTTGAAGAGGAGAAGTTACAATCCCCGATCACACAGTGACCACAGAGATTCAGGCTTCCTTTTACAGGTTTTATTGAAGCATATGCAAAGGAGCCACAATCATTCCTAAGAATGAAGACCCAGCTCCCTGACTGATTACACATCATTACTTTTGTACTTTTTCTTATCATAATACATTTGAGTTCATTTGAATACATCCAATTGGTAACTGACACACCAGACCCATGCTAACACTATCCTATTGAGTACATAAACATGTGATTTTGCTACCCAATTATTCTAAAGGATGTATACATAATTATATTATCCAATCAAAATTAAAACACATACGCAAAGACCTTGGTTCTCACAACTCAAGGCTGTCTGTATTTCATCAAAGCCCCTCTTTGTCCATTGTATGTCCTCCTATATCTAAACTAAAACCATCTTCCCCTTCCCTATGTGGGAGGGGAATACACTTAATCTAATTTATGTCCTACTTTTGTCTCCAGTCTGACTCTTAAGGCTGTGAAATGTTCATCTGGTAATCTTCAACTCTTAATATATTTAGCAGCCATGTCTGTCTGGAGATTTGAAGGGTTTTTCAGTAAATTATTACTGTATTTTCTTTTAGCATTTTTAATTTCTCCCTAATACCTCCGACACCTCAACAAGATTCTTCCCTATCCTTCAGATCAGACGCTACATTGACGCCCCTGCTGCCCTTCCAGTTCGGCATAAATGGTCCCATGGCATTATTTGAAGCACATCAGGGGAGTTCTTGTGGGAAGAATGTAAAACCTAGAGACTGAAATACATCTGCATGTCCAGACCCAATTATTCTCTGTCCTCTAACCCCATTTCACATGAAGATTACACTCAGTCTTGACTCTCCATGTGCAATGCCATGGGCAATAGATTAATGATATAATAAAAATCCTCTTGTTGTGCAACTATTCTGACTAGAAAACATTGCTCTCTGTTGTCATGGTTTTCCAATATCCATGACTCCATTGGAAACTTCCTATTCAAACTTGTCACACAGTAATTACACCCTCCAACGTACAGTGACACTGCCGTGTCACAGCTTAATTTCTCTCAGCTCCTGAGTCTGTAATACAGAGAAACTCAAATGTTCCAACTTCACTTCCCTGCTTCCTCGGTTACCATACATTTTGCTATTTCACCATAAATAATGCAAAATCAAAATTGGTTGATAGTACAGAACCTGAGTATTGCTTATAAAAGAGACATGCTGTTGAAGCTTTTCAAATTGCACTCATCAGGACAGATGCAGGAATGCCAAATTTCAAAGGAAACAACAATTTATACCACAAGAGAAAAGGGTGCTGATTAGTTGGCAAGTTTACACTGATTGATCAAGATGTTGCCATAGAGAATGCAGCAAGGGATTATTGCCCCCCATATTTTTGGTTAATTCAAAAAAGGCACAATGCCTGGACATGTTCCTATTGCCTGCAAAGGATAGGCCCCCATGACTGAACATATGTAGCTTCTAGCAAGCATAAGTGAGCCACATTGCAAGTCTAATTGATAAACTTAAATTGGTCGTTAGTGTAATTCTTAACGCACTTGGAATTGCTCAGCAAGTGCTGTCCAATTGCGGAATCACATCTGTCATTGGGCATCATGTTCTGAATTTTGTGAGCACAGGCTGGTTGACTACGATCAGTACTCTTCCTATTGTGAACAGCTGATGGGATGTGCTGTTTGATACGATCTGCCAGTTGTTGGGGATGTACGGCCTATGTACCTGGCATCACACTGGCACTGAAATTCATAACCAACATTACGAATTTGGGTGGAAGGCAAAATGTTTTTTGGCTTGATGGCAGCACCCTGTTGGTGACGAGCACCACTCATGTTACTAATGCATAGTAGCAGCATGAAACAGTTAACTTCACGTGTGGCTCAAATTTTTGAGATGCCTTGACCTTTTCAGGGCTGAGAGTGACAGCCTTAGGTCCACTGGTGAGTATGTGCGATATACAGTGAGCAATGATCTGATCAGGGAAGCCATCATCCCACGGGGTGTCTTTGCTGCGCCCTATTTCAGTGTCAAGCTTGCGTGGTGAGCAAATGGCTCAGGACCAAGCTATGAGATGGCTGCTAAGGCCAATCTTATAGTGCATGGGAATGTAGAAGTCCCAATGCATGCATTGACTAGTGAAGGTGCGCTTGTGATTGGCAGTAATAAAGAACCCACCAGCAGATTTCTCAACTAGCACATCGAAGAAAGGGACTCAGAAATGGTTTGACTTGTGGTCCTCATTATTTTTTTTAGTTGGTACATTACGTGGAGCCACTGAATTTGAAAAGGGGGCAGGGCATTGGAGCATCAGGAGTACAAGAAGGTTCCGCTTCAGGAGAGCAGCTATAAGGTCCCAAGCCCACAAGAAGTTGCAACAAAAATGCGCACCAAATGTATGTCAAACCTGCACTGGTCTGGCCCTTGCTACTGCTGACAAAAGTTGGAAATGATCTTCTCCTGACTTTGAAGTGGGAATTGGTGGTAAACAACATGGGACAAGACAAAATGGTACCAAGGAGCCATAACTACATGAATTGGCCCAATTAACATCAGGTGCCTGCTTGTTTTTGGCCGAAGCTCTAGCCACTTTCCTGGCTGAAAATTGAGAGCAGCGGGAACCTGGCAGTAAGTCTGGGCCTGGGGTGTGTGCCCTACTTTTCCTTCACTGTTGTCCTGTTTTTGAGTCTAAACAAGGAGGAAGAGCAGGGATACGTGCATCACTCCACCACACAATACGCTTTGCGATTTCAACTTGGTGCTAATTTAAAGATTGATGGTATTGGTTCCTTAAATATTGTTTATTGAACCGGTGGAAAACAATTTTCACCTCAGTTCAATATTTAACTCTTCAATCTTGTAGATTTTTAACTACGGAGTAAATATTGATGCCACTGTGTTAACCAATGTGGCGGAGGCAGAATTGCACTTACTGCCAACTTACTGCAAACAAACAGAATCTATTTAATCAGCAATAGGAATATAAGAAATAGGAGCAGGAGCGGGCCATACAGCAACATCTAGCTTGATCCACCATTCAGTCAGGTCATAAATCCCAAACACTTTAATCACGGAAAATGGTTCATCTTCAAGGACAAAGAATATTCTGGAAGAATTTGTGTTTTTAAAAGAGACTGCCCCTTAAAGGTTAATGCGAGTACTCTGGTTGCTGCTGTTACTGGGAAAGACAGCTGTTTTACAAGAAAAGGTAATTAACCTCTTGACCCTGGTGGACTGTTTACAGGAAGGTCACAAAAAAAAAACGGTGCATTGGAAACTGTGTTAAAAAGCTGGTTGGCTCTTTGGATTTGGAGGAAACAAGAAGGATCAGCTGCTTGGAAAAGAAGACAACATCTCCTGAAGCTCCAGACCCAGTCCAAAGCAAAAACTGAATTGCAACTGCTCCAAAGTCACCCTACGTTCTGAAATCAACAACTGCAAGTTTTCCTCGAAGTCTGCCTGAAAAGTAGTGCAAGAGTCATCGATTGTGTGCACATATGTGTGTGTGTGTGTGTGTGAGAGAGAGAGAGAGAGAGAGGGCTAGGGTATTTAGAGAGCGTAATTATTATACCTTCATATTTCACATTATATGTTAATAAGCTTTGCCTTTCTCCTTGACAAGTCTGGTTTTATAATCAACTAATAAGTTTGTGGTTTATTGAAGAAACCTGGGCATTGAGTGCCTATTCTGAGATTCATCAGTAAAGCATTAATTTGGCCATATAGCTACCTGGAAAAATCCTTTAAAGATGTGCTGTGACCCATTGAATAGTGGAACCAGAGACAGACAGTGCACCCCTCCCATCCCGTTTGTAACACATGGTGGTCACTTTCCTTCTTGCCCCCTATTACCTTTGATTTCCTCACAGATCAATAATCAGTCAAACTCAGCCTTGAATACATACAATGACCCAGCCTCCACTGGGATCTGAAGTACAGAATTCTAAAGATTAACAACCCTCCGTGAGAAGAAAATCCTCCTCTGCCCTGTCTTAATTCGATGAGTCCTTATGCTGAAACTGTGTCCCCACGAGGGGAAACGTCCCCTCAGCAATATCCTGTCAAGCCCCCTCAAAATGTTATATGTTCCATTAAGATCACTACTTATTCCTCTAAACTCCAATGAGTATAGGCCCAAGCTGCTAACCATTTCCACATAAAACCTTCATCCCATGAATCAACCTAGCGAACTTTCTCTGAACTTCCTCCAATGCAAGTGCATCCCTCCTTTAATAAGGAGATCAAAACAGTACAGAGCAATCTAGGTGTTGTCGCACCAATGTTCTGTACAATTGTAGCAAGACTTTCTTCTCTTACAATAAAGGCTACCATTCCATATTTATTCCTAATTACCTGCTGTATCTGCATGCTAATTTTTTGTGATTCATGTAGAAGGACACCCAGGTCCCTCCGTATCACAGCATTCTGCAGTTTCTCTCCATTTATGCAATATTTTGCTTCCAAAGCAAATACAGTCCATTTACTCAAGGTCTATGAATTGCAGAACACAGAGCTGATTCAGGGAAAGGTCCAATAGATTGGAAAATAGCAAATGTAACTCCTTTATTCAAAAAGGGAGGGAGAAAGAAAGCAGGAAACTACAGGCCAGTTAGCTTAACATCTGTCATAGGGAGAATGGTAGGAGCTATTAATAAAAAAGTTAAAGCAGGGAATTTAGAAAAAATCAAGGCGATCAGGCAGAGTCAACATGGTTTTGTGAAAGGGAAATCATGTTTAAGCTATTTATTGGAGTTCTTTGAGGAAGTAACATGTGCTGTGGATAAAGGGGAACCGGTGGATATACTGTACTTAGATTTCCAGAAGGCATTTGATAAAGTTATTGTCAAAAATAAAAGCTCATGGTGTGAGGGGCAACATATTGGCATGGGCAGAAGATTGGCTAGCTAACGTGAAACAAAGAGTTTGCATAAGTTGGTCTTTTTCTGGCTGGCATGATGTAACGAGTGATGAGCCACAGGGATCAGTGCTGGGGCCTCAGCTTTTTACAACTTACATAAATGAATTGGACGAAGGGGCCGAAAGTATAGCTGCTAAATTTGCTGATGACACAAAGATAGGTAGGAAAGTAAATTTTGAAGAGGATGTAAGATAGGTTAAGTGAGCGGGAAAAGATCTGACAAATGGAGTATTAAGTGGGCAAATGTGAAAATGTCCATTTTGGCAGGAAGAATTTATAAAAAAAGAAGCGTACTGGCCAGGCAGTAAGAGATTGCAGAGCTCTGATATTCAGAGGTATCTGGGCATCCTAGTGCATGAATCACAAAAGGCTAGTGTGCAGGTACAGCAGGTAATTAGGAAAGCTAATAGAATGTTATCCTTTATTGTGAGGGGAATTGAATACAAAAGTAGAGCGGTTTTTCTTCAGTTATACAAGACATTGACAAAATCACATCTGGGGTACTATGTAAAGTATTTGTCTCCTTACTTAAGGAAGGATGTAAATATATTAGAATCAGTTCCAAGAAGTTTTTAAAAATTTATTCATGGGATGTGGGTATTGTGGGGTTGGCGAACATTTATTGCCCATCCCTAATTGCCCTTGAGAAGGTGGTGGTGAATTGCCTTCTTGAACCACTGCAGTCCAGGTGGTGTAGGTACACCCACAGTGCTGTTAGGGAGGGTTGGTAATCTGATGTGTAATATACTTTTAAGAAGAATGTTATTATGGAAGATCACGTAATCTTAGTATCCAAAAGCAGAGTAGCCTGGGCTGCCTCTGTAGTCAGTAACCAGTAGTTGGAGTAGTGTAGAGATAGAGTTTGAAGTATAAGCACATGTTTAGTTGCTGTTGAGTTACCTTTGTAAATAAACACAGAGTTTCTACCTATGAATTGTTTGCTACTCATCTCTATCATTAGTACCAAATCAGCCACCCCTTACAAGCGTGCGAACAGGATCCAACAAACTGGCGTCTAGGATCCAACAAAGGGAATTCCAGGATTTTGATCCAGTGACAGTGGAAGAATGGGCAAAGTGGGTGGGCAAAGTTCTGGCAAATGGTTTACTAAACTACTATCATGAATGGGGTGGGTTGTCTTATGAGGGAAGGTTGGGCGGGCTAGGCTCGTATCCACTGGAGCTTAGAAGAGTAAGAGGTGACTTGATTGAAACCTTTAAGACCCTGAGGGGTCTTGAGACAATGGATATGGAGACGATGTTTCCTCTTGTGGGAGAATCTAGAACTAGGGGTCACCATTTAATAAATAACGGGTCACTCATCTAACAGAAAGATGAGGAGAATATTTTTTATCTCAGAGGGTTGTGAGTCTTTGGAACTCACTTCCTCAAAATGCCGTGGAACCATGGTATTCTCAGATGAGATCAGCCATGATCGTACTGAATGATGGAGTAGTCCCGAGGGGCTGAGTAGCCTACTCCTGCTCCTAATTCATATGTTCATAACGTTTTATGAAGCTACAGCAGAATCTCCTGATTAAAACAGGATTATTTCTCCAGCAAAATGTAATAAGTGGGGGATAATTACATAATATAAATTATGTGTAAAAGCAATTTCAGACACTTACAGCAGTGATTAATGGGGGAATTACACAGTCAGCTCCAATCTGGCCAGGATTTTAAATAAGCATTTTTTGCTAATACATGTAATACATTCGTTAAACAATAATAAATAGTGTGCATCATTTAGAATTGAAGAAATGCACAAAAATAGTGCCCAATACATTTTTGGCTGCTCCAGAGCTGCAAAATGCTGAAAATGGAGCAAGTAAGTTACCATCTGCAAATAAACGAGATGGTTAACGTGAGTCAATTCTGCATTTAGAGACTGTCAGTAGCAATCTGCATTGCAGGGAGAGTCAATTAGCAACTCAGGTTCAATGGTGTAATGGTAATATCAGAGGCCCAGCAAAATGCTCTAGGAGATATTGGGTTGGTTCAAATCCCACCATAAGCAGCTGGCTTTAAATTCAATTAATCAAAATCTGCAATTAAAAGATAGTTTTGTTAATAAAACCATTTTTGATTGTCATAAAAGCCCAACTGGTTCATTAGTGCCCTTTAGGGAAGGAAATCTGCCAGCCTTTCATGGTCTGGCCAACATGTGACTCATGTGCCCTCTGTAAATGACCTAGCAAGCCACTACAAAGTCTAAAAGGAAGGAACTCCCTTCTGAGCATCACTGTGGATGTACCTATATATCACATGGACTGGTGTGGTTTAAGAAGGCCACCACTTTCTCAAAGGCAATTAGGGACAGGCAACAGCCAGGTCCCATGAATGAATAAATTTTAAAAAAACAATCTTCAACCATGACTTCTCCAACAGCATGTCCTCCTGGGGTTAACTGTAATTTTTGGGTTGTAACACTTTCAACAAAATTAGTAAATGGAAGATAAGACCCACTGTAGATAGAACAAAACAAAGGCCAGGATTTCCCAGTAGGCGAGCGGGGGGCGGAGCGGGAGGGGGAGGTGGGGGGTGGCAGGGCCCACTCACTGACGCGTAAAATGCCGCGGGATGATGTCGGGTAGAACTCCCCACGTCACCCTGCCCCATTTCAATTCTCAGGTAGGCCGGGGCTCAGCAGAATCAGCCAATTGAGGCCGTTGACAAAGTAATTAATGGACCTTAAGGTTGGCGAGCAGGCCGGGAGCCTTGGCGCGCATTAGAAAAAGCACAGGCAGGATGAGGTTTCATGTAGGTTTTAAAAATGTAATTAAACTGTATTTAAGAGTGATGGACATGTGCCAACTCAAGTGATTATGGTTCTTTTTAACATGGGCCTTTTTCTTTCAAAGTGGCCACTCAATTAATTTAAGGTTGTTTATGACCTATCTCTGAATCGCAATGAGTAAATTTCTCTCTGAGTGCTCTTTTGAAGAATGGGAAATGTTTCACTTTCTTTAAGAGTTTACAGAACAAAAGGTTTTTTTAAAAAATGATGTGCAGACTATTTAACCCATTACCCTGCCACTTTAAGGCATTAGTTTGCATCACATTTAATCCATGGCTCTTTATTTTTCCTCCTTCCTTTGGGCAGAATTTTCTCCCAATCGCAGGGAATTTTTTTCTTTCTATTTATAACATTTTTTAATGCAGGGCTGATCTCCCTGAGGCAGCACTTAGCCTCTGGGAGATGAGTGCGCTCTATCGCTTGCATGTGTGAAACAGCGCACTGTCTGCGTAGATAATCCCCTCCCCGCCTGCACAGGGAGCCCATAGCCTTAATTGGCCCGCCCACATAAAATGGCGGCTGATCAGAGGTGCGCCTCCACGTGCCCGCTCCTAAATATCCCCCCTCCCCCCACCGCCCCCCGATTTGGGGGAAAAGAGGGAAAGAAATAAATAAAACGTTTCACTTACAGGTCATATTCATTTGAAGAGTCGGATAGATTTGTTTTTTCAGTGAAATCCTTCCCTCTTCCGGAGTTGAGGAAACAGAAAATATACACTCAACATATAAAAAAAAATCTATGCTCATCTTAAGTGGGGCTTTCAATCGATATCATCAAGTACATTTTGATGGAAAACTAGTTGTGGGGGATGTCCAAAGACTAAAGCAATAAAATACTTTTATATATACTTATTTAATAGCAACAGCATGAATCTAAAGTATGAAAACCTTACATTATATCAGGTGATCATCCATGTAAAAAACTAGAATACATCGATGGGCTGTAAATAGGATTGTCTTGATGAAGATAAATGCTTTAATTCTTGATGCAAAATAATTTTGTAAGAACACAAGGTTGCATTAACAGTCATTAGCATGGGTTAGGAGCATCACTGGCAAGGCCAGCATTTGTTGCCCACCCCTCTAATTCCCCTTGAACTGAGAGGCTTGCTGGGCCATTTCAGAGGGCAATTAAGAGTCAGCCACATTGCTGTGGGTCTGGAGTCACATGTAGAAACATAGAAACATAGAAGCTAGGAGCAGGAGGAGGCCATTCGGCCCTTCAAGCCTGCTCCACCATTCATTATGATCATGGTTGATCCTCTATCTCAACACCATATTCCTGCTTTCTATCCATACCCCTTGATGCCCCTGATATCCAAACATTTATCAATTTCTTTCTTGAATATACTCAGTGACCCGTCCTCCACAGCCTCAGGTGGTAGAGAATTCCACAGGTTGCCCAGCCTCTGAGTGAATAATTTTTTCCTAATCTCAGTCCTAAATGGCCTGCCCAGTATCCTGAGACTGTGGCCCCTGTGAGCCAGCAGATTTCCTTTCCTAAAGGGCATTAGTGAACCAGATGGGTTTTTTTAATTACAATTGATGATAGTTTCATAGTCACCATGAGAGACTAGCTTTATATTCCAGTTCATTTTTCATTAATTGAATTTAACTTCCACCACCCACCATAGTGGGATTTGAAACTATGCCCTCAGAATGTCAACATGAGTCTCTGGGTGACTCATCCATTGACGTTACCATTCTGTCATTACCTCCCATCCTTTTGTGTTCACCCAGTCAGTTCTGTTTAGATTGCACTGAAATCTTGGTGCAAAACTAAAGGAAATAAGCAAAATAATTGTCTTCTCCCCAACTTCCACCAACCTTCAACCCACCCCAGTGGGTTTTTTTCATTTCAAAAATTAAAATGAAGATCCCATGCTAAATGGGATAGAATTTGAACAGATCTAGCAACTCAGTTCTGGGCATCCATGAGGTGCTGTGGGCCATCAGCAGCAGTAGAATTGTACTCAACCACAATCTGTAACCTCATGGCCTGACATACCCCCCACTCTACCATTACCACCAAGCCTGGAGATCAACCCTGGTTCAGCAGGAGGGCGTGGCAGGAGTAGCTCCAGGCATAACTAGGAATGAGATATCAACCTGGTGAAGCTGTAACACAGGAGTAATTGCATGCCAAACAATATAAGCAGCAAGTGATAGACAGAACTAAGCGATTCCACAGCCGACAGATCAGATCTAAGCTCTGCAGTCCTGCCACATCCAGTCGTGAATGGTGGTGGGCAATTAAACATCTCACTGGAGAAGGAGGCTCCACAAAAATCCCCATCCTCAATGATGGAGGAGCCCAGCACATCAGTGCAAAAGATAAGGCTGAAGCATTTGCAACAATCTTTAGCCAGAAGTGCCAAGTGGATGATCCATCTCGGCCTCCTCCAGAGGTCCCCATCAGCACAGATGCCAGTTTTCAGCCAATTTGATTCACTCCACGCAATATCAAGAAATGGCTGAAGGCACTGGATACTGCAAAGACTACGGGCCCTGACAATATTCCAGCAATAGTACTGAAGACTTGTGCTCCAAAACCGGCCGCACCCCTAGCCAAACTGTTCCAGTACAGTGACAACACTGGCATCTATCAGGCTATGTGGAAAATTGCCCAGGTATGTCCTGAACACAAAAAGCAGGACAATTCCAAACCGAACAATTGCTGCCCCATCAGTCTGTTCTCGACCATCAGTAAAGTGATCAAAGGGGTCATCAACTTTGCTATCAAGCAGCACTTGCTTAGCAATAACCTGCTCACTGATGCTCAGTTTCTAACCATCTTCAGTTGCTTCATCAATAATCTTATCTCCATCATAAGGTCAGAAGTGGGAGTGTTCCTGATGGTTACACAATGTTCAGCACAATTCGCAACTCCTCAGATACTGAAACAGCCCATGTCCAAATGCAGCAAGACCTGGACAATAGGCTTGGGCTGACAAGTGACAATTCTATCACTTGCACCACACAAGTGCCAGGCAATGACCAACTCCAACAAGATAGAATCTAACCATCTCCCCTTGACTTTCAATGTCATTACCATCAAGGAATGCCCCACTACCATCTCAAAGATATTTGCAGGCATTCACCAAAGGCTCCTAGACAGCACCTTGCAAACCCATGACCACTACCATCTAGAAGGACCAGGACAGCAGAAAGATGGGAACATCACCACCTACAAGTTCCTCTCCAAGTCACTCACCATCCTGACTTGGAAATATATCACCGTTCCTTCACTATCGCTGTGTCAAACCTCTGGAACTTTCTCCCTAACAGCACTGTGGGTGTACCCACACCACAAGGACTGCAGTGGTTCAAGAAGGCAGCTCAACACCACCTTCTTATGGATGAGCAATAAATGCTGATCTAGCCAGTGATGCCCACATCCCATGAATGAGTAAAGAAAAAGTTCTGTGTGGTAAATGGATGGGAATATCACACAAATCTTAGTACATTTGATGCAAATGAGTTTATTCGCTTAAGAATCTGGTTTATTGTAAAATCGGTTGAACAGAACTATACTTTCCCTGAATGCTACGCTCATTACAGTGTTGGAAGTTTGTGTTGGGGAATAGAAGATGCTCAATATTAAGCACGCTCAAGTTGACGCTACTGATAAGCTACTGAAAAAGCTCTGGAGGAGAGAACAGGAGAATTTCTTTCACAGGAGATTTGGGATCCGAAATACACTACCTGAAAAGGTGATGGAAGCTGATTTTGTAAATTACTTTAAGTGAGAGTTGGGCAGGCACTTGAGGAGGAGGAATTTACACGTTTGTTGGCAAAAGGAGGTAGTGTGGGACTAAGCATGACTGCTCTTGACCCTGCATAGGAATAATGGGGCAAATGGCCTCTTTCTGTGCTGTAATATTCAATGATTCTATTCCGTAATCTGCTTCAGTTTGAATATTAGAATAGCCCCTCTGTTGCTTCAGTATGACATTTTTCCATTTGCCATATCAGGTGCACTCTGAATGAGTTGAGTGATGATCTTTGGGCTGTGTGCGGTGCTGAATGAGAACTGTCAAAAATGATTTCATCTGAAATTGTGCAGCCAAATGGGGAGAAGCGACATTCACCTTTGTAGTTTAGGATGGATTTTGAACCCAGAGATCCAGATTTGAAAGGCAAGTATCAGGCCCCAATCTCTTTGGGATTGGGGACAAGGACTTCAGGGATGCTGAGAGAGACTGGAGAGGGTTAGCTTCTTCTTGGAGCAGAGAGAGTTAAGAGGACATTTGATAAATATGTTCAAATTCAGGAACAGTTTTGATAGAGTAAATAAGGAGAAGTTGTTCCCAGTGGCAGAAGGATTGGTAACCAGAGGACGCAGATTGAAGGTAATTGGCAAAGAAGCAAATGCAGATAAGGAAAACATGTTTTACACAGCAAGTTGTTGTGATCTGGAATAAACTGACTGAAAGGGTGATGAAAGCAGATTAGGTAGTAACATTCAATAGGGATTTAGATAAATACTTGAAGAGGGCTATGGGGAAAGAATAGTGGAGTAGGGAGAGTAGGGATCCAAGAGCCAGCATTAACACAATAGAACAGATGATCTCCTTTGTACTGTATTAGTCAATGATTCTATGATCCTATGAATCATTAAAAACAAAGTTGGGGTGACTTATTTAAAAATAACATAGTAAGTGGTAGACTTTCTGATCTTTGATATTTTAGGAACGTAAGAAGTAGGAACAGGACTAGACCATTTGGCCCCTCAAGCCTCTGCCACCATTTAATAAGATCATGGCTGATCTTCTTGTTTTTCGATTTCCTCATTCCTATCTAACCTGAATAACCTTTGATTCCTTTGCCTAATAAGAATCTATCGACCTCTGCCTTAAAAATATTCAATGACCCCGCCTGAACCACCTCCTAAGACAAAGAGTTCCAACGTCACACAACCCTCTGAGAGAAAAAAAAAATCTCCTCATCTCTATCCTAAAAGGGTGACCCCTAATTTTAAAACAGTGCTCCCTAGTTCTGGACTCACCCACAAGAGGAAACATCCTTTCCACGTCCACCTTGTCAAGGATGTAAGTTTGGGATAAGTTCTATTCCAGGTGGACAGTGAAAACTTCTATACTCCAACTAGCCTTCCAGAAAGCATTTGATATAGTTCCACATGAAAGGCTGTGAGACAAGTTTAAAGTAATTTGAATTCTGGAAAAAACTTGGAGGAGAATAAAGAATTGAATGAAAGGGAATAAGCAATGTGTATGAGTTGGAAGGGAATGCATTGGGTCTGGAGCTCCGTTTGCCCATCATCCACTGTTGCTCCTCTTAATCTCCTCTTCTCCAGGGACAACAGCTCTAGCTTCTCCAATCTATCCATATAACTCAAGTTCCTCATCCCTGGAACCATTCTCATGAATCTTTTCTGCACCCTCTCTAATGCCTTTGCATCCTTACTAAAGTGTGGTGCCCACAACTGGACACAGTACTCCAGCTGAGGCCAAACCATGGTTCATAAAGTTTAACATAACTTCTTTTGCTTTTGTAGTCTATATCCCCCTTTTCTACATCCCAGGATTCATTATGTTTTGTTAATTGCTTTCTCAGCCTGTCCCCCCACCTTCAATGATTTCTGCACATATATACCCACGTCCCTGCACCCACTTTAGAATTGTACCCTTTATTTCATATTGTTTCTCCACGTTCTTCCTACCAAAATGAATCACTCACATTTCTGAATTAAATTTAATTTGCCACTTGTCCACCCATTCCATCTCCAACCTGTCTATGTACTTTTGATGTTCCACACTATCCTGCTCACAGTTCACAATACTTTCATTTTTTGTGTCATCCACGTATTTTGAAATTGTACCCTGTACACCCAAGTATAGGCCATTAATATTTATCAGGCAAAGTAAGGGTCCTAACACAGATCCCTGAGGAACACCACTATAATTATTTAGCTAGTCCGAGGAACAACTGTTCAACATTACTCTCTATTTCCTCTCATGCAGCTAATTTTCTATCTATGCTGCTGCTGTCCTTTTTATTCCATGGACTCTAATGTTGCTCATTATCCTGCTGTGTGGCATTTTATCAAATGCTTTTTGTAAGTCCATGTGCAACCTCATCAATCATTAACCCTCTCTGTTTGACAGCATCTTCTCCCTTGGCAAAGACAGATTAATTATAATTTAATTAATTATTCAGTGCCTCAGTCATGACCCCTGCTTCCATGCATAAATCCCCATTTAGGACCTTAATCAGTCTCGCTCCTTTAATTACCCTCTTACTACTTATATGCCTATAGAAGACTTTTGAATTCCTTTTATGTTAACTGCCAGTTTCTTTTCATACTCTCTGTTTGCTTCTCTTATTTGTTTTTACACTTCTCCCCTGCACCTTTTATATTGAGCCTGATTCTCAATTATATTATCTACCTGACATCTGTTTTATGCATCTTTTTTACTTCATCCCACTCTCTATCTCTTTCATCATCCAAGGAGCTCTGGATTTATTTGCTCCCTTTCCCCTATGAGGGAACATGCCTTGCCTGTATCTGAACTATCTCCTCTTTACAGACATTGTTCTTTTACAATTATGTCTGTCAATTTTTGACCCCAGTATAGCTGGGCCAGATCTGTTCTCATCCCATGGAAGTTGGCCTTCCCCAGTTAATTATTTTTCACTCTAGATTGTTCCTTGTCATTTTCAATGGCAAACCTAAACATTATGATACTATAATCACTGTCCCACGATGTTCCCCATACTGACACTCGATTCCCTTGACCCAGTTCATTCCCCAGAACCAAATCCAACAATGGATCTTCATTGGACTGGAAACACACTGATGTAGAAAATTCTTCTGAACACACTCTAGAAACTCTTGCCCCTCTCTGACCTTTACATGATTATTATCCCAGTGTATATCAGGTTAATTAAAGTCCCCATTACAACTACTTTATAATTTGTTCACAGATGTGAAATTTCCCTGCAAATTTGTCCCATTATCCATTATAATTTAAACAGATTATCTCATTGTTATCTCATTTCTGTATGGGGGAGCTTGCTGTGTACAAATTGCCTGCCTTGTTTTCTTAGTTTACAAGTCACCATACCTCAAAAATACTTGTTTGATTAAAAACTGCTTTGAGATGTCTTCAAATTAGAAAGTTATTTCCTAGCTGCTGAGACATTTGGCCATGAATTCCTCTAAGAATCTATTTCTTTTCATTATATCATAATGAACAGCTAGCAGTTAATTGTGCTTCAAACAGCCTTGGGTGCTCACCAATGGTAAAACAACCCTGCTTTAAGTAGAACAGTCAACACATATTGTGGCCACAGTTGGTAAATAAGGCCAGTTTAGCTTAGGCAGGATGTAGATAAGTATAAATTAGGATGGCTAAGTGAACAATCAATATCCTTATATTCCTCACACTGAAGAATATTAGTGCTTGGAAATGGACGCAGAGTCAAGCACAACATGGTGCAACACAGGATGAAGCTTCTTGTGCTCTACCTCAATCACCGTGGACTTCCCCATTGCTTCAACGTGACTTTTTTTCCTATCTCCGACATCACCTCCAGTCACACACTATCCTGATCTGGGAATAGGTTGGCCATTATTGTTACTGGGTCAAGATTCTGGAACATCCCTACAAGCAGCACTGCGGGTGTACGCACACTACACAGGTGGTAAAAACAACAACAGCTTAGATTTATATAGTGCTGTTAACATAATGAAATGTCCCAAGGCACTTCATAGGAGTATTATAAAATTAAGTATGACATAGAGTCACACAAGCAGCTATTAGGACAGGTGAGCAAAATCTTGGTCAAAGAGGTAGGTTTTAAGGAGTTTCTTAACTGAGGAAAGTGAGGTAGAGAGGCCCAGAACTTGGGGCCTAATCAACTGAAGGCACAGCCACCAATGGTAGAACTCACCAAAATCGGGATGCTCAAGTGGCCAGAATTAGAGGAATGCAGATATTTCAGAGGGTTATGGCACCGGGGGAAATTACTGGGGGAGACAGAGAGGGGGCAAGGCCATGGAAGGATTTGTAAATGAGGGTGAGATTGCTAAAATTGATGCATTGTTTAGTCGAGAGTCGCTGTAGGTCAGCAGGCACAGGGTTGATGGGTGAATGAGACTTGGTGCGAATTAGGACTGAGTTTTGGTTGCAGTCAGGTTTACAAGGGGTTGAACATGGGAGGCTGAACAGGAGGACACTGTGTGAAGTCTGGAGGTAACAAAGGCATGGAGAAGGAATAATGCAAATTGCTTGAAACAGAAACAAAGAAAATCAGCTTGAAGCAGCATTTACTTTAGAAACCATTGGTCAGACTAAGTTCAATTTGCAGCATAATCCTGTACATTCTATTAAAATATAGTCACCTGCCTATAAGACCTTGTTTAATGGGAATTTATAAGAATTTTCCACACCCTGATTCTCCTATGCAAATGGAATGACTACAGCTAACAGCTATGAGAAGAACTCCACATTTACAGAGTAACTCATCACCTCAAATGGCAATTATTTTGATAAATGCAGCTCCATTACTATTGCTGGCATTTATGAAAAGTTTGTTTAGCTAAATATCGACAAAGTACTTGTACTCCTGAGATTGATGGTCAGACTCACTGTAAGATTGAGCTTAAAATTATATTCTGTATCCCTGTTATATTGCTTTTGTTATCAATGGTTTTGTGCGGAACAGCAATATTACTCGGTTATCTGATTTTTCATGTATTAAAAAGAATGTGGATAAAAGAAATAATGTGACCTTTTCACGTATTTAACTATGTAACTGCAGTTGGTACTCCTGTTGTTTGCTGATCTGGAGTTTGAGGTCCAAACCAACGCAGTGTTGAAAAGCTGTTGCAGTGCCTGAAAGAAGAGGTTTTAAGATCAGCTCCTGTCTGTTCAGATAGATTTTAGTGATTTGAGAGTGAGGAGTAGGGATATCCTGAGCAACATTTTTTCTTACATCTCCACTCAAAACAATTTTCTTTTGGGATTGGTCATTCACCTTGATGGTGTTTATATGATCCGGCTGTTTGTAAAATGGGCATTGTTTGTCCATGTGACTAATCATGATGCTTCAATGTAAAAGACTGTATTATATAGAACCATGTCTTTTTATTTGGTTGGGTTAAGAAATACCTCACTAGCAAAATCACCTCCAGGTTCCCTTCCAAGTGAAACACCATCCTGACTTGGAACTGTATCGTCATTTCCTCAGCATCGCTAGGTCAAAATCCTGGAACTCGCTCACGGACAGCACTGTGGGTGTACCTACACCACATGGACTGCAGCGGGTTCGAGAGGGCAGCTCACCACCACCTTCTCAAGGGCAATTAGGGATGGGCAATAAATGCTGGCCTAGCCAATGATGCCCATATCCTGGGAATGAATAAATAAAAAGATCGTAAATGCACTATTTATTAACACATTGATGATCTCCGTCAGTGGGGTCACTAAAGCCCCATATCACTTTCTCATGTAGCCCTCAACTGAGCTACTGATTCACCTGTCCCTAAGCCACCATTGTTTTGGAGACAAGGGGTGCAGTAGCAAAATGATTATGTTACTAGGCTAGTAATCTCCAGGTTTGAACTAATGACCTGGAGACATGGGGCTAGATTCTCCATCCAGTAGAAACCCGTATTGCTTCCTTGAGTGAGGTCCAACCAAATTCAGTGCCTCTCAGACACTTAACCATCCAGCATCAGGCCTTCCCCAGGATTTAGTACCATGACGGTGACAATCTTGCCTGCTGAGCACTGCCGGCCGATCAGAGGACTAGGACCAGTGACTGCTGCTGGGAGTGCTACAGGGTCTTCACCTGGGACAATGAGACCATAAGACCATAAGACATAGGAGCAGAAATTAGGCCATTCAGCCCATCGAGTCTGCTCTGCTATTCAATCATGGCTGATAGGTTTCTCAACCCCATTCACCTGCCTTCTCCCCATAACCTTTGATCCCCTTACCAATCAAGAACCTACCTATCTCGGTCTTAAATACACTCAATGACTGACACAGGATCCCTGGACACATGTGACTGAGGGTGGGATGGTAGTCATGGTGAAGGGATCATGGGATGATGGGGAGGGAATGGCTTTCAGCAACCCAACCCTCTTCCCAACAACAGGTCCCTCAATGCGGAACCCCGCCCCCACCCTGGTAGACCACTGGCAAATCTGACAGGGTTTGTTGGATTCTGGGTAGCCTTCAGGAGGTGCCGGAAAGCTATCCAGTTCCAATTTAATTCCTGAGCCACCACTAAATACCCGTGGGCACAGGGATAATTGGTGTTAGTTGGCTTAAAAAGAGCCTATTTGACATCTGGTGTCCCACATGGGCCTCTTTCCACCTCCAACTGAATTGTTGGGGCCTCTCCCACGATTAAGTGGCTCTGGCTGCCATGTTTTCTGTCGTGCTGGGTTAGACTAAGTTCTGCCCATCAGTTCAAATCCCAACACAAGGGGAGGTTTGAGAGCCAAAATGGCCTATTCCTGCTCCTAATGCTTAAATGCTAATGTTCACAGCAGTTGGCGTATTAAATTCAATTAATTAAATAAATATAGAAAAGTTAGTATCAGTAATGGTGACCATGAAACTACCAGATTTATAGAAACCCATTTGGTTCACTAATCCTTTATAGAGAGAAATCTAACATTCTTACCTGATCTGGCCTCCATTTGACTCCAGGCCCACAACAACAGGCTTAGTTCCGATCTGCTCTCTGAAATGGCCGAAGAAAGTGGCTCAACAGCACCTACATAAGGACAATTAGGGATGGGCAATAAATGGTGGCCTTGCCTTTGACACCCACATTCTGTGAACGAATAGAAATAATTTTTCCCAGCATTCATGTCAACCTCTAAACTCTGCAAGGCTGCCAAATAGTTTCAAGAGAAACATTATTTAACTGATTGGCAGGCCTGAACAAAAGCTTGTGACTAAGGTTGTTGCTTCAAGGCAATTGAATAAGCTAAAATTCCTTTTCATTCTAATGGATTTTTGGATGTTTATTTGTGTTTTGGAGGTCACATACTGCAAATGACTATGTTTCACTTCTTTTCATTTCTCTCATTCTAAGCTACTTACATAGAATTCCATTGAATTTCCAGCAAAGGAACTGGTCACTCCGGCCACCCTGGTCCATGCTGGCACTTATATGTTCCATACGAGCTACTTCTCAACTTATCATTTCAATACATCAATGTAAAATCACCTCAATTATTCCTTGTAGCAACAAGTTTCACATTCTAAGCACTGGGTGAAGATGGTCCTCACTCTCCCCATCATTCCTCAAACTCATGAATGTGGATGGGTAGAGATGCAATGCAAACTGATACACTTGGCCAGTCAAGAACGAGAAGAAAAGTGCAAAGGTCAGTGTTGCCACTGACCATTCATTCATTGATTATTTGCAGATGGATATTGAAGTTGCTCCCCAGATCCCAGTGTCAGGGCTGGAACTAGCTGAGCTCTGCATGAACTGTGGATGGATATGGTTTCTGTTTACATCCCTACATTTACACAAATTTAAGGTAAGAGATGGGAGGTTTGGAGAGGATTCAGGGGGAAATGTTTTCATGCAGAGGGTGGTGGGAATCTGGAAATTGCTTCCAGGAGTGGTGGCAAAGGCAGAAACCCTCAACACATTTAAAAAGTGCTCGGATATGCACTTGATACAAGGCGATGGACCAAGAGTTGAAAGGTGGGATTAGGCTAGATGGCTCCTTGTTGGTCAGCACAGATACAATGGGCTGAATGGCATCCTTCCATGCTGTGAATTTCTTTGATGCTAAAACCAGAGCAAAAATGCTGCAAACTCTAGAATTCTCAAATAGAAAAAAACAGTGGAAATACTTAGCTGGTCAGAAAGCATCTGTGGAGAGAGAAACAGATGTAACTGGGTGGGGGGGAGAGTTTTAACCCCCAAGAATGAGGGAGTTTGAGATGGCTGGGGTGTTAAAACACTAAACATTTCAAAATGGAACCCAACCCACCTTGATCCTGGCTACTATGGGGGTGTGGGCAGGTGATCTAACACACACCCAGGAGGCTGCTGGCTTTTTTTAGGCAATATAGTGAGGTTTCATGTTTCACATTTTAGCTCCATTTTAAATCTGACTCCAGGCCATCAATTCTCCCAGACTATGGGAATCTGGTGTCTAAGTGGAGTTGAGGAAAGCTGCATGCAACATCTTCCCAACACCTGCTGCTGGGCCAGGATGGCTAGGAGATCTGTTTCCCTGCCCTTCCATGCTAATCTGTTTCCTTCCCTGCTGCTGGGATACCCCTGCCCACGATTGGAACCCC